>NC_044396.1:6363636-6666666 GCF_006542625.1 Nomascus leucogenys
AACACTTAAACAGTCTGCTGTATATTTAGCCACTGATTTTGTGTCATTTGTGTCTTCATTACTTAATGGGTTCATTATGTAGATTATGACAGCAGAGATCTCTTTCAAACCCTGTGCTTCCCCTTTTGCACTGCCCCCTTCCTTATCAAGCCAAATTGAAGCCTAACCCCAGGCCTCCTCTTTATTGTTGGCTTCAGGACCAGCCTGTATCCTGAGGTTCTTTCCGGCTCTTACTGACTCTGAAGTCCTTTTCTAACCAATTCCCCTCTGGTAAGGAGTTTAAGCTGGTAAGTTGTGTAAGTACTATTTTTCTCATGTTTAATTATTTCTGGTGGAAGATAGTACATTAGGACACATTAACACTAATACTCTGTGTGTGATCTGTAGCAAATAGAAATATTCCAATTATGCAGAAGGAGCAAAATTGGGCAATGGAAAAGGCACTTTAAGGGGTAAAAGTATTTATGTGATTGATTGAAAAGGAGAAATTTTACTTTAGAAATGAATTAGAAAACTGATAGGTAAGAAAGTGGCATAGAATGAATTGAAGATGATAGTAGGGAATAAAAGAAGATGGAAAAAGAAATGAAATACATGGAAAATCAACTTTATCTACCTTAAAACAGAGTTAAAGCAAATGTGGATGAAACCGTAAGGCAGACTGAGAAAGAGCTGAGCCAGAAGCCAGACTCAGTTTTAGGAAATTAACTTCAAGGGAAAAATGAGTCATCACCTCTCAGTGCAGAAGCTCAGAGAAAAAGTACACTGCTTTAAGATAACTTGTATGTAAAAATAAAGATGTATACAATAAACTTTTGCTTATATGGGTATTTACGCTTTTAGTTTTGATTTTACTTCTTTTTTTTTTGAGATGGAGTCTCGCCCTGTCATCGATCCTGGAGTGCAATGGTATGATCTCGGCTCACTGCAACCTCCACCTCCCAGGTTCAAGTAATTCGCCTGTCTCAGCCTCCCGAGTATTTGAGATTACAGGTACGTACCACCATGCTCAGATAATTATTTGTATCTTTAGTAGAGATGGGGTTTCACCATGTTGGCCAGGTTGGTCTCGAACTCCTGACCTCGTGATCCGCTTGCCTCAGCCTCCCAAAGTGCTGGGGTTACAGGTGTGAGCCACTGCACCCGGCCTGATCTTTTACTTAACTTTCTTTTTTTTTTTTTTTTTAGATAGAGTTTCGCTCTTGTTGCTCAGGCTGGAGTGCAATGGCACGATCTTGGCACACTGCAACCTCCACCTCCCGGTTTCAAGTGATTCTCCTGCCTCAGCCCTCCCAAGTAGCTGAGATTACAGGTGCCTGCTACCACGCCCAGCTAATTTTTATATTTTTGGTAGAGACGGGGTTTTGCCATGTTGGCCAGGCTAGTCTCGAACTCCTGACCTCAGGTGATCCACCCGCCTCAGCCTCCCAAAGTGCTGGGATTACAGGAATGAGCCACTGCTCCCAGCCCTTTTATTTAACTTTTAATAGAAGTAGTATATATAGTAAAACCCTTGGAGATGGAAATCTACAGGAATCTTTTCTCCTGTGATTCAATAGTAAATAACAAGTATAGGCAACTGTAAGGTAATGAGTTAAAGAAAAATTGAGATCCTGGTCAATTAGTTACAATCTAAGATGGGAAAGCAAATCAATATTTTTTCTTCACTATAAAGTTTCCTAATGTTATAATAAAATAGGCCAAGGGCTGGGCGCAGTGGCTGTTAAAGCACCTTTAAGTATAGAACTTAAAGGGTATCTTTTTTTCAGTTATGTCATTAAAGTCGGTTACCAAATATTTGAAAACCTATATTGTTCCATTCATGGTGCTACTTGGTGCAATTATAGACAGGATCTTCACAGGATTCGTAGTCTCGTGGGAAGGAGGGTCATAGGACAGGTAACCACAAATGTGTTGTATCAGGAAGTTGCACAGTAGGTTTGGAAGACCTAGTGTTTGTGGGGTTGGGCAGTGGGAAAGTCAGGGTAGGCTTTCTGGATAAATTATGGTTTAAGCCAGAACTTGAAAGATGAGCAGGAGTTAGTTGGCCAAGTGGGGGCAGGGAGAGCATTCCAGGCAAAGGGACCCCTATTGTGACAGCTTCGAGTGAGGCTGCTGGGTCAAATCTAAAATGATACTGAAATGTTGGTGGAGGCCAGATTGAACAAGATTTTGCAAGCTCTTCGAGTCCCTGAATATTATAGTATTTCTTCTACTAATGTCAGTAGTTCAACTGGTATTAAATATTTGGATGTTAAACTAATAATAGCTACCATTTATTATGCTTTGCAGTTTCTAAGTGGTTTTGTCTAGTATTTGATCTTCTCAACAATCCTATGAGCTCTGTTTGAAAAAAAAGTGGACTTCACATATGGGAAACATGGAGCATGGTTCAGTACTTGCCTAAGATGAGACTAGTCAGGCTACAGTGTGGAGAGTGGATTGGAGAGGAGAAAAGTGGATACGAGGCTACAAAGTTACAAGGCTTTTACTAACACATACAGTACAGGGGCAATGCTGGATGGTAAGTAGCAGTGAACGTGGAGAGAGGTGACATGTTTGGGAGATTATATTTTAAGGCCGTATCACAGAAGAATGTGATGATTTGTTATGAGAATCCTAGGATTCTCAGTAGCTGTGCTGATGGTCTTGTTGTGCACTGAACAAGGAGACACTGTTAGGATAGGATTGTGGGCAAGGTTACCAATAGGGGGTCCAGGGATGCATGTTTTAAGATAGGGGAGAGGCAAGTATTCAAATGCTGGTGGGATGGATTCAGGAGATAGATCAGATATAGAAGAGAATGTTTGGCCAGGCACGGTGGCTCAGGCCTGTAATCCCAGCACTTCTGGAGGCCGAGGTGGGTGGATCACATGAGGTCAGGAGTGCGAGACCAGCCTGACCAACATGGTGAAACCCCATCTCTATTAAAAATACAAAATTAGCTGGGTGTGGTGGCACATGCCTGTAATCCCAGCTACTCGGGAGGCTGAGGCAGGAGAATCGCTTGAACCCGGGAGGCAGAGGTTGCAGTGAGCCTAGATCACGCCATTGCACTCCAGCCTGGGCAACAAGAGCAAAACTCCATCTCAAAAAAAAAAAAAAAAAAAAATTAAGCACAGTGAGAATATGTTCAATCTTAATAATTTAGTCACTAATATTTTTTACATTAGCATGAATGAGGTAATTTCCGTGACAAATCTTCAAATTTCTAGATTGTCATCTGCTTTCTCTTATCTTTTTTTGAGACAGAGTCTCGTTCTATCACCCAGGCTGGAGTGCAATGATGCGATCTCAGCTCACTGCAATCTCCACCTTCCAGGTTCAAGTGATTCTCTTGCCTCAGCCTTGCGAGTAGCTGGGATTACAGGCATATGCCACCATGCCCAGCTCATTTTTTTTATTTTTTATTTTTTAAATTTTTGAGACAGGATCTCGCTCTGCCACCCAGGCTGGAGTGCAGGTGGTGTGATCTCGGCTCACTGTAATTCCACTTCCTGGGTTTAAGCAATTCTCTCGCCTTAGCCTCCTCAGTAGCTAGGATTACAGGTACGTGCCACCACACCTAGCTGATTTTTGTATTTTTAGTAGAGATGGGGTTTCACCATGTTGGCCAGGCTGGCTTCAAACTCCTGACCTCAAGTGATCCACCCACCTCGGCCTCCCAAAGTGCTGGGATTATAGGCGTAAGCCACAGCGCCCGACCTTTCTCTTTTCATTTAATCCTTTCATCTAGTTCAGTGGGTCTCAGCCCTGTTGATACATTAGAATTTCCTAAATGCTTTGTGTGTGTGTGTGTGTGTGTGTGTGTGTGTGGCTTTTTTTTTTTTTTTTTTTTGAGATAGGGTCTGTCTCTGTCGCCTAGGCTGGAGTGCAGTGGCACAACCATGGCTTACTGCAGCCCCAACCTCCCAGGCTCAAGCAATCCTCTTGCCTTAGCCTCCTGAGTGGCTGGAACTGCAGGTGCAAATGGCCATGCCTGGCTAATTTTTGTATTTTTTATGTAGATAGGCTCTCACTACATTGCTCAGGCTGGTCTTGAACTCCTGGGCTCAAGTAATCCTCTTGCCTTGGCTTCCAGAAGTGTTGGGATTACAAGCATGAGCCAACACACCTGATCAGCATATTTTTAATAAATAGCAGTCTGTGTTCCCACTGCAGACATCTGAACCAGTTTCTAAGGATGGGGCAAGGGCTTGGGTATTTTGTAACCATGTTGTGGTTATGCTTATATGCAGCCCAGGTTGAAAAGCATGACGTAGTTCTTGCACATCAAAGATTTTTATTTTGATTTTTTTCTTTTTGTATTCTTTTCAACATTGTGTTAACATATAGTGCACATCTAAGATTTAAAGATCTTCTGAGACCTGTTACCTTAAACTTTTGCTTCATTTAGTAAAGCTCCTTCTTCCAGCCAGCTGGTTTCAGAAACTACACAAATCATGAATTAGAACAAAAACATGTATACAAAACCTTTGATTGTTAGTTGGATATCTTTGCTATTTCATTATTTACTAGGCTTTGTATGGCTTCTAATGTGCTCATTTTACCCTTGTTCTTATGTCTGATCAGCTATTTGATGGCAGATATTCTTCCTAGATTTGAAATTTCTTTCAATCTTTCTTTTTTTTAAGTCTAGATAAGTGAAGCAGTGGGAGTGCAGAAGGAACAAAGAAATCTGTAACTGGTTGTGAGGTGTAAACATCACTGCACTCAGACCATAGATTTGAAGTTTCTTAACCTTGAAAATGTATTTTAGCTCCAACTAGTATTATTTTAAAATAGGTGGTTTAGCAACACATATATCCAAAAATGGTTAGATTCTCCAGATATCCAGAATCTAAACCATCATCAGAGTAAAAAGGTAAGAATATACTTTAAAGTTTTCTCAAGACAATCCTGGCCAGAATGCTTAAGTTTGAGTAGTCAAATACTTAACAAAATGAATATAAAAAACTTAGCACTAGCAACTAATCAACAAGCATGAATATAAATGCTTTAGTATGAAGAAGCCATTGATAGTTGTAATAACTTTGCATTGTTAATTGTATCTTACAAATTACAACTTATTATGCAAACAAAATTATGTTGGTCTATAAATATTGGTTAAATGTACATGTTTCCTGTACATTTATAAATTCTCCAAATGAAAAATACTAATCTGAAATGCTAAAAGCAAAAATGTTATCAGTAGAAAAGCAGCTATTTTATGACTTTCTAAAGCAAGTTATGTCTGTTATTTTTCACCTGTTTCAAAGGAATGCGTAAGATGCTTTTATAAGTGTTTTTGTTCATGTATAACATACTTAGCACTTACTACAGATGAATGCTGTAGACTACTTAATTTCAAATGCCTACATTTTCAAAACAATGAAGACATATTACTGACCATAAAATGGAAATAGCAACCATTCAAAATAGTTGAACATTTATTGTGTCATTTACTCTACGGAGGCAATCTCATTATTAAAGAAATTATAGCCAGTTTATGTGCATATGTAGGTGCAAGTATCTATAATGTACATTATAATTTGTAACTATCAAATACGTAAGTGTAATGAATATCGGTTTATTTTGAATACAAGCTCATATAAAACAAAGATTCGGTGCCTGTGTGCTCTATAAGGAATAGTTTCTATTTCACCTAAAGATTTGAAAGTTGTTTATAAAATTTTACCTCTTTTTGTTTTGAGATTCTGTCTGGCTCTGTTGCCCAGGCTGGAATGCAGTAGTGCCATTTTGGTTCATTGCAACCTGTGCCTCCTGGGCTCAAGCGAACCTCCTACATCAGCCTCTCAAGTAGCTGGCTAATTTTTGTATTTTTTATAGTTACGGGGTTTCACCATGTTGTTCAAGCTGATCTCGAACTCCTGGGTTCAAGTGATCTGCCCACCTTGGCCTCCCAAAGTGCTGGGATTACAGGCATGAGCCACTGCCCCTGGTCCTGACATATCTTGAAAATAAATATTTTTGCTTATAAATTTGCCTGGGCTTATCTTTTATTTGTAATCTGAGCATGTCAGTGACAGAATTTGGTACCAAGAATGAGATATAATAAACTATTTTAAGATCTTTGTTTTGTTACTAGTTTCTTTATGATCATAGTCCTGTCTGAGGCATATTCAAGGTTTTGGAATCCAACTATTTGTGCTGGGGCAGAGAGAAGAGAGAGAAAGGTTGAGACTTTAAGTTGTGCAGTCACTTCTGCCTGCCTATCTCTGAAGAGTATTTCCCAGCGTAAATGTTAAAAGGGAGACATTAATCTGCTGTTCCCTCAATTGGTCATAGATTCTTTGTGGCTTGCAGCGTGAGCTTCTCACTGTGCAGAGTGTGATTCTAGTGTTTAAAGATAAGGATTTTTTGTACAAGATGGCCTCAAAAGCAAGCCAACTACTTCATCTGGTGCTCACCCAAAGAATGAGCCATCTGTTTGAACACTGAAAGAAAAACTGGCTATGTTGGACATATTGAGAATCTGCCTCCAACATAGTCTGTAAATGTTGTATACTGTATTTTAAAGGTGACTTAGATTTTCAAGCATAATTTGGACTCCACGAGATTTTTTTTCTTGTGTGTACAACTCTATGAGATGCACCCACTATAATAAATGCTGCATCCTTCCAATTTTCCTTTGTTACCAGTTAACATAGACAATCAAAAAAGCTCTTATCTTCCAAGGTGAGTGGATACCTCTTAAAAAAATCTTTTCATAGGCTGGGTGCGGTGACTCATGCCTATAATCCCAGCACTTTGGGAGGCCAAGGCAGGTGGATCATGAGGTCAGGAGTTCGAGACCAGCCTGGACATATGATGGAACCCCATCTCTACTAAAAATACAAAAATTAGCTGGGTGTGGTGGTGTGCACTTGTAGTCCTAGCTGCTCGGGAGGCTGAGGCAGGAGAATCACTTGAACCTGGCAGGCGGAGATTGCAGTGAGCCGAGATCGTGCCACTGCACTCCAGCCTGGGTGACAGAGTGAGACTCCATCTCAAAAAAAAAAAAAAAATTCATTAAGAGAATTAAGTAATCTGAATATAAAGCAGGGCTTTGTGCAAACATTTAAAAAACTACATGTAACTATAAATGACTCATACAAAGTCATTTATAAAATTAACAAAATAAGCCCTGGTCATGGCAGCAGCCTTATAGAGTTATCATCTGTAATTGTGCATTCCAGGAGGCAATGTTGACAGGGCTGGCTGTGGACTAGAAGATGATGCTCTGGAGTAGAGATCAGCACACTTCTTCTGTAAAGGATCAAAAAGGCTTTGGAGGCCGTAAAGTTTATTGCAACTACTCAGTTCTGTGGTTGTACTGAGAAAGCAGTCACAGACAGTATGTAAACAAGTAAGTGTGGCTGTGTATGAGAGAGTAGAAACATCACTCACCACTTTGCCTTTGCTCCCCAAAATGTGCGGGGATTTCTTCCCACCAACAACCAGTTCTCCAGTGGACACCAACTTGGTGTCCTATAATTCAGTTCAATTCTGACACTATAGCTAGAGATAGTGTTGGATGCCACAGGTTAAGGCTCAAGTCCACAAGACTGCTCCAACGTTAGATACTATTTGTAAGTCCCAGGTTTTAGCCTGTATTTCTGATCAACTGGCCATAAGTTGGGATTCCCATGACCCCCTCTTAGCAAATCTGATTAATTTACTAGGATAACTCACAGAACTCAGGGAAACACATTTATCAGCTTATCATATTAATATTGGATATAACAAAGGATATAGATGAGCAGCCTGATAAAGGGATGCATAGGGTGAGCTTTGGAAGGGTCCCAAGAGCAGGAGCTTCTGTTCTCATGTAGTTGTTCACCCTTCAGCATGTGGATGTGTTCATCAATGCAAAGCTCTCCTGATTCCATTTTTTGGAGGGTTTTAATGGAGGCTTCATTACATAGCCAGATTGAGCACAGGCCATTGGTGATCAACTCAACCTTCAGCGCCTTTCCCCTCCCCAGAGGGTCAGGGAGTGGGGTTGAAAGTTCAAACCCTCTAATCACATAGTTAATTCACCTGGCAACCAGCCCCTCATTTTGAGGCTATCCAGAAGCCCACCAAGAGTCATCGCATTAGAACAAAAGATTGTCCTATCATCCAGGAAATTCCAAGAGATTTAGGACCTCTATGTCAGGAACTGGGAGAAGAGACCAATATATATATTATTATTTCATTGTTACAATATAACTTGATTTATACGAACATGTGACAGATTGGATTTGGCCGGCTGGCTTTTCAGAGCTAGACAGTGATGCCCTAAACAGTTCTCAGGTGTAATTCCTGGACCAGCAGCATGGCATCACTGGAAACTTGTTAGCAATGCACATTATCAGACCCCACTTGACAGTTGCTACTGAGTCAGAAACTCTGGGGACAGGACCCAGCATTTGGTGTTTTAACAAGTGCCCCAGGGGATTCTAATGTATGTAGTGCTGAAGTTTGAGAACCGCTGCTCTAAAAATCTAGACCCCTTTAAGGCCAACCCTAAAACTATACAAATAGCTACTTTTGGCAGTGTTCCCATTGGTGCACATGATAGTAATTTGAGCACTGAAATAGCTATAAGCACTTTATTGAGTCAGAAAATAGTTTTAATACTTCTAGTAAGGAAATGTTTGCTTTTCCAATTTCTGAAGTTGACTTTTCTGTTCAATATGTTTGAATGCATCCTAAATTTCTCTTGAAAATTTCTCCTTAAATTTGAGACCAGCTTTCATTTGTGCTGTTAACATATATACTGAAAACCATGAAAATAGCGTGGCTGGGCACGGTGGCTCACGCCTGTAATCCGCGCACTTTGGGAGGCTGAGGCAGGCGGATCACTTGAGGTCAGGAGTTCGAGACCAGCCTAACCAACATGGCTAAACCCTGTCTCTACTAAAATTAGAAAAATTGGCCAGGCGTTGTGGCGCGTGCCTGTAATCCCAGCTACTTTGGAGGCTAAGGCAGGAGAATCACTTGAACCCAGGAGGCAGAGGTTGCAGTAAGCCAAGATTGCGCCACTGCACTCCAGCCTGGGTGACAGAGCAAGACTCTATCTTGAAAGGAAAAAAAAAAGAAAAAAGAAAAAGAAAATAGCGTGAGGTTCCCTGATGTTAGAGTGAGACCTAACAATGCAGTATTGTTGCCTATGAGCATTTCAAGTGTGGTTTCAAAAAACCTATGTCTGGCTGGACGTGGTGGCTCACGCTTCTAATCCCAGCACTTTGGAAGTCCAAGGTGGGTGGATCACTTGAGGTCAGGAGTTCAAGACCAGCCTGGCCAACATGGCAAAACTCCATCTCTACTAAAAATACAAAAATTATCCAGGCGTGGTGGCACATGCCTGTAATCTCAGCTACTTGGTGGCTGAGGTGGGAGAATTGCTTGAACCCGGTAGGTGGAGGTTGCAGTGATCCAAGTTTGTGCCATTGCACTCCAGCCTGGGTGACAGAGCAAGACTCCATCTCAAAAAAAAAAAAAAAAAAAAAAATGACACATGTCTTACAAATACCTGTGTCAGGATATTCAATGGGGCCTGCTATGGTTAGAATATGTCTCCCAAATTTCATGTGTTGAAAACTTAATCCTCAAATTTATATACTGATGGTATTAGGAGGTGGAGTCTTTGTGAGGTAACTAGAATTAGGTAAGATCATCAAGGTTGGGTCCCCATGGTGGTACCTGTGGCTTTACGAGAAAGGAAGAGAGACCTTGAGCTGGCATGCTTTTTCTTCTTCTCTCAGCATGTGATATCTTGTGCCCTGTTATGGCACAGTAAGAGGGCCCTCACCAGATACAGCTTCTTGACCTTGGACTTCCCAGCCTCCAGAACTGTAGGAAATAAATTTCTTTTCTTTATAAATTATCCAATCTGTGGTACTCTGTTATAGCTACAGAAAATGAACTAAGATGGGCCTTTCTTACTATTCTGGAATTGCTGGCAAGACCCAAAGCTGAGAGCAGAGGGTTCTAGATTCTCTCGTTCTCTCGTTTGGAATTTGGCCCAGCACAGCCAAATTCCAAATTTACATTATAAACCACTTCCTTCACCCCCAGGTGTATATAAGGAAAGTCTTGGGAAGGAGGAGTGACATGTTGGCCTTGTGGGAAAACAGTTTCTGTAGCAGAAGGCCACTTCCTCTCCTTATGGGGAGAAGAGTGAGGGTTTTCCCCAAGCCCAGGGAGTAGGGAGAGTGGCTTCAAGAGAATCAATCTTGAGACCAAGAGTGCTTACAGGCCATTCTTGTATTGTCACTTCAGTGGAGATAGACAGAGCCTAGAGAGAGCTTACAATATATCCCATATGAATTTGGGGCAGTAATGTGTACATAGAAACCAATACCCATGTGTCTATCCAGAGGCTTCTGAAGATGCGAGATCAATACAAGTAGCCTGTGTCAGCAGAGCTTGAAAGGACCTTGATGTGGTATGCCTGGATAGAAGGTGGCAACTGCCACCCCATTCTAAGTGTCCGTAGTCCTCAGAGTCTCTAGAAGAGGTGTCCAGGGTTCTTAGGGCTCCTTGTGAAGGAGCTGGGAGGTTTAAGGAAGGGCAGGAACTGTAGAGTCACCTGGGTCAAGTGAGAAGGCAACCCACCTCAAGAGGGGGTTAGGACATACCACTCTCAGGGTCAAAGGGGACTGGGCTTTTCCTCCCTGAGGGGCTTCTCAGCAACTAAAGGAGCCATGGTGAAGCTTACAGTAACCCAAGAACAAACAGATAGCTGTTTGGAGACCACCAGCATCAGGGAGAACTAAGTCCAATCATGAAGGCCCCTTCCTACCACTGTGAGGCAGGCAGGCAAGTACATCACATTTTGGTCTCCCTAATCCTTCCTCCCTTCCCCCAACTCCAGCCTTAAGATGAGAGAAGGTGTTACAAAGACAGACAACCTTGCTACGAGCCCCTGGAGTTGGCATCCAGCTCATGATTGAGATGGTCATAGGAGTAGGGATGGGTGGAGATTTTGCATCAGATATGACCTGAGAAGTATGAAGGGTATGATTTTACCCAACTTACTAGCCTGCTATGATTTCATATCTGCTAGCAGATGTCAGACTCCTGGGTCAGAAACAAGTGGCTTTTCATACTCACAGCATGATGAAAGCATGAGCCTCAGGGTATTTGTTGGTTTTGCTTGTTCCCAAGTCCCATGAGGGTGATTTCATGGGCTGAGGTAACACAGACACTGGCAGTGGGTTTTGTTCCAGGAGAAGCCAGGGCCAAGAGCCCCGTGCTTTTTGATCAAGCAGCACACATCGTAGCAAACCGCAGGCAAGTTGGTTCCCCTGGCCTCAAGAATGAGCAGTTAGGTGGTTTCATCCTCTCTGGGATGAGGAAGAGGCAAGGGATGGTGCCCAAGGCAGACAACATAAGGTGGTACTCACTCTCAGGTTTGTGCAAATGCAGAATTGGCACCTGAGAGGGAGAGCTTCCATAAATCTTATGCCCTGGGGGACTTGCTTGTCCTACCCTATTCCTAGCTCTGCTTGTCCTACTGGACTTCCAACTGACTTACTGACTTATTCAGCTGCCTGTGGGACTAGCTACAGAATTTTCTCAGTGTCAAAGGACGTGTAGTCCTGGCAGTCCAGTCCACTTAGCAGGAACATGTCGGGGCTCTCAGGGCCCAAAGCACCTATCCTAACAATGAGATTGAAGCCCAAAGCTGAGCTGTTTTAATAACCCATGGGCCAGATGCAGCCCAGCTCATGGTTCTGACATTTTTAGAGGATTGTAAAATAAACAAGAATATGCAATATAGATCATATGTGGCCCACAAAGCTTAAAATGTTTACTATGTAGCTCTTTACAGAAAAACTTTGCTGACCCCTATAACAACTGAAAGGTATTTAATCTGTGCATATTTTTAAAAGATGAGAGGGAGGCTCAATGTAGTACAGCTTGAGGCAGTCATTTGAAAAAAAAAAAAAAAAAGATTATTTTACATTTTTTCCCCAAAGAGGTGAGTCTTTTCAATAAAATTGTTATGCAGATGAAAGGCATTAGTGCTCTTTCACCTAACTTTAGTTAAAGACAAAAAGAATGCATCAGTTCCTATAGATAAACTGCAGAAAGGGCAGACATAGAACCTGCCCCAGGGTCCTCTGGATCTAGAGATGTGAAGGCCATTGGAACTTGTGCACATGTTGGCTTCATTTTTGCCTCTATAGACTACTGTGGAAGGGCTTTTCCAAAGTGGTGGGGACCAATGCTCAGGCCATCTACGGCTGCAATCTGGGAGGCAGCAGAAGGTCTGCTTGTTAGCTACAGATTGGTCATTGTCCAACCCTGCCCAGCAATGTGGCTGGGATGAAGAGGTGCTCTGGGATTAACCTGACCATGTGCCTATCTCTGGAGCCAGGAAGAGGCAAGATCTTTTTACCACAGAGCAGTGAGGAGCAGTGCACAGATGCGACCCTGTGTGTACACACTGGGGACAAACTGGGGCAGCTGCCAGCAATCACCCAGGGTCACATCTGTGCCACTGCTCCTCATTGCTCTCTGGTAAAAGGACAAGCATCCTTTAGTTAGGAATAATGTGAGATTCTTAGGCCCTGTCTATATCTGCAGTCAAGGATCTTCACCTGTATAATTTTCCTGGGTTTAGAATTAGTTGCTATGTGACTGATGCATTAGATTGGCCTCTCTCCCTTGTTTCTATAGTAGTATCACTGTTTGGAGGTGTGCTTTGCTGTGACTATGCCTTGCAGTACTTCCTCTTTTAGGTGGGCTGACCCCAGAATCGTTTTGTAGGGGCATCTTTGTTATTTCTTAGTTTTATTTTTTGAGACAATGTCTCATTCTGTCGCCCAGGCTGCAATGGTACGATCTCAGCTCACTGCAACCTCTGACTCCCGAGTTCAAGCGTTTCTTCTGCTTAAGCCTCCCGAGTACCTAGGATTACAGGCACCCAGCACCACGCCAGGCTAATTTTTGTATTTTTAGTAGAGATGGGGTTTCACCATGTTGGCCAGGCTACTCTTGAACTCCTAACCTCAAGTGATCTGCCTGCCTCGGCTTCCCAAAGTGTTGGGACTACAGGCGTGAGCCATCACGCCCAGCCTTAGGGGCATCTTTGATTAATTGTCCTCTTATGGTCAGAATCTCATCCTGTCCACATGCGTGGCCCAGCCAGATAATTCAATGGCAAACAGTACGTTCCTGATTCTAGACTCTCTGTGTCCTATCATTCACAGTGAGGCTTTTGTTTTGCGAATTAACTTCTAGTGTGGGTTTTAGATGATGTTCATGAAAAAAGTGAAATGTGACAGCCTTATAATCCATAAAGAAGCCTGAAAAAACAAACCCTCTAGAGGGTTGACTATATTTGGGAGTTAATGCCAAGTTGATCCTAGAGCCCTAAAAAACTTGCACTGCCCCTTCCTCAGGGAGGAAGCTTGCACTGGGTCCTTCACATTTCTGAGGTCTAAGCAGCTACAGCAAGGTGTCATTTTATTCTTTTGTTTTGGGGATTCCCTCCTTTTTAAATATATTTTTTATTGCTCAATTGATTACTTTTTTCCCAGTCTTTCAACTTCTTTTTTTTTTGTTTGTTTGTTTTTTTGAGAGAGGGTCTCACTCTGTCACCCAGGCTGGAGTGCAGTGACTTGATCTTGGCTCACTGCAACCTCCACCTCACAGGCTCAAGCCATCCTCCTGCCTCAGCCTCCGAAGTAGCTGGGACTACAGGTGCGCACCACCACACCCGGCTAATTTTTATATTTTTTGTAGAGACAGGGTTTCATCTTGTTGCTCAGGCTGGTCTCGAACCCCTGAGCTCAAGCAATCCACCTACCTTGGCCTCCAAAAGTGCTGGGATTACAGGTGTGAGCCACTGTGCCCAGCCTCAATTTTTTAAAATGAAGGGTTAAATGTTAAATCGTGTCTAAATTTACAGAGTACAAGTGCAATTTTGTTAAATGGATATACTGCACAGTGGCGAAGTCTGGGCTTTTAGCATAACTGTCACTTGAACAGTGTACATTGTACCCACTAACTAACTTTTCATCTCTCACCCCTCCCACTCTTCCACCCTTCCAAGACTCCAATGTGTATTATTCCATACTTTATGTCCATGTATACATATTATTTAGCTCCCACTTGCAAGTGAGAACATGCAGTATTTGGCTTTCTGTTTCTGAGATTTTTCACTTAAGATAATGGCCTCCAGTTCCATCCATGTTGCTGCAAAATACATGATTTATTTTTTTTAAATGACTGAATAGTATTTCATTGTGTGTGTATATAATAAATACACGTGTATTTCTTTTTAGTAATTTTTAAATTTTTTTTTTTTAAGGTGGGGATCTCATTCTGTTGCCCAGGCTGGAGTGCGGTGGTGTGGTCACAGCTCACTACAGCCTCGACCTCCTGGGCTAAAGTAGTTCTCCCACCTCAAGCCTCCCAAGTAGCTGGGACTACAGGTATATGCCACCACACCTGGCTAATTTTTTAATTTTTAATTTTTTATAGAGATGGGGATCCCACTGTGTTGTCCAGGCTGATCTCGAACTCTTGGACTCAAATGACCCTCCTGCCTTGGCCTCCCAAAGTGCAGGGATTACAAGTGTGCCCGGCATAGTTCTTCCTCTTTCTCTTCTTCTCTCTTCTGTCTTCCTTCTCCCCCTCCACCTCCCCCTCTCCCTCCTTTTCCATCTCCTCCTTCTCCTCCTCCTTCTGCTTCTTCTTCCCCTTCCCCTTCCCCTGCCTCCTCCTCCTCCTCCCCTCCTCCTCCTCCTCCTTCTTCTTCTCCTTCTCCTTCTCCTCCTTCTCCTTCTCCTTCTTCTTCCTTTTCTTCTTGTCTCATTCTGTCACCCAAGCTGAAGTACGACCTTTTCATAGTTCTTCTTCCTCTTCCTCCTCTTCTTTCTTCTCTCTTCCCCCTTCCCCTGCACCTTCCTCCTCCTCCCCCTCCCCTTCCCTCCCCTCCTCCTCCTCCTTCTTCTCTTCTCCCTCTTCCCCTTCTTCCCTTTCTCCTCCTCCTCCTCCTCCTCCTCCTTCTCCTCCTTCTCCTTCCTTTTCTTCCTCTTCTTCTCTTCTTCCTCCTCTTCCTCCTCTTCTTCCTCTTCCTCTTCCTCTCCTCCTCCTCCCGCTCCTCCTCCTCCTCCTCCTCCTCCTCAGAGTCTCATTCTGTCACCCAGGCTGGAGTGCAACCTTTGTCTCTTAGGCTCAAGTGATCCTTCTGCCTAAGCCAACTGAGTAGCTAGGATTACAGGGTTTCACCATGTTGGCCCAGCTGGTCTTGAACTCCTGATCTCAAGTGATCCACCTGCCTCAGCCTCCCAAAGTGCTGTGATTAAAGGCATGAGCCACTGTACCCAGCTGCCTGGCATATTTCTTTATCCAATAATTTGTTGATGAACTGTTAGGTGGATTGCATTTCTTTGCTGTTGCGAATACTACTGATACACATACAAATACAGGTAGCTTTTTGATATAATGATTTTCCATTGGCTAGTGTGATTGCTGGATCAAATAGTAGTTCTCTTTTTTTTTTTTTTTTTTTTCAGAAATCTCCATACTGCTTTTGATAGAGAGTGTACTAATTTACATTCCCACCAACAGTCTGTAAGTGTTCCCTTTACTCCACATCCTCACTGATATGGTTTGGCTCTGTCCCCACCCAAATCTCAATTTGAATCATATCTCAGAATTCCCACATGTTGTGGGGGGGACTGAGGGGGAGGTAATTAAGTCATGATGGCTCGTCTTTCCCATGCTATTCTCGTGATAGTGAATAAGTCTCATGACATCTGATGGGTTTATCAGGGGTTTCTGCTTTTGTTTCTTCCTGATTTTTCTCTTGGTGGGAGATGTGCCTTTCGCCTCCCACCATGATTCTGAGGCCTTCCCAGCCATGTGGAACTGCAAGTCCAATTCAACTTATTTTTCTTCCCAGTCTTGGGTATGTCATTATCAGCAGCATGAAAACGGACTAATACACTTGCCAACATTTGTTATTTCTTGACATTTTAATAATGGTCATTCTCACTGATGTATTATGATATCTCTGTGGTTTAAATTTGCATTCCTCCGATGGTTAGTGATGTTGAGTATTTTCTCATATGCATGTTGGCTATTTGTGTGTCTTCTTTTGAAAAATGTTTATTCATGTCCTTTGCCCACTTTTAATGGGGTTACTTGTTTTTTGTTGTTATTGAGTATATTTTGAATATTAGTCCTCTATTGAATGCAAAGTTCTTCCATTCTGCATGTCGTCTGTTCACTCTGTTGATGGTTTCTTTTGCTGTGTAGAAGCTCTTTAGTTTAATCAAATCCCATTTGTCCCTTGTTTTTATTGTTTATTCTTTTGAGGTCTTAGGCACTCTAAGACCTCCAAAGGCAATTCTTTTGAGCTCTTAGGCACTCTAAGACCTCCAAAGGCAATTCTTTGCCTAGACCAATGTCCAGAAAAGTTTTCCCCTAATATTTTTAAATAATTTCAGGTCTTACATTTAAGTCTTTAATCCATCTTGAGTAGATTTTTGTATATGGTGACAGATAGGGATTTAGTTTAATTCTTCTGCATATGGATATCCAATTTTCTCAGTACCATTTATTGAAGAGGGTGTCCTTTCCCTGGTGTGTGTTCTTGGCACCTTTGTCTAAAATTAGTTGGCTGTAAATATGTGGCTTTATTTCTGGGTTCTCTATTCTATTCCATTGATCTATGTGTCCATTTTTATGCCAGTACTATGCTGTTTGGGTTGCTATATCCTTGGAGTATAATTTGAGGTTGGGTAATGTGATGCCTCTAGCTTTGTTCTTTTTGTTCAAGATTACTTTGGCTATTTGGACTCTCTTCTGATTCCATGTGAATTTTAGGATTGTTATTTCTATGAAAAATGACACTGGGCTGGGCACCGTGGCTCATGCCTGTAATCCCAGCACTTTGGGAGGCCAATGCGGGTGGATCACCTAAGGTCAGGAGTTTGAGACCAGCCTGGCCAATGTGGTGAAACCCCGTCTTTACTAAAAACACAAAAAAACTAGCCAGGTGTGATGGTGGGCCTCTGTAATCCCAGCTACTTGGGAGGCTGAGGCAGGAGAATCACCTGAACCCTGGAGGTGGAGGTTGCAGTGAGCTGAGATTGCACCACTGCACTCCATCCTGGGTGACAAGAGCAAAACTACGTCTCAAAAAAAGTAAATAAATAAAAAGTTAAAAAAAGAAAAATCACATTGGTATTTTGATGGGGATTGCATTGAATGTATAGATTGCTTTGGGCAGTATGGTCATTGAAATGATACTAATTATTCTAATTATGAGCATGGGATTTTTTTTCCAATTAACACTTGAGATTTTTAAAATTATACTTAAGTTCTTGGATACATGTGCAGAACGTGCAGGTTTGTTACATAGGTATACATGTGCCATGGTGGTTTGCTGCACCCATCAACCCGTCATCTACATGAGATATTTCTCCTAATGCTACCCCTCCCCTTTCCCCCTACCCCCTGACAGGCCCCAGTGTGTGATGTTCCTCTCCCTGTGCCCATGTTCTCACTGTTCAACTCCCACTTATGAGTGAGAACAGAGCATGGGATGTTTTTTGTGAGGTACTATTTTAGAACTCTATCCTCAGTAGATTGCCTGGAGCCCAGTGGTGCTGGGCTAAAGTGTGAGAGAAACACAGGCTGTAGCTTTGGGGCTTAGGTGCAAGCAACTGTAGCTACTGCTCACTGTTCTGGAGCCCACTGGTGCTGGGACTGAGGTGTACAAGAAGAGCTGGCTGTTAACCCTGGTGCTTAGGTACAAGCAACTGTGAGCTGCTGCACCAGGGCCTGAGGCATGAATGGCATGTATGCTCCCCAGCTGCTGGCCCAGGCTGTTATCACCAAAGGTAGCACTCCCTTACACCCTGTGGCAGAGCAACAGCAGAGCTGCTGCTGTCTGCCACCTGAGCATTCTGCTGGTGGCTTGGAGATTGCTTTGTCCATATCTACCACATCCAGCTCCTGTACACGTGATTGGGGGTTTTGAGAACAAGTCATCCCATCTCATACCAGAGCACCCAATCAGAGCCAGATTATTACCCAGCCAGCCCACCATCATTGGTACCTGCACACTCCCCTGAGGGTCTGAGATTGGGCCTACCCACCTGGCCACTAAAACCACAGCTGGCACTTAACTGCATGTGCCACCTGTGGGCCTGGAGACTGGCTTGCCCAGCCCATTGCAGCCACCACCAACATCAGTGCACACTGCATGGCATTAGACCTGGAGGGTCATCCTGTCACTGCCACAATCCCCACCACACTGCCTGCCCAGGGGTCTGAGAACCTGCCTACCTGCCTGGTCCATGGATGCCACCACCAGCATCTGAGTAAGCCATGTGGAGGCCCCAAAATAGATCCACATGTACCTGCTAACACTGATGCCAGTATATGCCACCAAAGGACAGGCATGCTCAGCTCATGGCTCCCACCACTAGAGCCCAAAGACTGGGCTACCTGACATCCCAGTCCCTAGTAAAACTGCACACAGCCTCCACAAATACCACACTATAAGCCACCAAAGAAATCTTGGTTACCCCTGATACTGTTTACAGCAAAAGAAATCATACAGATACTACGTTATTGCACAGACCCAGAATAAAAGTCAAAGTGTTTTACCCAACTGACATCATGGATTCATCCTCAGGAGAAAGTCCTCCCCTATGAAAGCAAATTCAAAAAACTGGAAGAAGCAGCTAATGTGCCAGATGTGCAGATATTAACATTAGGATACAGGAAGCATGAAGAGCAAGAAAATATGATACCTCCAAAGGAACACAATAATTCTCCAGGAATATATCCAAATCAAAAAGAAATTCATGAAAGCCTGTAAAAAGAATTAAAATTATCGATACTAAAGAAGCTTAGTGAAATACAAGAGACTCTCAGGTGCAAGCAACCATAAGCCATTGCACCAGGGGCTGAGGCACAAGTCTAGACCAGCAGGTGGCTTGCACCTAACTGAAAAAACAATACAAATAAATCAGAAAAACAATTCAGGATATGAATGAGAAATTTACCAAGGAGATAGATATCATAAGAGAGAACCAAACAGAAAATCTGGAACTGAAGAATTCATTTAATTAATCACAAAATACATTTGAAAGCTTCAACAATAGAGTAGATAAAACAGAAGAAAGAATCACTGGGCACGGTGGCTCACACCTGTATTCCCAACCTTGGGGAGGCCGAGGTGGGAGGATCACTTGAGCCCAGGAGTTTAAGGCTACAGTGCACTCTAGCCTGGGTGACAGGTGAGTCCTGTCACCAAAAAAAAAAAAAAAAAAAAAGAATCTCAGAACTTAAAGACAGATCTTTTGAAATACCCCAGTCAGAGAAAAATAAAGAAAAACAATAAAAAGGAATGAACAAAGCCTCCTTGATACATGGGAGACCATAAAGTGACCAAATAAAGAAATTATTGGTATCCTAGAAGGTGAAGAGAGAATGAAAACATTCAAATATCAATGTGATGAAATAATAGATGTAAACTTCCTAAGCATAGCAAGAGAGTTAGACATCCAGATACAGGAGGCCCCATAATCCCCAAACAGATAACAATGCAAAAGATCTCTACAGCACATTATAGCCAAAATGTTGAAAGTCAATGACAAATTCTAAAAACAGCAAGAGAAAAGTGTCTAGTTACTTTTAAAGGAACCCCCATCAGGCAAACAGACTATAGCAGGTTTCTCAGCAGAAATGTTATAGGCCAGGAGAGAATGGGATAATGTATTTGAAGTGCTGAAAGAAAACAACTGCCAGCCAAGATAACATATACAGCAAAATTATCCTTTATAAGTGAAGGAGAAAAAGTCTTTCTTAGACAAATAAAAGTAGGAGGATTCATCACTAGCCCTACAAAAATGCTCAAGGGATTCCTAAACCTGGAAGCAAAAGGATGACATTTACCATCATGAAAACACACAAAAGTATACAACTCACTAGCAAAGCAAACACATGAATGAGAAAGAGAAAGACTCAAATGGTACCACTATAGATAACCACCAAACCAAAATGACAATACGAGAAAAAGGAACAAAGACTGTACAAAACAACCAGTGAATGATAATATAACAGAAAAATCCTCACATATCAATAATAATCTTGAATATAAATGGATTATATTCTTCACGTAAAAGATATACACTGGCTGAGTGGATTAAAACAATGATCCAACTATATGCTGTTTAGAAGAAATTGATTTTACTTGTAGAGATATGTATAGACTGAAAGTAAACAGATGGAAAAAGGTATTCTAAGCAAGCAGAAACCAAAAGCAAGCAGCAGTAAATATACTTATATCAGGTAAACAAGACATTAAGCTGAAATAGTAAAACAGACAGAGAAGGTCATTATGTAATAATAAAGGGATCAATTCACCAGAAGGAAATAACAAGCTAAATATATATACACCCAACAATGGAGCACCCAGATTCATAAAGCAAATATTACCAGATCTAAAGAGGGAGACTCCCATACAATAATAGTAGGAGACTTCAACACCCCACTTTCGTCATTAGACAGATGAAAGAAAATCAACAAAAAAAAATGGATTTAAACTGGACTTTGGACCAAATGGTTCTAAACAGACATTTACAGAACATTTTATTTAACAACTGCTAAATACACATTCTTTTCATCAGCACACGGAACACTCTCTAGGATAGACCATATGTCAGGCCACAAAACAAGTCTCAACAAATTTAGGAAAACTGAAATCATATCAAGTATCTTCTTAGACACAGTGGGATAAAACTGGAACTCAATACCAAGAGAAACTTTGGAAACTATACAAATACATGGAAATTGAACACATGCTCCTGAATGAACATTGAGTCAATAAAGGAATTAAAATGAAAATAAAAAAATTTCTTGAAAATGAAAATCAATATACTATAATCTGTGCAATACAGCAAAGGTAGTACTAAGAGGATAGTTTATAGCAATAAACACCTATATCAAAAAGTAAAAAGATTTCAGATAAACAATCTAATAATGTATCTTAGAAACTAGAAAAGCAAACAGACCAAATCCAAAATTAGAAGAAAAGCAATAATAAAGATCAGAACTAAATAAAATGGAGACTTAAAAAAAATTCAAAGGATCAATGAAAAAAAGCTGATTCTTTGAAAAGATAAATAAAATTGATAAACTGCTAGCTACACAAACTAAGGAAAGAAGAGAGAAGACCCAATAAAATCAGAAATGGAAAAGGAGACATTACAATTGGCAGTATGGAAATACAAAAGATCACCAGATACTATTATGAACATCTGTACACTAAGAAACTGGAAAACCTAGAGAAAATGGTTAAATTTCTTGAAACATACAACCTACCTAGATTGAATGAGGAAAACATAGAAAACCCGAGCAAACTGATAATGAGTAGTGAGATTGAATCAGTAATAGAAAGTCTCCCAGCAAAGAAAAACCTAGGGCAGGATGAATTTACTGCCAAATTCTACCAAACATAGAGAACTAATAATATCAATCCTCCTAAAATTATTCCAAAAAATTGAAGAATAGAAAATTCTTCCTAAGTTATTCTGTGAGGCCAGCATTACCCTGATACCAAACCAGAGAAGGATACAACAAAAAAAGAAAACTACAGGCCAATACCACTGATGAACATAGATACAAAAATCCTAAAAAAATACTGTCAGATCGGCCAGGCACAGTGGCTCACACCTGTAATCCCAGCACTTTGGGAAGCCAAGGCGGGCAGATCACTTGAGGCCAGGAGTTTGAGACCAGCCTGGCCAACATGGTGAAACCCCATCTCTACTAAAAATACAAAAATTAGCCAGGTGTGGTGGTGCATGCCTGTAATCCCAGCTACTTGGGAGGCTGAGGCAGGAGAATCACTTGAACCCAGGAGGCAGAGGTTGCAGTGAGTCGAGATTATGCCACTTCACTCCAGCCTGGGTGACAGCGAGACTCTGTCTCAAAAAAAGAAAACAAAAACACGAGAAACCAAAAACAAGCTGCCAAACCAAATTCAACTGCATATAAAAAGATAATGCATCAAGACAATTTGGGATTTATGCCAGGGATGCAAAGATGGCTTAACATATGCAGATCACTTTTTTTTATTTTTAGATTTTTAATTAAAAACTTTTTTTAGAGACAGGATCTCTCTCTTTCGCCCAGGCTGGAGTGGAATGGCATGATCATGGCTCACTTTAGCCTCAACCTCTTGAGCTCAAGTGATCCTTCTGCCTCCGCCTCCTGAGTAGCTGAGACTACAGATGCACACCACCATGCCAAGCTAATTAAAAAAAAATGTAGAGACAGGGTCTTGCTCTGTTGCCCAGGCTGGTCTTGAACTCCAGGACTCAAGAATTCCTCCTATCTTAGCTGCCTAAGGTGCTGGGTGTGAGCTACCTGCCCAGGTGCAAATAAATAAATGTGATACATCACATCAACAGAATCAAAGAAAAACTGTATAATCATTTCAATAGATGCAGAAAAGCATTTAGTAAAATTCAACATCATTTCATGATAAAATGCTCAACAATGTAGATATAGGAGGAACATATCTCAAATAATAAAGGCCATGTATGACAAACCCACAGCTAATGTCTTAGTGAATGGGGAAAAGTTGAAAGCCTTTCCTCTAAGAACTGGAACAAGACAAATATGCTTACTTTCACCACCCCTGTTCAACATAGTTCTGGAAGTCTTAGCCAGAGCAATCAGCAAGAGAAAGAAATAAAAGGCATCTATGTTAGTCCATTCTTTCATTGCTATAAAGAAATACCTGAGGCTG
Source organism: Nomascus leucogenys (assembly GCF_006542625.1). Taxonomy (NCBI): domain Eukaryota; kingdom Metazoa; phylum Chordata; class Mammalia; order Primates; family Hylobatidae; genus Nomascus; species Nomascus leucogenys. The sequence continues at coordinate 6,386,396 of NC_044396.1, forward strand.
GGTAATTGATAAAGAAAAGAGGTTTAATTGTCTCATGGTTTGCAATCTGTACAGGAAGCATGGTGCCAACATCTGCTCCTGGTGAGGGTCTCAGGAAGCTTTCAATAATGGTGGAAGGCGAAGCAGGAGCAGACGTATCACATGGTGAGACAGGAAGCAAGAAGAGGAGGGAGATCCCAGATTTCTAAGCAACTAGATCTCATGTGAACTAACTGAGCAAGAACTCACTCATCACCAAGGGGATGGTGCTAAGCCATTCATGAGGGATCTGCCTCCATGATCCAAACACCTTCCACCAGGCCCCACCTCCAAAATTAGGGATTATATTTCAACATTAGATTTCGACAAACATCCAAACCATATCAGCATCCAAATTGGGAAAAGAGGAAGTCAGCCAGGTGCAGTGGCTCACGCCTGTAATCCCAGCACTTTGGGAGGCTGAGGTGGGGAGATCATGAGGTCAGGAGATCAAGACCATCCTGGCTAACATGATGAAACCCCATCTCTACTAAAAATACAAAAAATTTGCCAGGCGTGGAGGTGTGTGCCTATAGTCCCAGTTAATGGGGAGGCTGAGGCAGGAGAATCACTTGAACCCAGGAGGCAGAGGTTGCAGTGAGCCGTGATCATGCCACTGCACTCTAGCCTAGGCAACAGAGTGAGACTCTGTCTCAAAAAAAGAAATCAAATTGCCCCTCTTTGTAGATGACATGATCTGACATTCAGAAAAACCAAAAGATTCCACCAAAAACCTCTTAGAACTGATGAACAAATACAGAAAAGTTTCAGTACACAAAATCAACATATAGTGTATCTGTAATTTCAGTTACTTGGGAGGCTGAAGTGAGAGAATCGCTTGAGGCTAGGAGTTGCAGATGAAGTCAACGTTATAAAAATCAATAGCATTTCTTTATTTTTAAAATTCTAAAAAATCCAATGGTTGTTTTAGAGACATCAGTAGTACTTCTATACACCAATAATGAAATAGCCAAAAAAGGAATCAAGAAGGCAATCTCATTTACAATAGCTACAAAAAAAGCCTAAAAGTAAATTTAACCAAGAAGGTGAAAGCCCTCTACAAGGAGAACAACAAAACACTGATGAAAGAAATTAAAGAGGACACAAGCAAATGGAAAGACATCTCATGTTCATGGATTGGAAATTACCACATTGACCAATTAATAAAGTGACTATATTGCCTAAAACAATCTATAGATTCAATGCAACCCCTATGAAAATACCAAAGTCACTTTTCACAGAATTAGAAAAAAATAATTAGAAAATTCATATGGAACAACAACAGAAAGAGCCCAAATAACTAAAGCAATCCTGAGCAAAAAGAACAAAGCTGGAACATCATACTGCCTGACTTCAAAAATATATTACAAGGCTACAGTAACCAAAACAGCATGTTATTGGTATAAAAATAGACACACAGATCAATGGAGCAGAATAGAGAACCCAGAAATAAAGCCACGTATTTACAGCCAACTGATCTTTGACAGAAGCACCAGGAACATACACTGGGGAAATGACACTGTCTTCAATAAATGGTACTGGAAAAACTGGATATCCATATGCAGATGAATAAGACTAGACCCCTCTCACCATATACAAAAAATTCTACCAAGATGGATTTAAGACTTAAGCATAAGACTTGAGTCTATAAAACAAATAGAAGAAAACATAGGGAAAGCACTTCAGGATACTGGCCTATGCAAAGATTTTGTGATTAAGACAAAAAAGGACAAAGCACAGACAGCTAAAACAAAAATAGACAAATGGGACTTAATTAAACTAAAAACCTTCTGCCAGCAAAGGAAACAGTCACAGAATGAACAACCTGTAGAATGGAAGAAAATATTTGCAAACTATTCATCTGATAGGGGACTAATATCCAGAATATACAAAGAATTCAAGGAACTCAATAATAATAATAATATCCCATTAAAAAGTGGGCAAATACATGAATAGATAATTCTCAAAAGAAGACATACAAATGGACAACAGGTATATGAAAAAATGTTCAACATCACTAGTTATCAGGGAAATTCAAATCAAAGCCACCATGAGATATCCTGTTACAGTGGCTATTACTAAAAAGTAAAAAAATAACAGATGGTGGTGAGGATGTGGAGAAAAGGGCATTCTCATACACTGTTGGTGGGGATGTAAATTAGTACAACCTCTATGATAAACAGTATGGAAATTTCTCAGAAAACTAAAAATAGAACTACCCTACCATAGGATCCATCAATCCCACTCCTGGGTACCTACCCAAAGGAAAAGAAATTAGTATATCAAAGGGACCTGCACTTGCCTGTTTATTGCAATACTATTCACAATAGCAAAGATATGTAATCAACCTAACTGTCCATCAATGGATAACTGGATAAAGAAAATGTGGTATATATACACAATGAAACACTATTAAACCATTAAAAAATCATGAAATAAGGCTGGGCTTGGTGGCTTACACCTGTAATCCCAACACTTTGGGAGGCCGGAGTGGGAGGCTCACTTGAGCCTGGGAGTTCGAGACCAGCCTGGCCAACATGGTGAAACCCCATCTCTACTAAAAATACAAAACTTAGCCAGATGTGGTGGTGGGTGCCTGTAGTCCCAGCTACTGCAGAGACCAAGAAGCACAATAATTGCTTGAGCCTAGGAGGTGGAGTTTGCAGTGAGCCAAGATTGTGCCACTGCACTTCAGCCTGGGCAACAGAGCAAGATGCTGTCTCAAAAAAAAAAAAAAAAAACAAAAAAACATGTCATTTGCAGCAACATGGTGGAACTGGAGGTCATTATGTTGAATGAAATAAGCCAGGCCCAGAAAGACAAATATTGCATGTTCTCACTCATTTGTGGGAGCTAAAATAGTTGATCTCATAAAGATAGACAGTAGAATGGTAGGTATCAAAGGTGGGTGGTTGCGGTTGGGGTATGAAAAGAGGTAAGTTAAGGGGTACACACATACAGTTAGATGAAAGGTAGAAGTTCTATTGTTCCACAGCAGAGAAGAGTGATTATCGTTAACATCAATGTATTGTATACTTCAAAGTAGCTAGAAGAGAGGACTTGAGTTGTTCCCAATATGTAGAAATGATAAATGCTGAAAGTGATGGACGACACTTCAATACCCTCACCTGACCTGATAATTACACATTCTATGCATGTTACAAAATATCACATTTACCCCATTGATTTTTAAATATTATGTATCAATAAAAAAATAAGCCGGGCATGGTGGCTCACACCTTCAATCCTAGCACTTTGGGAGGTCTAGGCGGGAGAATCACTTGAGCCCAGAGTTCAGGACCAGCCTGGGCAACATGGCGAAACCCTGTCTCTACAAAAAATTAGCCAGGCATGGTGGAGTGAGCCTGTAATCCCAGCTACTTGAGAGACTGAAGTGGGAAGATCGCATGAGCCCGGGAGGTCGAGGCTGCAGTGAGCCAAGATTGTGCCACTGCACTCTAGCCTGGGTGACAGAGTGAGACTCTGTTTCAAAAAACAAAAATAAAATAAATAAGGCAGGTACAGCCAGTACCTGTAATGCCAGCTACCTAGTAGGTTGAGGCAGGAGGATTGCTTGAGCCCAGAAGTTGGAAACTGCAAGTGAACTATGATCATGCCACTGTGTGGGCGACACGGCCTGGGCAACACAGTGAGATCCGATCTCTAAAACAAACAAGCAAACAAGTTAGAAATAAATACAGCATTTAAATTATTAGCGTTATGAAATTTAAATATATAGTCATTATGTAAACATGTAATGTTATTTAACACTAACTCAGTAGGATTGGAACAGCAGAGAAGGAAATATAGTCCTGCTTCACTAAACCTGTGCCTTTGAAGGAGAATGCTTCCTATTTGGCTGATGACTTTTTTGTAATTTCTCAAATTTTTCTCAGAGTTCTAGAGTGGCTTTTTAAATTCTGTTGAGAAAAAAATAATGCTTCTTGGCCATCTCGCTAAGTTCTTTCAGCCTCCTAATCTATGATTTGTAGAATGAAGTCCATTCCGACATTGAAGACGTTCTTTTTTTTTTATTATTATACTTTAAGTTTTAGGGTACATGTGCACAACGTGCAGGTTTGTTACATATGTATACATGTGCCATGTTGGTGTGCTGCACCCATTAACTCGTCATTTAACATTAGGTGTATCTCCTAATGCTATCCCTCCTCCCTCCCCCCACCCCACAACAGGCCCCCATGTGTGATGTTCCCCTTCCTGTGTCCATGTGTTCTCATTGTTCAATTCCTACCTGTGAGTGAGAACATGTGGTGTTTGGTTTTCTGTCCTTGCTATAGTTTGCTGAGAATGATGGTTTCCAGCTTCATCCATGTCCCTACAAAGGACATGAACTCATCCTTTTTTATGGCTGCACAGTATTCCATGGTGTATATGTGCCACATTTTCTTAATCCAGTCTATCATTGTTGGACATTTGGGTTGGTTCCAAGTCTTTGCTATTGTGAATAGTGCTGCAATAAACATACATGTGCATGTGTCTTTATAGCAGCATGATTTGTAATCCTTTGGGTATGTACCCAGTAATGGGATGGCTGGGTCAAATGGTATTTCTAGTTCTAGATCCCTGAGGAATCGCCACACTGACTTCCACAATGATTGAACTAGTTTACAGTCCCACCAACAGTGTAAAAGTGTTCCTATTTCTCCACATCCTCTCCAGCACCTGAGAGGTTGTTTCCTGACTTTTTAATGATGGCCATTCTAACTGGTGTGAGATGGTATCTCGTTGTGGTTTTGATTTGCACAGATGTTCTTTTTTATACCTTCTAACTTTGTGTTCCAGCCACAGAGCTGCCATCTGGGAATTTCTTTTCATTGCACTCCCTAGATTGGTGTCATTTTTTTCAGATGCTATGTAATTTTTCCAGAAGGGTGTGTCAAAATAGTACTTTTATATCTATAAAGCTTTTTTGCCTCACACTTGATTTTGTTGCTGCTGTGAACAGTAGCTTACTTTCAATTATCTTTTCTAAATGGTGAGTGCAGAACAACACTATTGATAAGCTGATCTTTTAGTTGTGAACTTTGCTCAACTCTCTTATTAGGTCTAAGAGTTAACTGCTTTGGAGATAAAAGCATCTGCAAATAATCAGTTTGATCTTTTTCCTTCCAGTCCTTATATTTTTTTTGTTGCGTTGGTCAGAACATCCAGTACTATGTAGTATAGAATTGTAGGTCCATATGATTTTTTTCTTCCTAATTTTACAGACATTGTCTTCTAATATTCAGGGACGCTGTTGAGAAATCTAATATTACGTAAAATTCCATTCTTCTGTAGGGAAACTGTTTTTACTCTAGAAGCTTTAAGATATTCACCTTTTCCTTGGAGTCCTGTAGTTCTATAAGGATACACTTAGGTATAAATCTTTTTATTTATCCTGATGGCATTTTGTGCTGTACACTTACATCTTTTTAGCTCTGAGAATTTTCTTCTATTTTCTCCCGGTTAGTTGTCTCTTTTTTCCTCCTGTAATGACTATTTGACTAATATTGGGCTTCCTCAGTTGATCTCCATTCTCCAACTTTTTTCTTGTATTTTCCATGGTTTCATCTTTCTGGTTTACATTCTGAGACATTTTCCCAACTTTCTCTTCTAGGCCTTTTATTGAAATTTTAATTAAGGAAATGATACTTTTGATTATAAGGAATCTTTATGGTGCTCAGTCCTGTTTTTAGAGGGGCATATCTCACGTATGGTCTCAGATATTCCTAAGTATACTAATGATATCAACTTCTTTTAATTGCAAGTGATAGAAAATCAAATCTAAACTGCATAAGGAAAGAAGGAACTTAATGCTCACAAAACTAAAAAGTTCAGTAGTAGGGCTTACTTTGGGTGTAGTTTAGTTTAATATAGGAGCTTAAATGATGTCACAAGGACCTGATTTCCATTTTCATCTTACCTTTGCTTGTTGTAGGTCCATTCTCACTCTCCCTTCATGGTAGCAATAGACAGCAGCAGGCTCAACCCACACAAGCTAATGTTCCATGAGAATGAGTGAAGTCCTCTTCCTAGAGTTCCCAGCTGGGGTCTTATTGCAGCATGCTGTCTCTGACTGGACACATTCCTGAACAAATTCCAGTTGCCGTGGGAATGGAAGTGGGAAGGTGTACACTAGTGCAGCCATAGTCATCTTTCTTCTGTTAGGGAAGAGCCTGTCTGACCATAGAGTTTTGGCCTGGGTTGCAGAGTAGATTCAAACACAAAGGCTGACTGTAGCAGGATACGGCCGAACAGAGCAAAATGGGGTAACCTCAGGACAGGGAGTCCTAGCCATAACACACAACAAATACTTTCTGCAATAATACAATATAGATAAATATTGAGCGTTTTGAATAAGTAGGGGCAAAAGGTAAATGAGTATTGGTCATTTTACTGAGATGGAGGGTAGTAAACTGGGGAGTGGTAAGTATGTACCATAAAAATTGTCCAGAGGTCCCTTATATCTCACTGTTACAGATGTGAGTATGTGTGGAGGGGTAGGCAGAGAAGTAAACCGTGTGTGTGTGTGTGTGTGTGTGTGTGTGTGTGTGTTTGAGACAGTGTCTTGCTCTGTTGCCCAGGCTGGAGTGCAGTGGTGCAAACACAGCTCACTGCAGCCTTGATCTCCTGGGCTCAAGCCATCCTCCCACCTCAACCTCCCAAAGAGCTGAGATTACAGATGTGAGTTTCTGCATCCAGCCTAAACCCTTGATGATTAAAAGTATACGCCTGTGATCCCAGCACTTTGGGAGGCCGAGGCGGGCGGATCACGAGGTCAGGAGATCGAGACCATCCTGGCTAACACGGTGAAACCCCGTCTCCACTAAAAATACAAAAAATTAGCCGGGCGAGGTGGCGGGCGCCTGTAGTCCCAGCTACGCGGGAGGCTGAGGCAGGAGAATGGCGTGAACCCAGGGGGGCGGAGCCTGCAGTGCACCGAGATCGCGCCACTGCACTCCAGACTGGGTGAAAGAGCGAGACTCCGTCTCAAAAAAAAAAAAAAAAAAAGTATATCTGTGTTTATATCTGAAATTTCACCAGTTTTTTTAGAACAGGATGGTGCTACTGGGTGGATTGAGAAGGTTGAAAGCTATTAATCACTCACATTTTATTGAGAATGGTCTTAATCAATTTTTCTATTTCTAAAAGAGATTAGCCTATACTATACTTACACATATGGGAACATGGGAGAGGGAGAGAAGACTTTCTCAACATGACATCAAGGACTTCAAAGGGAAGATGTCCTAGGGAAAGGGAGATTGGAAGAACTGGAACTAAGAGGAAAATGAAGACATATGCTCTACTACTTTGATGCCATTTTCTCCTTTTCTCAGAGACTGGATCTCTGCTCTATTCTTCTTTCTTTTTCCCCCTCTTTATTCATTTCAGTTAACGTAACAAGTAGGACTTTTAGCATAAATCACTAACATAAGTAGTTTATCAGTCCATGTCTACCCTCTACCTGCTTCTGTGAACTAATTGTCAACACAATGTGAATTTTCCTGGTTAGTTTGTATCAAAGTCCAGAGATTAGCCTTTAGAAGCAACTATATGAGGACAAAGGATGGGATGAGTAGATTTTATTTGCTGAATAAGGTGGAAGCATCACCTCCAATGTTAATTTTTTTTCCTTTACTTTCCTCAGCTCACTGTGCATGTTACTCTCGTTGGAGTGTTAGTTCCAATGTAGGCAGCAGGCATTCTTGTAACTCTTTTTATAATTCTCTCTGCTTTAATAGTTTTGGTCCCTGGAAGGATGAATTAAAAAATTATTTGGAAACTGAGATATGGGCCAAACCATCTTCATTGCTAGACCTCACCTAAGGAAGCAGCAGCCAGGAAAAACTCTAGATGAAGTTTCTAGACTAGGAGTCAGCTGCTTTGATGCCTGCTGGCTGGGGGATGGCAGGCTTCTGTTTCATAAAACGCACGTGCTGGATGAGATCTCCAAGGTTATTACCAGCTTTGACATTTTATTATCTGGCAGACAATGTATAGGTTCTGATGTTTACCAAGAATCAGTGCAGACAGTTCTAGTCTATTTCTTTTAAATAAATCTCTTCACCTGATAGTCACATCTCATTAGTGATGAGACCAGGCACTGTAGGCTTTACTGGGGGGCAGGGGAGAGGGGAGAGGACAGGCACGAAATCCCCGTTTCCTTTATATTTCTATTTCTATCATGTTTGCCATCTCTTTTTGTCTCTTTACTAGACTGTGAGCTTCTTTTTTTTTTTTTTTTGAGACGGAGTCTCGCTCTATCGCCCAGGCTGGAGGGCAGTGGCGCAATCTCGGCTCACTGCAAGCTCCGCCTCCCGGGTTCACGCCATTCTCCTGCCTCAGCCTCTCCGAGTAGCTGGGACTACAGGCGCCCGCCACCACGCCCGGCTAATTTTTTTGTATTTTTAGTAGAGATGGGGTTTCACCGTGGTCTCGATCTCCTGACCTCGTGATCCACCCGCCTCGGCCTCCCAAAGTGCTGGGATTACAAGCGTGAGCCACCGCGCCCGGCTGACTGTGAGCTTCTTGGGAACATGGGCTGTGTCTTGTTCATCTTGTTCCCCGTGTCCAGCACGGATGGTGCCTATCTAATATGGTGCTTACCAAATATCTGAATGCCTAAACTAGATAATTCCACCAACCTTCAATTCTACCTTTAAATTATAACCTTGATATAATTTGCCTTATTTTTCCCCATAATATTTGGAAAACCTCTTACTCAGTGTATTCTTATGCTATTTTATCTTTTTATAATTTAATTAAAAACATTATTTTGTAAAGAAAGGGTTTGCCCAGGCTGGTCTCAAACTTCTGAGCTGAAGCAATCCTCCTGCCTGGGCTTTCCAAAGTGCTGGGATTACAGGTGTGAGCCACCACACTGCTATTTTATCTTAATGATTAAAAAATAACTTTATGTTAGAAAGAGAACCAGTCTATTTTTCCTAGTTGCAATATCCATTTTCTTTAACTGGCATCAACACTACTTTGGGGAAGGAGAAAATTTATATGGGGTTACTAGATAAAATTCAGGATGTCCATTAGAAATTTGACTCTCAGATAAATAACAAGGATCTTTTTAGGGTAAATATGTCCCAATTGTTTGTTGTGTTTCTGAAATTTTAATTTAACTCGGTGTTCTATTTTTTCCCCTAAATCTACCAATCCCAGGCTCTACTCTTGGAGTATCCAATATTCCATGTCGAAGCCTTCCAAACTTAGGTTCTAGAATCTAATGGAGAAATAGAATCTTGGAGGCCAGGATTTAGCTCAGAAGACATGATCTGTTAGGCCAACACCCTTCTCTTACCACAGAACCATCTAAATTACAACCAAAGGTAAAGAAATATCCAACTGAGAGCACACAGCAGCAGCGCTCTGCTTTCCATTTTTTTTTTTTTTTTTTTTTTTTTGAGATGGAGTTTCACTCTTATCACCCAGGCTGGAGTCCAATGGTGTGATCTCATCTCACTGCAGCCGCCACCTCTGGGGTTCAAGCGATTCTCCAGCCTCAGTCTCCTGAGTAGCTGGGATTACAGGTGCATGCCACCACGCCCAGCTAATTTTTTGTATTTTTAGTAGAGACGGGGTTTCACCAAGTTGGCCAGGCTGGTCTCAAACTCCTAACCTCAGGTGATCCACCCACCTCAGCTTCCCAAAGTGCTGAGATTACAGACGTGAGCCACTGCACCTGGCCTCCCATCTTACTTTAAAAGGGATTTATTGTATATATTATGCCTGAGTAGCAACCCGCTCAAAGGTGGTAGTGGGACAATGAGTGTAGAAATACTGAATGGGCAAAAACTGGAAGCATTCCGTTTGAAAACTGGCACAAGACAGGGATGCCCTCTCTCACCACTCCTATTCAACATAGTGTTGGAAGTTCTGGTCAGGGCAATCAGGCAGGAGAAGGAAAGAAAGGGTATTCAATTAGGAAAAGAGGAAGTCAAATTGTCCCTGTTTGCAGATGACATGATTGTATATTTAGAAAACCCCATTGTCTCAGCCCAAAATCTCCTTAAGCTGATAAGCAACTTCAGCAAAGTCTCAGGATACAAAATCAATGTGCAAAAATCACAAGCATTCTTATACACCAATAACAGACAAACGGAGAGCCAAATTATGAATGAACTCCCATTCACAATTGCTTCAAAGAGAATAAAATACCTAGGAATCCAACTTAAAAGGGATGTGAAGGACCTCTTCAAGGAGAACTACAAACCACTGCTCAATGAAATAAAAGAGGACACAAACAGATGGAAGAACATTCAATGCTCATGGATAGGAAGAATCAATATTGTGAAAATGGCCATACTGCCCAAGGTAATTAATAGATTCAGTGCCATCCCCATCAAGCTACTTTAAAGTTCAAAAAACTACTTTAAAACCTACTTTTTTAAAAAAACTTCCTTAAAGTTCAAAAAACTACTTTAAAGTTCATATGGAACCAAAAAAGAGCCCGCATTGCCAAGACAATCCTAAGCCAAAAGAACAAAGCTGGAGGCATCATGCTACCTGACTTCAAACTATACTACAAGGCTACAGTAACCAAAACAGCATGATACTGGTACCAAAACAGAGATATAGACCAATGGAACAGAACAGAGGCCTCAGAAATACCACACATCTACAACCATCTGATCTTTGACAAACCTGACAAAAACAAGCAATGGGGAAAGGATTCCCTATTTAATAAATGGTGCTGGGAAAACTGGCTAGCCATATGTAGAAAGCTGAAACTGGATCCCTTCCTTACACCTCATACAAAAATTAATTCAAGATGGATCAAAGACTTAAATGCTAGACCTAAAACCATAAAAACCCTAGAAGAAAACCTAGGCATTACCATTCAGGACATAGGCATGGGCAAGGACTTCATGTCTAAACACCAAAAGCAATGACAACAAAAGCCAAAATTGACAAATGGGATCTAAACTAAAGAGCTTCCGCACAGCAAAAGAAACTACCATCAGAGTGAACAGGCAACCTACAGAATGGGAGAAAATTTTTGCAATCTACTCATCTGACAAAGGGCTAATATCCAGAATCTACAAAGAACTCAAACAAATTTACAAGAAAAACAACCCCATCAAAAAGTGGGCGAAGGATATGAACAGACACTTCTCAAAAGAAGACATTTATGCAGCCAACAGACACATGAAAAAATGCTCATCATCACTGGCCATCAGAGAAATGCAAATCAAAACCACAATGAGATACCATCTCACAGTTAGAATGGTGATCATTAAAAAGTCAGGAAACAACAGGTGCTGGAGACGATGTGGAGAAATAGGAACACTTTTACACTGTTGGTGGGACTGTAAACTAGATCAACCATTGTGGAAGACAGTGTGGTGATTCCTCAGGGATCTAGAACTAGAAATACCATTTGACCCAGCCATCCCATTACTGGGTATATACCCAAAGGATTATAAATCATGCTGCCATAAAGACACATGCACATGTATGTTTATTGTGGCACTATTCACAATAGCAAAGACTTGGAACCAACCCAAATGTTCAACAATGATAGACTGGATTAAGAAAATGTGGCACATATACACCATGGAATACTATGCAGCCATAAAAAAGGATGAGTTCATGTCCTTTACAGGGACATGGTTGAAGCTGGAAACCATCATTCTCAGCAAACTATAGCAAGGACAGAAAACCAAACACCACATGTTCTCACTCATAGGTAGGAATTGAACAATGAGAACACTTGGACACAGGAAGGGGAACATCACACATGGGGGCCTGTTGTGGGGTGGGGGGTGGGGGAGGGATAGCATTAGGAGATATACCTAATGTAAATGATGAGTTAATGGGTGCAGCACACCAACGTGGCACATGTATACGTATGTAACAAACCTGCACATTGTGCACATGTACCCTAGAACTTAAAGTATATATATATATATATATATATATATATATATATAAACGAAATACAAGTCTTAGATCTTGTTCATGGGCTTCTGAAGAACAAACTTGAAGTGTCTCAAAAAGATTTAAAATTTCTCATACAGAATTGAAAATTCTTCCCAAATGGAAAATTTTTATACATTTCTGATTAATTATGGAAATAATTGAGGGGATAGGTAGATAAAATTTTTTCCAGTTTTTTTCCTTGATTCTCCAACGCATGCATTATGACTGACAAGGATTTCTACTTTTTCCCCCCTTTATTCCTTTCTGGGTTTATTGCTGACTCTAAAACTTGGTTACTCCAAGTAATATCTGAAGATCCAGGAACGGTTTGGAAAGTGCACCACGAATCATTAACACTGCCTGATAGTGGGTGTGACAGCCACTTATTAAACATATCACCTCTCATCACAGTAGCATTTGCTACTGGGACCATGTTCAGAATCTGACCAGGGATGGCCCCTTTCCCATCCTTCTCTGGTCCCAGCCTTTGCACAGGAGAGCACCTATGAAGCTGAGATAATGCCAACATTGTGTATTGTGCATTGTGAACACCCTTCTCTTCCCACAGAACCATCTAAATTACAACCAAAGGTAAAGCAGTGCCCTGTTTCCTATCTTTTTTTTTTTTTTGAGATGGAGTTTCGCTCTTGTCTCCCAGGCTGGAGTGCAATGGTGTGATCTCATTACTTTTAGTGATTATTGCATAGAGATATAATGTCTTTTGTAGTAATTATTGGTTATGCAATGGCAAAAGCATTTTGTTTTCTCTATCAAGGTTAACAACATTTAAAAGTGAAAGGATCTTAAACCTTGTTCTTAGGATGAGGTTTAATATGTTATATGTAGCATGCTATATACATTAAGTTATATTTGTTCTGTCAAATAAATGACTAAGTAATCAATATGACTTTTCACATCCAGTAAAATTTTCGTGGGAAGGACTTTAGATTTGCCTTTGCCTTTGAGTACATTACCTAAATAATCCACGAGATGGCAGCAGAGAAATGTTCATTTAAATTTATCATCTATGGAGAGGTTGCTACAAGTGCACTTTAACAAAAAATAGACTAACCTTTGTAATTTGGTCCTTTCTAAACATAGAGTAACCAGTTAGAATTTTTAAGTCATTTCTCATGTCTTTTATAAGAGACGTAATGAGAGTTTTATTTTATTTTATTTTTTATTGGTCTTAAAGTTGTTTTCCTTGCTCACTACATTTTGCAGCAAGAACCGCGTCTAAATGCCTGGAAATGTACTTGCCGGGCCATGTTTTTCTTTCACAGTGAGCATTCTCATAGTAATCTTAGAAAAGCTGGGAATAATAAATTTTGGGACATCATTAAGAGTGTTCTTTGTGGTGATTTACAACCTGATGCCACCATCCTTTAGGAACAAACAAGAAAGTGAAAAGAGATGGTTTTCAGGTATTAGAGCCTGAGTTTAGGTGGGGGAGTGGGTGGTGAGTGGGGTAAGAAGAGAGGGAGTGTGTGGGGAAAAAGGATATTTCCATAGAGACTGCAGTTTTCACCTAAATTTGTATTATATTTACATTATCAGCTACGTTTTCACTTATTTGTTAGAGGGAGTAATTGGAGTCAACAATAGATAGTTGCAGGTACTTTTTATTCAGAAGAAAAGAAATTGTTTTCCTATAAATGACCTCAATTTTCTAATTTTAGTGTCATGTATTTCTTACGAAGTGATAAAAGGCACAATATAAGTCTGTTCTATAGATATAATTAATAACAAATTAATTATCACTACTCTGTATCATTTATTACCTTGGATTTCATTATGCCTGAAGCTTGGAAACCTAATTACACACACACACGCGCACACACACAAGCACACACACACACAACACATACGCACGCTTGAATGTGCTTTTTGTTTATATAAATAGGACATGCTTGTTGCAAACTTTTAAATCATACAGGAATATATGAAATAGAAAATGAAGAGTCCCACAATCCCTTGAGGTAGTGTGTGAATATTCTTGCAGATATTTCTCTAAGGAAAGATGAACACATTTACATATTTTAACAAATGAGATCATACAGCACTGATACTGCGTTGCAACTTAGGTTTCAAATTTACTCTATCATGGACATCTTTCCGTGTTTGGTTTTTATAAGCCACAGATTATTCCATTACATGTTCGTGACATAATGTTTTAAACTAACTCTATTGATGGATATTGTTTTCCATGTTTTTGTTGCTATAATTACAATGCTGCACGGAGCAATTTTGTATGTTTCTCTGTGAGTATTTAAAATCTAAACTTTTGACCAAATAGCATTTTCAGAAGTGGAACACCACAATTGAAATTAGTAATAAAATCCTATGATGACACCCATATGGGCAGAGCTGGTACATTACACGTGGGAACATGTTGGTGAAGCTCTCTTCTTTTTGAGAGCACTAGGATGAAGCCTGTGTGTGAACAGCGGCAGCGCGCGCCGGCTCTCAGCTTGCACCAGGCACTCCGTGGCCACGGCTTCCCCCGAGCTCGGCCCTCCGCTGCGGTCTTCACACCTGTGAGGCCCCGATAGTACCGGCTCCAGGCGCACCTCGCTGCGCCAGCAGGTGTTGGCTTTTATCTACACAGCCAGGCGGGATTGAAACGCGCTCTCCCTGGGGACCCTCTTTCTCTTCGATTCCTCCACGGTGCTAGAGATCAAGGAGGGGAAGGTCTGAAGTCTGGGAAGCCAGGGGCAGGGCATTGTCAAGGAGGCACGCAGGACTCTGGAATGCGCTCCGCCCGGGGCCCAGCAGGGCCGGGACTGTTTGCCTTCGGGGCACAGCGGAGGCCCCATCTGTTTGCTCCAGCGTTTTCCTGAGTGGTCGCCTTATGGCGGCTCCCTCACCCGCAGGCCCACCGAGCTGCGGAGATCATCTCATCATCTCTGCCACTTCACACGGAGGGGCGAACGCTGGCAAAGTATTGTTTTATGACAGGATTTCTCAGCCAAGGGATTCAGACTCTTATTTATTTCCTGAAAAGGAAGGAAAACATTTTATACAAATAATGGAAATTCAAATATAAGACAACAGGTGTAACATTTCACATGCAGAGCTCCTTGTCAAGTCCCAAGAGCGTTTTTTAATCGAATCTTGTATCCCAGTGGTATATAAACCGAGTATCTGGCCTTTTTGGGGGGTCTGGAGGGTGTCTCTGGGATTGCAGCAATGGGTGATCTCAACCTTTATCAACTAGGTGACATTTAAAAATATCCTGGGTAACTAGGATCTTGAAAAAGATCTGGACTCTTCCATTTATAAGGTCCTAGGATTTGTAAACAAGACCATTAAGACACAACTTTTTCTTACCATATAAGGCAGCCATTTTCTCATTATTTCTATTTTTTTTTTATTTTTTTTTGAGATGAAATCTTACTCTGTTGCCCAAGCTGGAGTGCAGTGGCTTGATCTCGGCTCATTGCAACCTCCGTCTCCCAGGTTCAAGTGATTCTCCTGCCTCAGCCTCCTGAGTAGCTAGGACTACAGGCACGTGCCACCATGCCCGGCTAATTTTTGTATTTTTAGTAGAGAAGGGGTTTCAGGATGTTGGCCAGGCTGGTCTTGAACTCCTGACCTCATGATCCGCCCGCTTCAGCCTCCCAACGTGCTGGGATTACAGGCGTGAGCCACTGAGCCTAGCCCTCATTTTTCTTTTACAATAATGTCTGCCTCTTCTTTGCTCCATTTTGAACTGTGTCTAGTTTTGTAGACTGGACTCCTAGATGTGGGTCTAGTGTTTGAGAGTCACCCTTTAGGTTCTGAAGGCAGCAAATGCATTGTTGGTGACTGCAGAAAAAAAAAAGCAATATGGTTTTGCTGCTTATGAGCAAAACATTGGAAAGTTAAAGCATTGAATGTGCCCTCTGTACTGCAGAGGCTGTGGTTTATATGTTCTGTATCTATATGAAGTTTGAATAGTAACAATGGCCAAATGTTCTGTATCTCTAGGAAGTTTGAATAGTAACAATGGCCAAATAGAAAACTTATAGTAAATTAATATTTTGAGTTCATTCATTCAACAAGTTTGCATTGAGAAATTGCAGTGTGCCAGGTATTGTTCTTGTTACTGTTTTATGAGCAAAAGAGATGAAACTTCTTGCCCTCAGGGTACTCAATTTTTAGTAAATAGGGACAGTAAGCACATTAACCATTCTTAGTATATGAGGTGGTGATCAGTGCCAAGGAGAAAAACAAAGCATGGAAAGGGGGTGAATTGCATAGTTAGGTGGGACGTCAGGGTAGGCTTTACTCATGGATGAGTAGGATAGCATTTGAACAATGACCTGAAGGAGTGGATGGAAGGGAAAGCAGTGCCCCAAGCAGGACACTGCTTGACAGTGTCTGGACAGACAGAGGGGCAGGCAGGGAGACCTATAGAACTGATTGCTGCAGTCCTAGAAAGACATGACGGTGGCTTGTCCCGGGAGTACCAGTGGAAATAGAGATTATGCCTGTATTTTGAAGGTGGTGCTGACCTAACAAATCAATTTTTCCTGATAGTACAGAATCTACCTAGCAAGGCTCCAAGGAAGGAGAGAATTTCTAAAACAATTTAAGTGAATGGAGAAGCAGAAGAAAAAACTTAAAAGAGCAGAGTGGGGTGGGATCATTAAGGAGATAATCCTGTCAAGGGAGGGAGAGTTTTGGGAGGAGGCTAAGAATTCAGGTAATTCCTAGCATCTTGATGAAGCACACGGTAAAGACTTTTGATGTGATCGAAAGGCCTGTGTGATTCCATTATGGTTTAAGAGTGAAATAGCCCCCAATTTATAGCAGAACGTGGAGAAAATACCTTCGTCAGCAGTAATAAGGCTAGTCTAAAGGCAAAGAGTGTTGGGAAAATATAAGAAACTCAACAAAGCTGTAGTGAGCGAGGGATAGAAGGGAAGGGGTAGTTATGAAAAATTTGTTACAGAAAACATTGGCAGAACTTGGCAACTAATTTAGCATTCTGAGTATGGGCTAGGAGATGAATTCAATACTATTCCAAGGTTTCTACTTTGTAGCTTTGAAGAGATGCTGGCAGTCTTTCCAATACTTGGAAACTAGAACCAGGGAAGGGCCACGCATGAAGAGTAGGTAATGTGTCTCTTGAGAAATGCTTAATATAACAGTTCTTATAGAAAAAGCACTAGGCAGAGTACATAAACTCATGGGATGAAAATTCAGGATAAAGGAGATTGGGGGGTTTAGTGGGGTCAGGCGAAGTAATAGCCAAAGAGCAAATGATTTTCTCTTATCCTAATTAGAAAAAGGAAATGGTCATTGCAGTGCTCTTAGATGATAAAAAGCTTCCGGGAGAGGACAGAAAGGCTGAGGGAAGCCGTGATCCAGGCCAAAGTTTGACTGGGCACCAGCTCAAACAGGATGCTGAGAGGCCGATGGTGCCCTGTGGTGTCACAAGTTACAGAGAAGTTTGATGTGGGGTCTCTGGACCATGGGCAATAACAACCCAATTGGCAAGGAAGCTAGACTTTTGTCCTGTCCTCCAAGGATACCAGCAGGATTGGAGATTATTTTATTTTTTTTCAGTATTGCTGGGAACAAGTTTTGGGCAGAAAAGAAAAAGGGAAAGATGCAAGTGTGAATTAACATGAGAGAAGAGACATCCATGAAGTTCATATCTATTTTTGTATTTTTATAAATAGCCAAGTGATGAATAAAACCGACTAAGTGTTTGCTATAACAGGTCATACAATTGACATTACTGCTATATTTTCACAAAGAAAAGAACTCTGTGCCTTCAGTAACTGCTTGCCTAAAATCCATAATTCCTTATTTGACAAAACTTACATGGGTCCGGCTCTGTGTCATTTGTCGAATTAGATTCTAAGAATACAAAATTGCCAGGTGCAGTGGCTCACGCCTGTAATCCCAGCACTTTGGGAGGCCGAGGCAGGTGGATCACGAGGTCAGGAGATCGAGACCATCCTGGCTAACATGGTGAAACCCCGTCTCTACTAAAAAATACAAAAAATTAGCCGGGCATGGTTGCACGCTCCTGGAGTCCCAGCTATTCAGGAGGCTGAGGCAGCAGAATGGCGTGAACCCGGGAGGCGGAGCTTGCAGTGAGCCGAGATCGCGCCACTGCACTCCAGCCTGGGCAACAGAGAGAGACTCCGTCTCAAAAAAAAAAAAAAAAAAAAAAAAAACAAAATCGAGCAAGATATGAATCTTATCCAAAAGATCCTTACAGTTTAACTTAGGAGAGAGAGACATTCAAACAAGCAATTGCAACACAGTGTGATAAGGTCAACAAATGGCTTGGGCTTCGTAGTCGCACAGATAAGCTGCATCACCACTGCCTTCCTTGTGTAAACTTGAGAAATTTACCTCTGATTTTCAGTCTCCTTATTTGAAAATGGATATAACTTTTGCCTTGCATTTCGGGGGAACAATATAGGCCACAAAATGGCATGGACAGTAAGAAGTTTGAGAAAATCAGATATGAGGTTTTCTGAAAGTAAATTTTTACAGTAGGGAATCAGGGAAAGTAGACAGAGGAAAGAGGCCTTTGATCTTTTAAATTTGATAAAGTCTTTATGAAAAACACTGCTATCTGCTAAATACATTACTACATATCATTCCAGGCCCTGGCTTTATAAGACAAGTAGGAATCTCACATTTCAAGAAACTTGACTCTTTCCTGTAGTCTTTATTTCAGCCAGACTGCTACTGTTTCCCTACATGCCTTGCTGTTTCCAGCTTTGGATCTTTTATTTGGCTGTTCTCACCGTACCACTTCCTTGCAAATATCCCATTCATCATTCGAAGCCCATTTCAAATGCCACACAATCTAGGAGAATTTTCTTCGCCCCCAGCCATCTGAGCCCTCTCACCCCTTTGACCTTCCTTAGCGATTTTCTGCTTAGTGGACTTTCCCTAGCATAATTTGCATGCCCGTAGCCCTGGATGAAAAGTTCCTTGGGATCAAGAATGATGTCTTATCTATCTTTGCATGCCCTCAGACCTTAGCTTCTTGTCTTACACATCTCACACACAGTCAATGACGTCTAAGTATTTGTGAAATTGAGTTTGGTTAGTGAAACAATTTCTTATAGCCACAGAACAAGAGTCAATCCATAGTTGTAAGGGGTTCTGGATCACTGAATGAAAGCTGCTCTTTCAGCAGATCATAATTGTGAAAAACTGTTAAGTGTATACTTTTGATGAACAGGTTTTGCTGTGTTGCTGAGTTCATGTTGCCATGACAACCTTAACTTTTGGCACTTTCTGAATTTAGTGTCCTACTTAATTTCCTGTATTTGGCTCTGAGAGCCGTATTGTTCTGTCCCTTGTGCTTGCCTATATGAATCTTTAAACTGAGAGTCATTTATGAATGTATCTTATTTTGCTTTATTAGGTAATACATTCTTTAAGATTGGGAACTTGGTCTTATCCCGATGATCCTGACAATAGCCAAGTGTGCCTTGTACATTTTAGATAGTCAATCTGTCAATACATATTTTAGATGAATTGAGAAATCATTGATGTAGTAGGCTGTTATAGTGGCCACCCAAAGATGTTCATGCCCTGATGCTTGAGACCCATGAATATGTCATCTTATATAGTAAAGGGGACTTTGCAGATATGGTCAAGAATTTTAAGATGAGATTATCCTGGATTATCCAGATGAGCCAATGTCATTGCAGGGGTCTTTATAAGAGGGAGGCAGGAGGACCTGAATCAGTAGTAGGAGATATGATGATGGAAGCAAGAGGTTGAAGCGATGTGAGAAGGGCACCACGAGTCAAGGAATGCAGGTGCTTCTAGAAGTCCTGCAAGGAAAAGGAAATAAATTGTACCCTGATGCCTCCAGAGGGAGCATAGCCCTGCTGACACCTTGATTTTAGACTTGTGGCCTCCAGAGCTGTAAGAGGATACCTTTGTTGTTTTAAGCCATGTAGTTTTTGGTAATTTGCTATAACAGCAGTAGAACACGAATACAATTGGGCCACTCATTTTAATAAGTTTCAAAGACCCCTGAGAGGAGTTGTTAAGCACCGGTCCATTTAGAGGTATTACTTTGGTCAGGCTCTAGATAATACTACTTCTAATAGTACAAAAGGATGAAGTGAGAAGGAGGCGTAGAGATTATCTTGCTAATTTGAATGTAGTCACTGTCAGAATTCCAATAATATATAAAATAGATATAGAGTTATCTATAACTAACCCACAAAGTTTGAAAATGCCATTTATTCAAAAAACTTACACTGAGTGTCAAATGAGTGCCTTGCATTGTGCTAGAATACTAGACCTATTCAACACCCAGCTCAGATATCACAAAAGTCTTGATGGAGATTTTCCGTGGTTAGGGAGGCCTTGTACCTTCTGGCCACCTATGGCCTAGTAAGTGCATATGGCTTCAGGGAAGAATGAATAAGATTTGGTTTATTGTGGAGTAGAAATTATTATGTCAAACCACGTGTCAAAATCCAGAATGGGTGGTGTCTTCAGAATCCATGTGAACTTTCCACAGCGGGTTTTCTCAATGTTGACTGGATGTCAAAGTCTTCGATGTGTGTATCAGGAGGTACCAGTCCTTGAGTGGGGAACTGCAATGATCTTAAACTCACTTGTGATTCATCAGTTCACAAACAAATAAACAAAGGTCACAGTATTTTTCTAACCAAGACAGTGAAAAATGGGACACTGCCTCAAATGAGCAGTACCTAATTAAAGACCCTTGATATTACTGAAAAAAAAAGTATAAGTTTTGGCCGGGTGCTTGGGCTTATGCCTGTAATCCTAGCACTTTGAGAGGCCAAGGTGGGCAGATCACCTCAGGTCAGGAGTTTGAGACCAGCCTGGCCAACATGGTGAAACCCTGTCTCTACTAAAAATACAAAAAAATTAGCCGGGCATGGTGGTGTGTGCCTGTAATCGCAACTACTTGGAGGCTGAGGCAAGAGAATTGCTTGAACCTGGGAGGCGGAGGTTGTAGTGAGCTGACATGGCACCACTGCACTCCAGCCTGGGCGACAGAGTGGGCCATCTAAAAAAAAAAAAAAAAAAAAAAAAAGTGTAAGTTTTAACAATCACAGAATCACACAACTTCTATCAGGTGGTAATCCCTATATTGGTCCCGGATGGGAGGGCTGCTGTTCACGCAGTACTCACTGCTGACCACACACCCTGCATGCTTTCTCTCATTTCCATTGATGGCTACTCATATTACCACTACCGTTTGAAAGATTAAAAAAAAGAGGCACAGAGGTTAAATGGCTTGGCTGAAATAAAATACCTATCAATTCCACATCTGTTGTTCCATGGAATACTCTGTGTTTCATGTGCAGTGCATCATTTAATCCCTCTACAAAACATACAGGGGAGGAATTAATGTGAGTAAACTTGTCTAAAGTCTCGGCTCATATATGACAAATCTGAGACTGTCTCCACAGATGCGTCCTCCCCACCACTAGGGCACCCCACTTTTGTCTTCTTTGGGTTGGTAGGGAAAGGAAAAGTGTTTTGTATTTCAACAAATGGTGCTGAAACAACTGGACATTCACATACCAAAAAATGAACCTAGACACAGACCTTCACCTCTTCTTGAAAATTAAAATGTATCATAGACCTAAATGTACAATAACAAAACTGTAAAACTACTAGAAGCTAACAGGAGAAAAATCTTGATGATCTTGGGTTTGATGAAGACTTTTTAGATAGAACACCAAAGGCATGATCCATGAAAGAAAGAACTGATGAGCTGGACTTCGTTAAAATGAATAATTTTGACTGGGCGCAGTGGCTCATACCTGTAATCCCAATACTTTTCGAGGCTGAGGCAGGATGATCACTTTAGCCCAGGAGTTTGAGACCAGCCTGGGCAACATCAGGGACCCTGTCTCTATAAATAACAACAAAAAAATAGCCAGGTATGGTGGCACATGCCTGTGGTACCAGCTACATGGGAGGTTGAGGTGGGAGGGTTGCTTGAGCCCCAGAGGTCTAGGCTGCAGTGAGCCATGATTGCATCACTGCACTCCAGCCTGGGTGACAGAGTGAGGCCCCATCCCCAGAAGGAAAAAAAAAAACAATATCTGCTTTGCAAAAGACAGTAGACAGTGTCAAAAGAATGAAAAGATAAGTCACAAACTGGAAGAAAATATTTGCAAAAGACATATGTGATGAAGGACTGCAATCCAAAATATACGAAGGGCTCTTAAAAACTTAACAACCCAATTAAGCAACCTGATTAAACAGCCCAATTAAAAAATGGGCAACAGATCTGAACACACACCTCACCAAAAAAGACATACAGATGGCAAATAAACATATGAATTGATGCTCCACATTACATCTCCTTAGGGAAAAGCAAACTAAAAATAACAATGTGATATCACTTCATGCCTATTAGAATGGCCAAAATCCAGAACACTGACAACACCAAATGCTGGTGAGGATGTGAAGCAACAGGAACTCTCATTTGTTGCTGGTGGGAATGCAAAATGATACCCCAACTTTGGAAGGCAAGTTGACAGTTTCTTACAAAACGAAACACACTCTTACCATATGATCTAGCAATTGCACTCCTTGGTATTTCCTAAAGGAACTGAAAACTTAGGTCCACACAAAAACCTACACACATATGTTTATTAAACCTTTATTCATAATTGTCAAAACTTGGCAACAACCAAGACATACTCCCGATCAATGGAATATTATTCAGTGCTAAAAAGAAATGAGCTATGAAGCCATGAAAAGACATGGAGGGAACTGACATGCATATTACTAAGTAAAAGAAGCTGTATGATTCCAATTAGATGAAATTCTTGAAAAGGTGAAACTATGGAGACTGTACAAAAATGTCGTGGGTGCTAGGGGTTTGGAGGAACACCAGGTGGAGCACAGAGGTTATTTAGGGCAGTGAAACTGTTCTTTATGATACTACAGTGGTGGACATATGTCATTATACATTTGTCCAAACTCATAGAATGAACAACACCTAGTCTAAACTATAAACCTTGGTTGATAATGATGTGTCAATGTAGGTTCATCATTTCTCACAAATGGACCATTCTGGTGGAGGATGTTGATAGTGGGGGAGGCTGTGCATGGGTGGGGGCAGGGATATATAGAAAATTTCTGCACTTTCCACCCAGTTTTGCTGTGAATCTATAACTGCTTTAAAAAATGATACCTATTAAAAAACTTTTTGTGAATGATAGCTTCACATTATTCTTTAAAATGAGGCCTGAAGATTCACATGTAGAAAGCTGTACATAATCAGATACAACTCTTTAGTAAACAACAAAGCTGCCTCTGTCTGTCTATTTTTCTGTCATTTAATCTATCAATCTCTAGCTGGTGAAAAGAGTTCAAGATCACTCAATAGAAATAAAAACAAAACCAGAAAACAATTGATAGAGGGGCTAATGTGAAAACCAAGAAACATAAAAATTAGCTTATCCTATCACCTCTGATTTCTTAACCCACATGCAAGGGACCATTTGCTGAGCTACGAATCTGGCAGTAAGTCTCAAGGTTCTTCTTACATATTTGTCCCATCATTAGTAGATATCTATCAAAAACATATATATATATATATAAAATATATATATACACACACCCATATATACACACACATATATATACACACACATATATATATCTGTATAGCCAAAAAATTTATACTCACTTGGCTGAGTTACAAATACAATTATAAATCAGTTATTCATTCCCGGCGTTGCCACCAATACTGCATAAGTGCTGAGCTTTGGAAGTTATGAAGACGATATCCCTTTCCATGTGACTTTTATACATCTTCTGTGTTGATAACCTTTCCTCTCCAACTCAGTAATATGATTAGTATCAAAATGTGCAGGTCTGAACTATGTTACTGTTTGCCACTGGTTCTTTTTATGCATGGAAACCCCAGATGATTTCAGTAGGTTTCCTACATGCGGCTCTACCTCCTTGCATTCATTCTTCACTGTTCCTGCCAAAATAGTTTCCTCTGTTTACTGTTTTGATTTGAGAAATGCATTCATTATCTATTGCTGTGTAGCAAGTTACCACAAATTTAGAGGCTTAAAACAGCACCCACTTATTAGCCCACAGTTCTGTAAGTCAAAGTCCAGCATGGCAAGGCGGGGTTCTCTGTGTAGGATGAACTCAAGGCCAAAATCAGGGTGTCAGTTGGGCTGAGTTCTTGTCTGGAGGCTCTAGAGAAAAATCAACTTTGCAGTTTATGCTTGTTGTTAGCAGAATTCCCTTGGTTGCAGTTGCAGGACTAGGATTTCCATCTCCTTCCTGGTTGTCAGCTGGGGCTGCTCTCAGCAACCAGATCCTGCTCACATTCCCTGCCACGTAGCCCCTCCATTTGCAGACCTGCAATGTTGAAGCAAATCCCTCTGATGCTCCTAGTCTCTAATCTTCCCTTCTGCCACTAGCTAGAGAAAACTCCCTGCTTTTAAGGCTTTCAGGTCATTGGGTTATGTACATCTCAATAATCCTTTTCTTACAGTCACCTGTGCCATATTACATAATGGAATCACGGGGGAAACATTCATCACATTAACAGTACTGGGGATCCTGCAGGGTGTGTACAGAGAGGGGGGTGAGAAGGCAAGAAATCTTGGTGACCATTTTAGCATGTTGCCTGCTGCCCCACACACAACCCTATGGTGCATTGAATCTGTGAGCTTTAAAAGTCTCTCCAGAGTACCGTGGACAACCTACATTCCTCTGGGCCCTGGTCTGCCTCTGCTGTGTCGTCATTCTTCTATTCTCAAGCCTCTCTCAAGGAAACATCTCATGGTGCAGTTCCCCAAATGTCCCCAAATGTTCACTGAGCTCCATCACACCAGTCCTTAGAAGCTCCAGCTGCTCCAATTCAGATCCATGGGGATCTTTGGCTTGTACACAAATCCGTGTTGTCAGACACAGGGGAGAGCCCTGCCAATTTTCTCCAAGGATGGCCTATGAATATTGAGTATGTTACAATGATTAAAAACAAAACAAAACAACAACCACAAAACTGAAGACAGCACAGTTCTCAAACCTCAGAGCTTATAGTCACTTAACTGAATTACTTAAAATCTTAAGAGCTGACAGTCCTCAAATTTCTACCAAGAGACCAGAAATTAAGTTCTTGCAATCTGCCATCTGGGCCCTGAATGAAAGAGAAAATTGCATCTAATCCTGATTCCAGTTTTGTTCAGAGATTTAAAAAAAAGAAGAAAATAAAAAAGTAAAAAAGGTCTTTTGCAGGCAGAACCTGAGAAATGGTATGGTGTTTTGTTCTAAATTATCATACTTGCTCATTTGTCACAGAGCCTGGGTGGCCTGGTGATGAGTACTATATAAAATTATAAGCCAAACAATGCTTTATTTAATCTTTGACAATGTGCTTCTTGATTAGAGTTTTAATATTTTTTTCTGGATCTGTTAGATCTGTATTAGTTAGCACTTTATGTTGTTATAAGTAACTGAAAACTGGCCAGGCATGGTGGCTCATGCTTGTCCTCCCAGCACTTTGGAAGGCTGAGGTGGGAGGATCACCTGAGGTCAGGAGTTCGAGACCAGCCTGACCAACGTGGCGAGACCCCGTCTCTACCAAAAATACAAAAATTAGGCAGGTGTGGTGTTGGGCGCCTGCAATCCCAGCTACTCGTGAGCCTGAGGCAGAAGACTCACTTGAATCTGGGAGGTGGAGGTTGCAGTGAGTCAAGACGGTGCCATTGCACTCCAGCCTGGGTGACAGAGCCAGACTCCTTCTCAAAACAAACAAACAAACAAAAAAACCCAAAAAACTGAAAACCTGTCTTAAATTACCTTATTATTAAAAGGGGCCAATTAGTTTATGTTGCTGTAAAACAAAGCTAAGTTGGGCTTCAGAACGTGGTGTCGAGGCTCAATAATATTATCAAGGGGGGGGGGCTTTGTTTTTCTTCCCTCTACTTTGTCCTTTAAGGTGTCAGCTTTATCCCAAGTCTCATTCTCCCTAGTGCTTGCAAGATAACGTCCAGTAACTCTTAGTGCTGTGTGTTTTTATAATTTATTTTAATGGGGAAAAGAATACATCTGAACCAATATTCTGAATTTCATGTTTACTGGCTCTTGTAAAGGCCCATGGTCATCCCTAAACAATGACATATTCAGGGAAATAGAATATGTTGGTTGTTGATGTCAATATAGGATACCTGGAGAGGAGTAAGTTACCTGAAAAAAAAATTGTGGTCTTGGCCGGGTGCGGTGGCTCATGCCTGTAATCCTAGCACTTTGGGAGGCCAAGGTGGGCAGATCACGAGGTCAGGAATTTGAGACCAGCCTGACCAACATGGTGACACCCCGTCTCTACTGAAAATACAAAAATTAGCCGGGTGTGGCCATGCACGCCTGTAATCCCAGCTACTCGGGAGGCTAAGGCAGGAGAATCTCTTGAACCCAGGAGGTGGAGGTGGCAGTGAGCCGAGATCGTGCCATTGCACTCCAGCCTGGGTGACAGAGCAAGATTCAGTCTCAAAAAAAAAAAAAAAAAGAAATATATATATATATATATATATATATATAGTCTTATGTACAAGATACTAAATACTATACAATAAAATTTCTGTATTTAAAAAAATCTGTAAAAGCATCTTTTTATACTTTTAAGGATCTTGGCATATTGTCACCTCAGCAGCAGTCAGATGAGTCATTTTGGGCATTTGTATACTTTGTAAGGTTTTTATTGGGTTTATATCTGGTTGAAAATCTAAGGAGCTTCATGTGCTACCTGTACTTTTGACTACTTTTTCTAAGTGGTGGGTGATACCAAAATGTTGCAGAAATAATTTCACATTCCCTTAGTAAGAGACATGAAGATGCTGCCCACAGAGTATCCCAGGAGCATCCACTTAAAAGGCAGACATTCCTCTGGTCGGAAGTAAAGACAGCAGTGGAGTAGAAGGGCTCAACACTGTTGAGAAGCAGTGGGAGGCGAGAGGAGCGCAGCTGTTTGCTTTCTAAATTAAGGGTTGGATATTTTCAAACCAGTACAAATAACTGAGTATTCTCAAAATGTCTCAGCAAGTTGATTCTAATACCAGAGAGAAACTTTTAATAAGCAGAAGAAATGGTAATGGATTTCAAATATGCTTGTTCCCCAAATGGCAAAATTAGGCCTTCCTTTACCTAGAAATGGGAGTTCCACTTCTGGTCTCGGGATTCTCATAACTAGGAGATATTAACGTAAATACTATAATTGCTTAGAATGTATAATTTGGTAAAGCAATAAGGCCAACACCTGAGATAGAGTTGGAACGGGATCTATATGAAAAGGTCCTTTCATGACAGCAGGTGTCTCTCTTTCTTTCTGATTCACACACATCCAGAAACCTTTAAACTACTATTTGGTGACATCTGACAGAGAGCAAGACCTTTTCTTCCTCTAAAACATGTCTATCAATTTAAATGTTAAAAAAATACCCAAACTTATCTCATCTATGCTCTTTACAAAGCTGCAATAGGGAGTTTTCTCACCAAATACCTGGGCTTTGGTGTAGTTAAATTTTTTTCTCTAAATGATATTAACTCCTTTATTTCTCTTTAATGCCTGTACTGCCCCCATCCCTCTGCATGGTGCCTGTGTAGCTCAGTGGACTCTGCAGCCAAATAATAGCCAAGTAACGGCTGTGACTTCTCACCCAGGGCTGACAAACGACAATGTCAAGGGTACGTATTCAATGAGAGAAGCTGATTTCTCAACATCTTGCCCTCGAATTCTAGAACTTCCTCCTCAATACTTCTTGGAGATCTTATAAAAAAATGTATCTAATCTATTCCCTCCAGTGGGATATTTTACCTTGGTTATTATCACAACTATTTTGCTATGTGCAATGAAATTAGTAGAGATTCCATTTGCTGAAGTCATATGTAGAAAGCAGTGCTCTCTGCCTTATTACCAAATGAGTACAGCGTGCCCTTCAATAATTCTTTAAACTCTCAAATGCCTTGGAAGTAATATGCTGGAATATTACTGAGCTGTGACTGAAGCACCATTTGTGCTAAATATGACAGTGCACAAATGATATTCCTCTATAAAAGTTCAAACTACATTAATCTTTTAGGGAGGCTCATTGACTGGGAAGATGGCTTAGATATAAAATAAAGACACGAGGGCTCATTGAGGAGAGCTTTTCTGGTCAGGATATCTAGGAACAAGGTAAGGTGAGGTCCCTAGTTTAACCCTTTATGATTAGGATGTGAGCAAATGAATGCAATTCCCAGGGGAGAGATGGAAATGATAATGAACTCTTCTCAATATGAGGGAAGACAGGCTTTCAGATCAGAGAAATAGAAATTAAATGGTATTAAACAGCTGAGACAAATAGACAATATTATTGGTGCTGGGAATCTGAACAAAAATGTGATGAGTATTCCCAAGTTTATGTTAATAGTTCCAGCCCTTAACCATATTGCCATTTAGAAGAATGGCAGATTCTTCCTATGTAGTCTCTCCAATGTCATTTTTTTCAGTCATTTTCACTTATCTTAGGGCTGCATAAACATGAAACAATTGCACGAATGTCTTCTTTTCTTGGATTTCTAGATGTGGCCAGTCAGTAGGGTTGTAGTGCATATCAAGAGGGAGGAATGTTAATGCTAATGTTAATTAGCATTAACAAAGGTAGCTTCAATGTAAATATGTAATACTGTTCAGGTTTTTAGTATTAGTTTTACTAAAATATATAAAACATATAAAAGACAACATTGCTGTTTTTAAAAATTATAGAAATAGGCCAGGGGCGGTGGCTCATGCTTGTAATCCCAGCAGGTTGGGAGGCCAAGGCGGGTGGATCACCTGAGGTTGGGGGTTTGAGACCAGCCTGGCCAACATGGAAAAACCCCATCTCTACTAAAAATACAAAAATTAGCTGGGTGTGGTGGTGGGCGCCTATAACCCCAGCTACTTGGGAGGCTGAGGCAGGAGGATCACTTGAACCTGGGAGGTGGAGGTTGCAGTGAGTGTAGATCAAGCCACATCACTGCAGCCCAGGTGAAAGAGCAAAACTTCATCTCAAAAAAAATTATAGAAATAATATATATTCAATGCATAAGACATGTAACCGTGTAGAAAAATGCAAATGGAAAATCACCTGTTATCACAGTGTCCAGAGAAAATCATCTCTGACTTGTTATTGTGTATCTTGTAGTCTCTCTTCTCTAAAGACAGATGTGGTATAAAATGATAGATTGCTTTTTCACTAAACAATGTCATACATTTCCCCATGTCAATAAATAAGTAGGGCAAGGCTTTCCCCTAATGAAACAGCTTATTAATAACCTTTTTATTATAAAATTATTTTACTATTTTTTATAAATGTAATATACACTTTTACAAGGAAAAAGTAGCAATAAAAGTGTCTAAAAGTTAAAATTTACTGGCATTCCTATCACCCAGATAAGATAAGCCAGAAAAGATTAGAAAGATATGGATGAGGCAAAACCAACATGATTTAATGATAGGATGGATGGTGGAGGAAGGAGGAGTCTGTGATAATGCCTACATTTCTGACTTGAGTCCTGGTGTGGGAAACAGAAAAGAAACTGACTTTGTTGCTGTAGCTCTACCTCTCACTTGGCCACAATAGCCAACAAGGGCTTCCTTGCTGTTCCTGAAATAAGCCAGGCACACTCCTGGGTTTGGGCATTTACTCTGGCTATTTCCCCTGCCTGGGATGCTCTTCCCATAGCTATCTGCTTGGTCAACTCCTCCTCCTCCAAGTCTGCTGAGATCTCTCCTTCTCCATGAGGACTCCCTGGTCCAATGAGCTAACCTCTCACACTACCGTACTGATCCTCCTTACCTTCCTTTACTTTGTCTTTTTTTTTTTTTTTTTTCACTTATCACTTTCTAAGATACTATTTAATTTATTTACTTACTATGTTTCTTGTTTGCCCATCACCCCTCAGTAGAATGTAAACTCGAGGACAGGAAGTTTTGTCTGCTTTGTTCTGAAGTACCTAGAATAATGTCTGCCACATAAGTAGCTGCCCAATTAATGTATGTTAGATGGATTAATTAAATAGTATTAGAGAGTTTTAAGACTGCTGAAGGATGAGATACCTAGAGTGGCAATGGGTAAGAGGAGAGGAAAATTTGAAAGCTCTAAGGCTTAGAGAAGAAATGAACCAGAGATGCCTTTAAGATCCTGTATGAAAATGATTTCCTGCTTTTTTACATTGAATGATCCTGTCCATTTTTTACATTGAATGATCCCGTCCATTTTTTACATTGAATGATCCCGTCCATTTGTTCCAAATAACTTATAGACATAGCCTACTAATTTAGAGAGATTCATGGAACTAGGTTAAAAGAATCTATTATTTTTAGGCTAAATATATATTGAATACTTGGCACCAGAACCAGTTGACCTATTGATTAGAGACAAGACAGAAAGTCCATTTATCTGTCAAGTTCTGATTTTCTATGTCAGAAGAATCTTTACAACGTTGATTAGCTGTTTCTGGCAACTATGAGTATATTTCAGCACTGGATGTTTCTAAGTAAGGATTAAAGTAGAAATGGTAACTTTTAGATAACAATTAAAGCAATGGGAACAGAGACCAATATTGTAAATAAATATTTTCTATTAAACGAGCTTATGGGGCAGGATATTGATTTTGTCGTTAAGACTCACATATTACAGGGAAGTCACTTAATTTTCCCCCCAAAACATTTCTGTTTGCCTTTGAGTCTTGCCTGTGGCACGAAGATGGTAAAGAACATCCCTGCCTAGACTCTTCACTGTCATCAATATGTGGCGTGACAGCGCTAATAAGCTACTTGATGATGCATAAATATTTTGTAATTTTTTTCTGACTTACATATGAAAGATCTACTCAGCTTCAATCTGCAAGCTTCACTTTCACCCTGCCCACTGAAACCCCAAATACTTGCTCTTGGATACTCAAAAAGCCAACAGATCAAACCCTAAATGTTGATACTCACTGTAGAGGGATGAGTCCCACACAGCTGGAAACTCCTTTGGCATGGCTCAAACACCTGACACTTGATACACCTTTTCTTTTTATTAAAAAACAACAACTTGGAAATAGATTTTTATTGTTTATAACTTTAGTTTCCATTCAAAAGAAGTAAAATATATATTCAATAAGTTGGTTAAAATATTCCTAAAATGACTCCACATTTATATTTTATCCCGCTGAATTACATGTCAAAATCCTATGTTTTTCACAGGGTATCAGTCTCTGGACCATCAAGATCATCAATAATGCAGCATTTCTTTTTCTTTTTCTTTCTTTTTCTTTCTTTTTCTTTTTTTTTTTTTTTTTTAACTTGAGACAGGTTTTGCTCTGTCACTCAGGCTGGAGTGCAGTGGCATGATCACAACTCACTGCAGCCTCTATCTCCTGGGCTCCTATCTCAGTCTCCCCCCGAGCAGCTGGGACTACAGGCACAGGCCGTCACGCTGTGCTAATTTTTATTTCTTATTTTTAGTAAAAATGCAGTCTCCCTATGTTGCCCAGGCTGGTCTTGAACTCCTGAGCTAAGGCAATCTTACCATCTCGACCTTCCAAAGTGTTGGGATTGTAGGCATAAGTCACCGTGCCCAGCAGCATTTTTTTTCTTTTTTAAACAAATTTTTAAATGTACAACACAGTATTGTTAACTACAAGCACAATTCTGTGCAGCAGATCTCTAGAACTTATTCATCTTGCATAACTGAAACTTTACATCCATTGAACATCTCTCCATTTTCCCCTTCCTGCAGACCCTGGCGTCTACCATTCTGCTCTGTGCTTCTGTGAACTCGACTACTTTAAATACCTCATATAAATGGAATCATTCAGTATTTGTCCTTCTGTGACTTGTTTATTTTTCTTAGCATAACATCCTTAAGGTTCATCCACGTTGTTGCATTTCACAGATTTTCCTTTAGTTAACGGCTGAATAATATCCCAGTCAGTGTATATAACAAAATCAAAAATAGAATTACAATATGATTCAGCAATCCCACTTCTGGGTATTTCTACAAAAGAATTAAAATCAGGATCTTGAAGAGACACTTGTACCCCCATATTCCTTGCAGCATTATTCGCAATAGTCAAGATATATAGGAAACAACCTAAATGTCCATTGATGGATGAATTGACCCACATTGTCTTACTTACATTGTCAGTCAATAATACCTTCTTCAACAATAATGTTTTCCTTAGGAGGTTTGTTTTCCCCCCTTAAACTTCCATTCTTCCTACTTCCCCCTAATTTCCCACATCACAGTAAAAGGTATCACATACCCCTGATTACTTCAGCCAGAAATATAGCAATTATTCAAGATTCCACCATTATTCTCAATGACCATATCCAGTCCAATTAGAAAATCTATCTGTAAATATCTTTTAAGTTTTACTTCTTTACATCTTCAATATGACCCCCTTTATCCCTCTAACTGCCTTCAAAAAAATCTTACCTCTTTAGCCTTTGATCCCTTTAACTCACTCTCTATCCTGCAGAAAAGTAATCTTACAACATAAATTGGATTGGATCAATCTCTGTTTAAGCCCTTCAGTGACTTTTTTTATGTGCACCCCCTTTAGAATATAGTCTGTATATGACAAAGACCTTTCTTTTTTTTTTTTTTTTTTTTTTTTTAATTATACTTTAGGGTTTTAGGGTACATGTGCACAATGTGCAGGTTTGTTACATATGTATCCATGTGCCATGTTGATTTCCTGCACCCATTAACTCGTCATTTAGCATTAGGTGTATCTCCTAATGCTGTCCCTCCCCCCTCCCCCCACCCCACAACAGTCCCCGGAGTGTGATGTTCCCCTTCCTGTGTCCATGAGTTCTCATTGTTCAATTCCCACCTATGAGAGAGAACATGCGGTGTTTGGTTTTTTGTCCTTGCGATAGTTTACTGAGAATGATGTTTTCCAGTTTCATCCATGTCCCTACAAAGGACACGAACTCATCATTTTTTATGGCTGCATAGTATTCCATGGTGTATATGTGCCACATTTTCTTAATCCAGTCTATCGTTGTTGGACATTTGGGTTGGTTCCAACTGACAAAGACCTTTCTTATGTACCATTGTATTTTTGGGGCTTTGGACAGTGCCTGGTACATAGTTTGTGCTCAGTAAATACTTTTAGAATTAAGAAAGTTTGATGACTTCCTTGTTTTTTTAAAAACGTGAGGTCTTCGCCTTTTTTGGAATCATTGAGAGTTGAACTGGACCTTAGAGGTTATCTGATTCAACCTCCTTTTGTATTAAATTCTACAGTATGTTCCTGGGTCAACATTTTGGAGTTATTTTCATGCTAGTCCCTGCTTCAGGCTTCTATCTGGTCAGTTTCCAGTGTCTGCTGATTCACTATGGACAGTATCACTTAGATGGGGTTCTCTTCATTGTTTGCAGAACTGTAGACCTTTCCAGTTTTCATCACCGTGTGTTCAAATTATCGAGATAATACTGTAACTCAGTTTCCTTTCAGTTCATTTTCTTGGATTTTTTTTTGTTAGTAGATTAAATTTTCTCAGATATTTGTTATTCTGCTATTCTTCTACTGAAGAATTTACCTGCCTGATCGAATCTGAGATCCTTTGCTTTACACTAAGGGAGACGGACCAGCTTATTGTCTCTGTACCTATGCATGCCATTCCTCTGTCATGGCCTCTTCTTTTCAGGCAAGGCTTGCAATAAAGAGGTGCTTGTTCCCACCTTTGTTTGAGGTATTGCCCTGACACCTTCTTCATGATCAAGGTCAAGACTTATTGTCTCAAAGACTTAATTTCCAACTAATTCACTTCATATACTTACTTGCATTTCTTTAGCTATTTCTCATGAAACAAGGTCGTGGATGAGGCCTAATTGGCAAGTGTGTCTTTAAGAAATCTGGTATCACGGTGCTAATAGCAGACGACTTATTCCCACAACAGGACCAGGAGTCCTAGAGTCTCCTAGGTCTTCTGCAGTGAAGACAGCCTGTGGGCTTATCGTTGGGCCCCTGAGAGACCTCAGATAAATATATCTCCATGAAGAGGAGAAGCAAAGGTTACTTGTTTTAAAAAAATTTAAAAAGGGCCTGCCCTGGCAAGAAAGAGGGTTGTTTAAGGTCATGCATGCTGTCTGAAATTAGGTCTTGACTGGCCTCAGGGCAATGCATTTGTCACATTTTTTCCAAATAAGGAATAAAATTCAGGAAAATTTAAAGTGTGTAATCATCGCTTTAAAAATCTTCTGCAAGTGTTTATATGTCTCAAAGCATAACACGGGCATTGGCTGTGTGGAAGCAACTCCCCAGTTTGTGCATTTGCTGGGGTGTGGAGTCAAGGACATTGTGAAACTGTCATTTGGAGGCATCTGAGTTGCAAAAGAAAGACCTTCATACGTATTTGTTATGTGAATGAATTGGCCTCATTTTCCAAGGAATAAACCTCTAGAAAATTAGCCAGGCTTGATGGTGGGTGCCTGTAATCCCAGCTACTCGGGAGGCTGAGGCAGGGGAATGGCTTGAACCCTGGAGGCAGATGTTGCAGTGAGCCAAGATCGCGCCATTGTACTCCAACCTGGGAGATAAGAACAAAACTCAGTCTCAAAAAAAAAAAAAAAAAAATCCTCAAAACCCCCCCACAATCCATTGCTAGTCTGTGCTACTGTTCTAGAATGTTCTTAAGATATGGAAGTTCACAGGATGTGTCCCTTGGGATTTGTGACTATACTATTATGGGTTTGATCACTATGCTTACCGTGCCAGTTTGCTAGTGGAGACATTTTGGTCTGAAGAGATACTGATAACTGGACTTGGATATTCTTTACACTCATGGCCTTGATGCTTCTTTATTACAGAGCCATTTTGAGGGTTGCTCCTGTTAAAACTGATGATATGGGGAAATATGTTTTTTTTTTTTTTTCTCTCTCTCTCTCTCTCCCTTTTAAAAACTAATAGGAATCTGAATCAGCTGAGTGTGGTGGCTCATGCCTGTAATCCCAGAACTTCGGGAGGCTGAGGCAGGTGGATGACTTGAGGCCAGGAGTTCGAAACTAGCCTGGCCAACATGGCAAAATCCTGTCTCTACTAAAAATACAAAAATTAGCCATATGTGGAGGCATGTACCTGTAGTTCCAGCTACTCAGGAGGCTGAGGTATGATAACCACTTGAACCTGGGAGATGGAGGCTGCAGTGAACTGAGATCACGCCACTGCACTCCAGCCTGGGTGACAAAGCAAGACTGTCTCAAAAAAAAAAAAACAACAAAAAAAAAAACAAAGGATCTGAATCATTCTTTGCAATAAAATAATTTCCTGCCTTGAGAAGTCTGTAATTACTCTCTGAAACATATAAACAGCAATACACAATTCCCAGCTGGCATGTGGAAATTCTCGGTTGTCTCTTGAAATATTTCAAAATGGTCTTCTGCTGTAATACTAGACTAAATTTTTCTAAACAGCATGCTCTTATCCATAGTATTTCACAGAAATGTGACTTAAAATGCCAGCATCTCAGCCCATTTAGGTGTATCTGTCCATTGCCTGGGCAAAATAATCACTTTCTTTAATCTTTAAAACCAGCTGTTCACAGACATTAATTGCCATGTCACTTACACTCCTTGAAACAGTATCATTCGACAAAGACACACATTTTAATTTGTTTGCTGCGTCTGGTCCTATTACACTTGATATCCAGCCATTGTCGGTGGTGAGAGTTTCAGCAACTGTGGGTGGCTGGCATTGTTGTGCAAAATGTAATGATTCCAAATAGGACGTTTTGTGAATAATTGCATTCATAGGCTATTAGTTTGGAATATAAGTCTTTTCTTAGTCAAAATCATCAGATTTTCAATGAGTGCACAAAAGAACTCAGTGCTGACTTGCTTTTTTTGCAGCTGGATGCATTTATTTTTGGAGTCAAGTGGTGATGTGGAGGGCTCTGTATCTTCAGCTGACTTGCCTTCATAATCCACTGACATTTCTTTTTTTTTTTTTTGAGACAGTCTAGCTCTGTTGCCCAGGCTGGAGTGCAGTGGCATGATCTCGGCTCACTGCAACCTCCACCTCCTAGGTTCAAGCCATCCTCCTGCCTCAGCCTCCTGAATAGCTGGGATTACAAGCATGCACCACCATGCCCTGCTAATTTTTGTATTTTTAGTGGAGATGGGGTTTCACCATGTTGGCCAGGCTGGTCTCGAACTCCTGGCCTCAAGTGATCCACCCGCCTTGGCCTCCCAAAGTGCTGAGATTACAGGTGTGAGCCACTGTGCCCGGCCTGCACTGACATTTCTTTAAGAAAATAACTAGTAGCATACCCAATGGTTGGGTCAGCGTATTTTTCCATTTTCATTTCTTTCATTAAGATTTTGAGAAACATTCAATAAAGAAGCTATTTCTTATTAAACTATTATCTTTAGACACTTTCACATAATAATACATAATGTATGTAAACCTATATCAACTTGAATTATAAAAAAATTCTTTAGAGCCTAACAACTGATTGATTAATTGATTCGTTTTTTCAAGCATTTATTTATTTTACATTTATAGAGTAGCTACTCTTTTCCAGGCAGTGTGCTAGACTCCAGGAGTATAAATAGAAGTAACATATTTCTATGCTCTATAACCTCAAAAGCTAAAATGGAGACA
This sequence comes from Nomascus leucogenys, assembly GCF_006542625.1. Taxonomy (NCBI): domain Eukaryota; kingdom Metazoa; phylum Chordata; class Mammalia; order Primates; family Hylobatidae; genus Nomascus; species Nomascus leucogenys. Next base: position 6,422,963 of record NC_044396.1, read on the forward strand.
AATGTGTAAAGATGTAATTATAATACAGCAGCAGTGAGACAGAAAAATGCAGTCAAAACATTATGGGAACTCAGAATATCTAATGATTAATTCTACCTGAGAGTTCAAGGATTGACTTAATGACAATCTCACAGTCAGAATTCAAATTGTTTGTAACTTCTTTCCTCCTGTCTTGACTCTAAAGGCGGAGAACAACTTACCTCTGGAGGTCTGGTGACCTGGGTTGAGAAGCGGATCTTTTTTTTTTTTTTTTGAGAAAGAGTCTCACTCTGTTGCCCAGGCTGGAGTGCAGTGGCATGCTCTCGGCTCACTGCAACCTCTCTCTCCTGGGTACAAGCGATTCTCCTGCCTCAGCCTCCCGAGTAGCTGTGCCTACAGGTGCATGCCACCATGCCTGGCTAATTTTTTGTTTTTTGAAACAGAGTCTTGCTCTGTCGTCCAGGCTGGAGTGCAGTGGCGTGCTCTTGGCTCACTGCAACCTCTGCCTCCTGGGTACAAGCGATTCTCCTGCCTCAGCCTCCCAAGTAGCTGGGATTACAGGCATCTGCCACCACGCTAGGCTAATTTTTTGTATTTTTAGTAGAGATGGGGTTTCACCATGTTGGCCAGGCTGGTCTTAAACTCCTGACCTCAAATGATCCGCCCGCCTTGGCCTCCCAAAGTGCTGGGATTACAGGAGTGAGCCACTGCGCCTGGCTGTCTTCCCCATTCTTTACCTAACAGCCTGCATTCTTAGCTCGTATGGGTAATGACACCAACACTGTTGATTATGTCACTTAATTCTCCTTTACAATAGTGTATGTTTCTGATCCTAAGAACATGTGGGAAAGATACTTTAAGCTGAAAGTGTTCAAGGAGTGCTATAGTTGTGTTACTGGAAAAAAGTCCTAGTCCAGACCCCAGGAGAGGGTTCTTGGATCTCATGCAAGAAAGAATTTGAGGCGAGTCCATAAATTGAAAGTAAGTTTATTAAGAAAGCAAAGGAATAAAAGAATGGGTACTTCATAGGCAGAGCAGCTTGAGTGCTGCAGGTTGCCGTTTTTTTTTTTTTGAAATAGAGTCTCGCACTGTCGCCTGGGCTGGAGTTCAGTGGCGCGATCTCGGCTCACTGCAACCTCCGCCTCCCGGGTTCAAGTGATTCTCCTGCCTCAGCCTCCTGAGTAGCTGGGATTACAGGCGCCCACCACCATGCCTGGCTAATTTTTGTATTTTTAGTACAGATGGGGTTTCACCATTGTCGGCCAGGCTGGTCTGAAACTCCTGACCTCAGGTGATCCGCCTGCCTCGGCCTCCCAACCTGCTGGGATTACAGGTGTGAGCCACCGCGCCTGGCCCAGGTTGCCCATTTTTATGGTTACTTCTTTATTATATGTTAAACAAGGGGTGGATTACTTATGCTTCCCTTTTTAGGTCATATAGGGTAACTTCTTGTTGTTGCCATGGCATTTGTAAACTGTCATGGCGCTAGTGGGAGTATGTAGCAGCGAGGAGAGCAGAGGTCACTCTCGTTGCCATCTTGGTTTTGGTGGGTTTTGGCCAGCTTCTTTACTGCAAGCTGTTTTATCAGAAGGTCTCCATGACCTGTATCTTGTGCCGACCTCCTACGTTATCCTGTGACTTAGGATGTTTAACCCTCTGGGAATGTAGCCCAGTAGGTCTCAGCCTTATTTTACGTAGCCCATATTCAAGATGGGGTTGCTCTTGTTCAAACGCCTCTGACAGTTAGACTGATGATACAAATATTCTTGTAGTTTACTTTCATTAGCAGTAGTGATTGTCACTAACATTTTGTAGCAACTGTTTGCTTAGAGGATGTTGTCTGTCATAAGCACTGGTTGCCCCAGGAAAAAGTGGTAGGGGAAAGGAATCAGATCAGTGAAGTTGAAGGGATTAAATGAAAGCATCAATACCAGGGAGGCAAGGGTCACCAGAAAAAGATAGTCCTTGATAAAAGATCAAATTAAAATAAATCAGAGTCAGGATCTTGGAAATGAGGTTTCAAGAAGAAAGTCAGTGGTACAATAATTTGATTATTGGGCCCTTTTAAAAACTCTTATGCCATCTTCTTTTTGCAACCATAGGACTGTGGCTTAAAGCAGCAGTACTTGTGTTCTGTGGTCTACACAGAATACTTCTCTGGTTATTGTCTCAGCTCATCCTTGTTCTCAGTCTTCACAGTCTTCCTGGCCACTTGCTTAAACCATTCTCCTTTAGTTCTCTGGAAAGAATGGGCTTTCCCTCCTGGTTGTGAATGGGCCATTCCCTCCTTGTTATAAATAGGCCCCTCCCTCTTGATGAAGTGCCCCTCCCTCCTGGTTGTGAATGGGCCCCTCTCTCCTGGTGATGAATGCACCCCTCTCTCCTGGTTGTGAATGGACCCCTCCCTCCTGGCTATGAATGGGCTTCTCTCTGCTGGTTGTGAAAGGATCTCTCTCTCCTGGTCATGAATGGGCCCCTCCCTCCTGTTGGAGGGCACCTCTCTCTTCACATCAGGAAGGCCATGGCCCGGCATTTTCCCTACCACAACATTTGCTACCCATTATTGTGAGCACAATATCTAGTGTCTGCTTTCTCTTCCATGCATTCTGTGAGAGAAGGCATGATTTTGTTCTTGTTTACCTCTATATTCCCAAGGTCTGATCAAAGGATGGCACCCAGTACATGTGCTGAATGACTGAATAGGGGCAGAGTCCCTTCCTGGTCCTGAAATGTGGAAACTGATTATAGCACCATGCAAGAGTTTCCCCACCCAGTGAGCTGGGGCAGAAGAGGTGCGTTACTAGATTCAGGGTTTGGTGGGCCCCTGGGTAAGCACATCCCTTGCTCAGTGTCTTAGTGAGAATCAGGCCAGGGCTTATTTATTTAATCCTGGCATCATGGGTCATCCAAGCTGAATGACCTTCTGCCATTGTCCTTGGTTCCTGGTCCACACTCTAGTACCTCATGGAGGCCTGACTTTCAATCCCATTCCTATTAGCTTTAAGCTTTGCCCAATTGTCTAGTTTATTTCAAATCTACCACCTCCCTCTACCCTATCCCATGATGCTGCCACTTAGCTGTCTGAGCTTGGGAAAGTTGCCTTACTACTCTAAATACATCTTTTCTTATCTCTAAAATGAGAATGGTGGTATCCACATCGCATGTTTGCTGTGAGGGTATCCACATCCCACGTTTGCTGTGAGGGTTATATGAGTTCATGTATATAAAGTATTTGGCACAATACCTGAGACATAATATATTTCTTGGAGACATGATTAATACTGCACCCATAGCTGAGGCTTCTCAAAGATCTAATATGAAAAATGCCTGCGTCTTTGTGACCTGACTGGGTGAGCCTGGCATTTTCTTCCTTTTTTGAGATGGGTTCTCACTATGTCACCCAGGCCGGAGTGCAGTGGTGCAATCTTAGCTCACTGTAACCTCTGCCTCCTGGGCTCAAGTGATCCTTGCACCTCAGCCCCCTGACCACTGTACTTGGCCCCCTGAACCCTGTACTCAGCCCCTTGACCTCTGTATTTGGCCTGCTGACCCCTGTACTTGGACCCCTGTCCTCTGTACTCGGGCCCCTGTTCTCGGGGGTCAGGGGGTTGAGGTGCGATTCTCGCTTGGGGCTACAGGCGTGCATCACCGTGCCCAGATAAGTTTTGTATTTTTTGTAGAGATGGGGTTTCACCATGTTGCCCAGGCTGGTGTCAAATTCCTGGGCTCAAGCGATCCACCTGCCTTGGCCTCCTAAAGTGCTGGGATTATAGGTGTGAGCCACCGTGCCCAGCTGAGCCTGGCATTTCTAAGCCTAAATCGGAACTAGCTGCTGTAGAGACTGCTCATTGTCCTGCAAAGTCCGTTCCCTCCTTCTTCCTTCAGTTAAAAAACCCCTATATACCTCTTAATTTCAGTGAGCACAGGGCTGTCCGGCTAGGGACTATATTTCCCAACCTCTGGCCAGTGGGGGGTGAGCAGAAGTGAAATGTGCTACCTCCACTTTCTCCTTCCTCCTTTTGCAGGCCATGGTGGTGGTTAGCTAGCTTTGAAAATGGGTATGTAAACAGCAACTTTTGGATACAGTGGAGACAAGAAGGTAGAAAGAATGTGGGCCCCTGCATGATTTCAGGGAGCAGAGATGCTGACTCTCAGGACTGTCCATCATCAGGTTGTGTGAGAGAGAGAGAGAAAAAAAGAGTTGTGTTTAGGAGTCTCTATGCTAAACAGCTGAGGCTGAAACTATTAATAACAAACCAGCCCAATAAGAAAATCTGGGAGTGTGAGTGGGTCAGATTCAAGGAGACAGAAGATGAAGCAGAGAGGAGGGCAAGAAAAACAATAGATGTATCTGATGCCTGTATTTCCTTTCTTTCTGAGACAGGGTCTCACTTTGTCACCCAGGCTGGAATGCAGTGGCACAATGTTGGTTCACTTCAACCTCAACCTCCCAGGCTCAAGTGATCCTCCCACCACAGCCTCCCAAGTAGCTGAAATTACAGGAGCCCACCACCATGTCTGGCTAATTTTTGTATTTTTAGTAGAGATGGGGTTTCACCATGTTGGCCAGGCTGGTTTTCAACTCCTGACCTTAGGTGATCCACCTGCCTCAGCCTCCCAAAGTGCCGGGATAACAGGCGTGAGCCACCGCGCCTGGCCTGATGCCTGTATTTCATTCTCTTCTTTTCTGTTATAGTCATGTTAACAAAAGGAGATGCACAGAATAGCAATTTTCAGTGAGACTCTACCAAATTGTTGTAGGGCTTGGCAAAAAGTCCCATGTGGGAGAAACTTGAGTGTCCAGTGAGATGAAACACAGATTACTGAGACAGTAATCTGTGTTTTTTATTGGGCAATACTAGTACAGACTTAACCTAGACACAAGACTGTTATAATTCTAGAAATTTACAATATGATTGATATAATAGCAGGTAGAAACCACGTTCCTTGGTGCTAGTATTGAGTACAGTTGAATAACTTTAAAGTGAAAGTTAACATTTCCAATCTAGCTTTTGTTATCATGGGGAAAATAATGATTTTGATTGAACAAATCAATGCTCGCATGCAAAATTTTAGGTGGACTTTTCTGAGATCTTGTAGAAAAAAAATAAATTGGGTTTTTCTTGTCTAACCACAGATAGAGTAGAGTTTTGTTTTCTGGATCTGTCTGGTAGATTACTAAGCTTCCTTGTCCAGTGTGAATAAATAAGTTTGTGGGGGCATGGGCGATGCAGACAGTTTTAGCAGGACTTGTGTATTTTACTGGGTATGAGAGTAGACTTAGCATAAAGTGCTTGCAATTTCTCTCCACAATTGCTATGCTGACTGATTCATACTCTGGGAATTAATTTACTACTGAATTCCTGGTTGGTGTTAAGAGAATGGCTTAACTTCTAATGATAAAGCTGAGAAAATAAGGACTTCTTAACTGAAATGTGTCCTCCTCAGTCTTGTTCTTGTACCGTGCTCTGTCTCTCCATCCATCCTAAGCTCTCTCTAGTCACAACACTTACTCATTCTTCCATAAATAGACTTGTGCCCAAAAGGGGACAGACAAAAGAAGCATGGCAACATGTCTTACAGATTAGCTTTCTCTTTTCTTCCTCTGTCTTCTTTTTTCTGCAATTCTCAACTACTTCCCTGGCTTCAGGAATAATCTCTTATGATGATCATTCTCAAATCAGTTTCTCCAGCCTCTACCTTTCTTTTACATTTCAGTTCTCAATTCTCATTTTGTAGGTATCTCAAACACAACATATCTAAAATCAATTTCATTCCCTGCTATTCCCCTGCTCCTCCACCTTTCAATCCCTCTCCCATCCTGCTCCCATTCCTGAAATTCCATTTTCATGTAAAGGCTTCACCACCCACCTCCTCACTCTACTCAACCTTATGTAAAACCTCTCTCATCTCCATTTCCAGTTAGTTTCCAAGTCCAGTCAATTTTACATGATATCCTACATGGACTAGTCCACTGAGCTTAATTATTATTAGCAAACACTAATGCATATTGTGTTATTTCTACAGAAACCAGCGAAAGGTCCCGGGGTATCCTCTGTGTGGAAAATAACCATGATGCATCTTCAGCGATGTGTGAGTTTTCATGACATACATGAGGGACACTTGGAAGCATGAGTGTTCTTCAAGGGAGACAGTTTGGAATGCTCCCCAACCTGGGCAGCTCCGGCAGTCACCTGGCTGAGGAATTCTCTGCACAGCGGGTGGTTCTGGGAGAGAAGTGGCAGTTCTTACTGCCCCAGAGAGAAATATGTCAGAATAGATAGAGGAGGGGAAATTGACCTGAATGTGCCAGTTATAATTTAGCAGAAGCACACCTCTAAAGTAATTCACCTCCAAAGCTAATGGAGTGTTAACCGAGCGAAACATTTTTTTTGTGTGTTCTTGAGTGTGACTACCATGAACTGAATCACTGACTGAGGCAGCTGAGAGGGAGCAGGAAGGAGAGGCCTTGAACTGGACCCTGCAGAAAAACTCAGATCGAGGACAGGTCTGGCCTAAAGGTTGATCTTAACAGAACAAGAAGGTCTCTAGCCTGGTTAAGTTAATATAATCTCATGTAGGTTGGAGAGAAATAAGTGTTAGTGACAGAATTGATGCTCTGGAAGCTGTCGGAATCCTGTCCAGAAATGACAGGGAGCTTTTGTGGCTGAGTCAGCCACTGACTGTAACTGACAGACGGGACAGTGTTTGGGTAGGAAAGACAGCCTTAATGAAACCGGCTAACCGGAGTCTGTGAGAACAGACTTAGTTTCCCAGAAAGTGCTCGCAATTGCCCTCTACAAATGCTATGTTGACTATTTCTTTTTCCAGTAATGAATTTAATACTAAATGTCTTGACAATTTTAAAATAATTTTAACCTTTTTTTTTTTTTTTTTTTGAGACAGAGTCTCACTCTATCACCCAGGCTGGAGTGCAGTGGTGAGATCTCAGTTCACTTTAGCCTTCGCCTCCCGGGGCTCAAATAATCCTCCTAATGCAGCCCCCTGAGTTGCTGGGACCATAGGCATGTGCCACCATGCCCTGCTAATTTTTGTGTTTTTTATAGAGACAGGGTTTTGACATGTTTCCCAGACTGGTCTTAAACTCTTGGGCTCAAGTGATACGCCTCCTTCAGCCTCCCAAAATGCTGGGATTACAGGTATGAGCCACCATGCTCAGCTATTTTAACTTTCAATGACTGGCAAAATTCTGTTTCTTACTTAGAATACCCCAGTACATCAACTTTACACAAACCTCAGGGATGATGGGTTGCTCAGTTACAGCTACCAAACAACTTGGCACCTGGAACCATCTAGTAGAACTTATGTCCTGGACTAAGGTGCTAAAATCTTAGTTAAGAAGGATTCTGTTGAGAATGTCATCACAAGAGAAATAGCAACTGAAAGCACACTATCTAGATTAGCATATATATATTTAAATCCAAGCTGGAAGGACTTAATATAAAACATGGGGTATTTAGGCATCTTTTTGTGACGACTAATACAAAATCATGTTCAAAAGCCTTATTTTTATACAAAACTTCTGTAGACATGATTTCATTTGATTATCAAGGGAACCTAGTGGTGGGTGTTATTGTCAAAATCTTGTCTACTTCCTGAGGCTGGGCTTCTTGGGCATGAGCAGGTGCCGTGGCAGGAATGGTGTCTGCAGTAGGAAGTCCACGTCCAAGGCAGTGGGGAGGGGCGGAGTGAAGGAGCTGCAGAAACTGAATGAATGAGCCAGGCCCAGACTCTTAAGGGATGTTCAAGTAAAAAAAAAGCCACAGAGGATTTTGGAGAGTCCAAAAAAATCCAAGAGGGCTGGAGAGATGGCAGCTTCAGTAATGGAGGGAGCCCACTGATGAATGAATGGTGGGGTCAGGTGTGAGGGTTGTGTATGTCCAGCCTGACAGACCAGGGCTTCCTTGTCCTCACTGACAGATAAGACTCATGGAAGTTCCCCAGCTTAAGTGAGTTTTCCAACTCACACAAAGCAGCAAAACTGAAATTTGCATTGACTTAGGCAGATTCCTACAGCAATTTTCAACAATTTTGCTTTCTCTCTCTCTCTATATATATATATACATATATATATATACACACACACACACACACACATAAATACATATATATACACACACATATATATACATATTAGTTTTTATTTTTTTGAGGCAGGGTCTTGCTATTGCCCAGGCTGGAGTGTGGCGGCATGATCACAGCTCGCTGCCTCGAATTCCTGGGGCTCAAGTGATCCTTCTGCCTCAGCCTCTTGAGTAGCTGGGACTACAGGTGCACACCACCACACCTGGCTAATTTTTAAATTTTGTAGAGGCTTGCCCAAGCTGGTCTCGAACTCCTGGGCTAAAGCGATCCTCCAGCCTCAGCCTCCCAAAGTGCTGGGATTATAGGTGTGAGCCACCACGCCTGGAAGGCTTTTAATATATTATATGATCTTTTAAAATAGTTACTGATTTGTACTTTTGCACTTATTTAAATGTAAGAGTTTTGATCAAATAATCACCTTGTCCACATGTTTTAAGTAAAATATCCTTGTAAATGTTAACTTCCTAACTGATGATTCTTAGCTAACATTTTGTAATTAGATCTGACCAAATATAAGTGAACAGTTGCATAAAATTTTAAGTTAGTAGCAGATATGTGAATTAACAATTGTAATCATGGTATCCCCGAGTCCTCCAGCTTTCCTATTTTTCTTTAACATCTATTCGAAACAGCATAACTGAAGCTTTCATCCCATCACATGTTGTCTGTCTAGTGCCCTCCCCAGTACTTTCTAGGATTCCTGTTAGAGCTCCTATTCTCTCCTGCCTTTTTAACTCATAATTCGTATTAGCTCTTTTATTTCATTTTCTCCTCACCAATCTCCTGTCCTTTGGCTCCTGGCTTTTTCCTGCCTACATGACCCCAGATTGGCCCCAGCGCCTGCTTCCTCATTGCCTCATGCACCACCGACAAGGCAATGAGTACAACAGACTGTTAGGAAGGTTGTAGGGGCTGGGTGCGGTGGCTCATGCCTGTAATCCCAGCACTTTGGGAGTCTGAGGCAGGCGGATCATTTGAGGTCAGGAGTTTGAGACCAGCCTGGCCAACATGGTGAAACCTCATCTCTACTAAAAATACAAAAATTAGGCCAGGTGTGGTGGCTCATGCCTGTAATCCCAGCACTTTGGGAGGCTGAGTTCTTGAATTCCTGAGGCCAGGAGTTCAAGACCAGCCTGCCCAATATGGTGAAACACTGTCTCTACTAAAAAAAATAAAAAATAAAAAAATTAGCTGGGCGTGGTGGAAATGTGATATGAAGAACTGGTAAAAGCTTTGATTTTTGGAGAAAGAAAATCAAATTCTTGATGATCATTTTTTTTCCCCTTTGGATACAGAGTTTCACTCTGTCGCCTAGGCTGGAGTGCAGTGGCATGATCATGGCTCACTGCAACTTTGAACTCCTGGGCTCACGGGATCCTCCCACCTTAGCCTCTTGAGTAGGTAGGACTACAGACATGCACCACCACACCCAGCTAATTTTTAAGTTTTTTGTAGAGATAGAGTCTTGCTATGTTGCTCAGACTGTGATCAAATTCTTAAGCAGTTTTTTTTTCTACTCACAGTTTGTTAGTGAAGGGGTGCAGTTTAAAATTTATTCTCCCCACTTCAAGAGTGATGATTGATTTTTATATTGCTGCTGCTTTTTCTTCCTCTTACATAATAATAATACAAATAATTATTTATTAGTATACTTCATAAATTCTTATCAAACATTTTACTGTGTATAGGCACAGAACTTAGAGCTATAGTTGTACCTATTGCATTTAACCTTTACAGACATCATGAGAAGTAACTACTGCTATTACACTCCATTTTCCAGTGGCTGGAGGTGACGTTCAGAGATATGGTGTCTTTCCTGAGTTGTGCAGCTCATGCATGGAGGGATCAGGATGGGAACTGAAGCCTGCATGGCTCAAAGTCTTTGCTTTGAAGTGCTGCAAATATGGCTTCCTGGGGAGGACTGCCCTGGACTGCAAATTTGTATTACACAGACAATACCTTTTCCCAGTGCCTTCTTCTGGACTTATGTGTATGTATTAGTAAATAACTTATGAGTTTGTTTTTTAAAAAAACCTACTGAGGGCTGGGCGCGGTGGCTCATGCCTGTAATCCCAGCACTTTGGGAGGCCTAGGTGGGCGGATCGTGAGGTCAGGAGTTCGAGCCCAGCTTGACCAATAAGGTGAAACCCCTGTCTCTACTAAAAATATAAAAATTAGCTGGGTGTGGTGGCAGGTGCCTGCAATCCCTGCTACTCAGGAGGCTGAGGCAGGAGAATCACTTGAACCTGGGCGGCGGATGTTGCAGTGAGCCGAGATCATGCTACCGCACTCTAGCCTGACAACAGAGCTAGACTCCATCTAAAAAAAAAAAAAAACTATTGAGCCCAGGTGCCTTGACTCATGCCTGTAATCCCAGCACTTTGGGAGGCTGAGGCGGGTGATCACTTGAGGTCAGGAGTTCAAGACCCACCTGGCCAACATAGTGAAACCCTGTCTCTACTAAGAATATAAAAATTAGCTGGGCGTGGTGGCACACGCCTGTAATCCCAGCTACTCAGGAGGCTGAGGCAGGAGAATCACTTGAACCCAGGAGGTGGAGGTTGCAGTGAGCCGAGATCGTGCCACTGCACTCCAGCCTGGGCGACAGAGTGACTCTATCTCAAAAAAACAAAACAAAACAAAACAAAAAAGCAAAAATACCTATTGAAATGTTTTACAGGGAGAGGAATAGGAGATTAAGGGGAAATGCTGCTTGCTGGAGGCCAGTGGAGAGGTAAAGAGGTTGGTTACAATGGCTCAGCAACCTCACTCGGTTTACCTGGGCTGCAATTACTGGGAACATAGAATGAGGTAACTCATCACAGAGGACAACTGTTAAATGGACAAGGACGAGGGGAAAACATCTGTTGTACAAAATTACTTGTTGTGAAATACTTGTAATAAATTTATAAAATAACTTGGGTAATGAAAACAAACTTTGTTGCAATGAAGCTTTCTTGGTAATGTAAAATTACTTGAAGTTATCTTTAATTTTATTTGGAACAGTTTTAAAAGTTATTTGCCAAGCTTGCTGTTACTTGACACTTTTTGATTGTTTTCTATATTTGCCTATTCCTATCTAGTTAGCATGTCCAGTGCCAGGATCCCTTTTCCGTAATTATGGTGCCTTAAGTCCTGAGATAGCTTTAGAAAACAGACAAACAAACAAACAAACAAACAAAACAAAAAGTGAAGGGCAGCTTTGGCTCCCAGGAATTTAGGGGTTGCCACTGATGTAGTGGTGCCATGTAAGGAAGAATATGAAAATCTTTAATTTGCTTCTGAAGCAGACATCTAAAAAGGCTTATGTAAGAAAGAGATGGGGATAATGGTTCACAACTGTGGGAATGCACTTAATACCACTGAACTGTACTTAAAAATAGCTAAGATGGTAAATTTTATCTATGTTATATTACCAAAATAAAAAAGAATAATAATTGGCAGGGGTTGGGGGAAGAAAAAAGAAAAAAAGAGAAAAACTGCAATCCTAATGTTGCCATTCTTACCTTCCCCTGTTATTCAGAGATGTTTCTCCTGGTAGACTTCCAGGAGTGTCCAGCGCTCTGAGCCCTGGTGAATCTTGACTTTTAAAAACATCTTGATGCTCTGGTGCCCCTCATATCCAGGAAACACAGATAAAAGACATACACAGAATTACAAGAGTTCTCAGTGGAGGGAAGAGAGGGATACGTGGAAGTATAAGATAAGGGTCATGTTCTCAAAGAGATGACAGTTGGGTTGGAAAAGGAATTTGCAAATGTACCCACACACATACACATGTACAGCTAATGTACCTTACAAGGCCTTTAAGTGGTAAGTGGTTAATGCTGACTGTAAGGGTTTAGGAGATGGGCAACGGTGAGAATCCCTGAGTACTAAGTCCATGAGGGAAGAATTCATAAAAAGATGAAACATGAGTTGGAGCTTCAAAGAGCAGTAAGAATCAGGATTGTTGTAGAATTCTTCACAATATGAGAGACAAATTATGGTTGTATCCAATAATGAGTTATCATTTTCTTCCTTAAGATAACTCCATTCTCCATCTTCATTGTTTTCATAAAAACATCTGTATTCCTTCATTTATGAATCATTCAATAACTCATTTCTGAGCACTATGTGACTTGCACACAGCCTGACTGTCTCATGCATGCATTGGGGGTACACTGTGAACAAAATGGACAAAATTTCTGTCCCCATGGAGCTTACACTCTAGTGAGGGAGAAAGAAGATGAATAAAATACAGGAGTCAAATACAATTCTAGTGATAACTGCAAAAACTCAAAGAGGAAAAAGATGTAAATTGCTGGGGAATATTGAACTACGATAAGGTGGCCAGGGGAGGCCTCACTAGGAAGGTACATTTTGAATAAAGATATGGATAAAGTGAGGAAGCTGTCTCAGAGAACATCCCAGGCAGAGGATCAAGCAAGTATCGAGGTCCTGATGTGGAAACGTGCCTGAGGGGTTCAGGGAAGTGTAGAGGGCCAGAGTGGTTGGAGAGAGGATGAGTGGCAGAGAGGAGACACGTGAAGTAATGGAGAGCCATACCATATAGGATCTTTTAAGTAATGGTAGAGACTTTGAGCGAGCTGGATCACTTTGCAGGTTTCCAGCATGAAAGTAGTATAATCTGTCTGGGTTGAAAAAAGACTGATTTGACAGGGGCTAAAAGAGAGAGACTAGTTAGGAGGTTACTGAACTAATTCAGAAGGGAGACAATTCTTGCGTCAAAATAGGGACAGTGGGGATAACGAAAAGTACTTGAGCTTTTGATGAATTTTATTTTGAAGGTACTACTGACAGGATTTGCAGATGGTAGGACCAGATGTAGGAGTTGGGAAAAAAAAAAGAGGGGGTGAGTTTTTAGGCTAGAGTGATTGGAAGGATAGAGTTACTTTCAATGTAGGTGAAGGAATTGTTTTGGAAGAATCTCAAGAGCTCATTTTGGACATACTGACCTAGAGATGCTTATTAGGCATCGATTGTTGATATCAAGTAGGCAGCTGGATATATAGGTTTGGAGTTCAGGGGAGAGGTTCAGGTTATAGATATACATTTGGGGCAAAAGGATATATTTAAGATCATGTGACCAGATGAGAGAAAACAGAGAATGAATATAGATAGAATAAGACAAAGAATGGAGCTCTGGGGCTTTCCAACATTCCAAGATTGGGGAGATTGAAATCTCTAGAGTTTCCTTAGAATAGGAGAGTTGAGTAAAAAAAAAATATCTGGGGCAAAAGAGATTTATTTTATTAATTTTAAATTGTATTTATTTTCTAATTGACAAAAAATTATACATATTTATGGCATACTACATGATGTTTTAATTTATGTATACATTGTGGAAAGGCTAAATCAAGCTAATTGATATGTCTGTTACCTCACATGTTTCTCATTTATTGTGGTGAGAACATTTAAAATCTACTCTTAGCAATTTTCAGGTATATAATACATTATTATGAATTATAGTCATTATTTGTACAATAGAACTCCTGAGTTTATTTCTACCATTCAACAGAAATTTTATATTGTTTGACTAACATCTTCCTAATCCATCTAGCCCCCAGGCTCTGATAACTATCATTCTACTCCGTGCTTATAATTTTCTAAACCGCTTTTCACCTTTCTAGGTAACCAGCCCCTGTTTATGTTTTCTTATTCTTTTTTCTTTGTCTTTGTTGGATTGGGTTAATTCGAAGACCTTGTCTTTGAGAGCTGAAATTTTTTCTTCTACTTGTTCAATTCTATTGCTGGGACTTCCCAGAGCATTTCACATTTCTAAAAGTGTGTCCAAAGTTTCCTGAATTTTTTATTGTTTTTTCTTTAAGCTATCTATTTCCTTGAATATTTCTCCCTTCACTTCTTGTATCGTTTCTTGGATTTCCTTGCATTGGGCTTTGCCTTTCTCTGGTCCCTCCCTGAGTAGCTTAATAGCTAACCTCCTGAATTTTTCTTTTTTTCAGGTAAATCGGGGATTTCTTCTTGGTTTGGATTCATCGCTGGTGAACTAGTGTGGTTTTTTGGGGGTATTGAAGAGCCTTGTGTTGTCATATTACCATGGTTGGTTTTCTGGTTCCTTCTCATTTGGGTAGGCTCTGTCAGAGGGAAAGTCTAGGGCTGAAGGCTGTTATTCAGATTCTTTTGTCTCATGAGGTGTTCCCTTGATGTAGTACTCTCCCCCTTGTCCTATGGGTGTGGCTTCCTGTGAGCCTAACTGCAGTGATTGTTGTCTCTCTTCTGAGTCTAGCCACTCAGCGAGTCTACCCACTCAGCGAGTCTACGCAGCTCCAGGCTGGTGCTGGGGGTTGTCTGCACAGAGTCCTGTGATGTGAACTGTCTATGGGTCTCTTGGCCATGGATGCCAGCGCCTGTTCCAGTGGGGGGGGGGGGGCGGGGGCGCGTGCAATGGACCCCGTGAGGTTTCTTAGCTTTGGTGGTTTAATGCTCTATTTTTGTGCTGGTTGGGCTCCTGCCAGAAGATGGCAGTTTCTAGAGAGCATCAGCTGTGGTAGTATGAGGAGGAACCAGCGGTGGGCAGTGCGCTAAAACTCCCAAGATTATATGCTCTTTTACTTCTGCTACCAGAGTGGGTAGGGAAGAACCATCAGGTGGGGGCGGGGCTAGGCATGTCTGAACTCAGACTCTCCTTGGGCAAGTCTTGCTGGGGCTGCTGTGGGGGATGGGGGTGAGATTCCCAGGTAACTAGAGTTGTGTACCTAGGAGGATTATGGCTGCCTCTGCTGAGTCATGCAGGTTGACAGGGAAGTGGCAGAAAGCCAGCAGTCACAGGCCTCACCCAGCTCCCAAGCAAATCAAAGGGCTGGTCTCATTCCCAACGTGCTGCCCCCAACAGCCCCCAGTCCATCTCCAGGTGGAGGGCAGAGAATGGAGAGCCATACAGGCTTGAAAACCTGCCCCAGGCTACCCACCTACCAGCTGCGAAAGAAAGGGTTTTGTTCTTCCACCACTTGTGGAGTCTGCACACCAGATTTGCACCCTTCCCCGAGTTCTGGCCAAGAGGCTTCTCACCCGGTTCAAATTATTAGAGTTCAGCTAGAGATTTCCTTCTTCCTGTGGAGTTTTACCCCCTCCTCCTCTCCTGTTGCACCCCTGTGGTGCCAGGCAGGCGTGGGCTGCTTGGGGACCCAGTGAGCTCCCAGGACCTTTCTGCTGCTTCCTCTACCCCTGTATTTCACTCGGCTCTCCAAATTGACTCAGCTCCAGGTAAAGTCGGAAACTTCTCCCACAAACAGACCTTCAACTTCTCCAGTGGGGAGTGTGTGTTCAGGAGAGGAAGGTCTCCCTTTCCCACTTCCTCAATTGGGGCACCTGCGGTTTTGGGGGGCTCTCCCAGGTCCTGCAGGAGCAGTCCTCTTCCTTCAGAGGGTCTGTGGGTCCTGTCGGATTGCTGATTTGTTCTTGCAGTCAATTTGGAGCTAAAATTCACAATGTGAGCCCTGGACGCTGCTCTGTCTAGAGCTGCAATCTAGTCCTGCCTCCCATCCGCCATGATGATCCAAACAGTCAGAAAAGAAAGCTGGTCTTAAATTTTTCTGCAGGACTTATCTAACCTATAATTCGATAAACATTTGTAAATAGATTAATAATTAAATTCTTCACCCTGCTGTTACTGATAGAATATTTGTTGGGATTTTAGTTCTTAAAATTAAATGCCTTCATTTATCCTTTCTTCCTTCTTTTCCTTCTTCACCATATATTTACTTTAGCTGCATGGACAGTTTGGCAACCACCTTAGAGCAAATGTGAATCTGGTGGGTATAAGAGAAAGCCACACAGTTTTATGACCAAGCCCTACCTTAAGAGAAGCCCATGAAAAAGAAACAAAATATATGTGAGGTGTGGAGAAGGCTCCAAAAGAACCAGCCCATCTGCCTTTTCAGACACCCAGTCTCAGATACAAAATCACTGTGAGAGCCATTGGTTCAGGGACCACAGTATGCTTGGCACTAGGCAGGATTCTGAGGACACAGTGCCTGCCTAGTAGAAGATCAGAGGCTGGACAGGAGAGAGACATGGAAACCAACAATTACAGAGCCATTTAACTAGGGTTGTTGTTGTAGTATGCACCAGATGTAGTGGCTGTGGAAGAGTGTTCCCCCTTGAATTGAAAGGCTCTCTTATTCTGGTGTATTAACATGTACCACATATAAATATTTGCTGGCAGGCTGGGTGTGGTGGCTCACGCCTGTAATCCCAGCACTTTGGGAGGCCAAGGCAGGCAGGTCACGAGATCAAGAGATCGAGACCATCCTAGCCAACATGATGAAACCCCATCTCTACTAAAAAATACAAAAATTAGCTGGGTGTGGTGGCACACACCTGTAGTCCAAGCTACTAGGGAGGCTGAGGCAGGAGAATCGCTTGAACCTGGGAGGTGGAGGTTGCAGTGAGCTGAGATCACACCACTGCACTCCAGCCTGGTGACAGAGTGAGACTCCATCTCAAAATAAATAAATAAATAAATAAATAATTTGTTGACATAAAGTACAGATGACAAAAGATCCATATGATATACCCAGATCATCTTTTCCAGCATTGCATCCTATTGAGCTTTAACTTATCAAATCCTCACATCAGTGCCAAGTTGCAGATCACTACCATCCCATGCCCCTTAATATTTAATCTCATTTTCCACCTTTAGTTTTCAAACCAACATGGACTTTGTCAGACACCTTCCAGTTTAGGTTGAAGGTCATCACCTGGTCATTTATATTGCTGTGTTCTCAATATAATAGAGGCATATGGCTAATGTGTCCTTAATTGTGTTATTTTGTTATGCTCTGTTGCTATCGCATCTCCTGAATTTTCTTCAGCCAGTTGCTGTCAAGTGCATTTAATTTCTTCTATTTCATTTTAGCTCATTGCCAATATTTTCTTCCCCATAGAGTCAATATTCTGCTGCAGAAATATTTTACACTGATACAAAGATTCACTCTGTGATAGTTTCTTGAAAGTGAAGCTATTCCTTTCTGGAAGGCCCGCACAGCCATTGTAAGAGCTGATTTTTTTTTTAGTTTTTCAGTGTATAGCAACATTCTTTATTCAATATATCACTGTTCCCGTAATTACATGATAATGTAGACAGTGCCAGTGTATTCTGGGAAAATAAGTTAAATTACTGTAGATGTCAACAACAAGTGGCAGAGCCCACAGACAATGTCATTTACTCACCATCTAGTCAATAAAAAATACACCTAAGATCTTAATAGAAAGATCTTAAGGTATGACTGAAAGATCCAAAATCTCTATACTCTTGTGCAATGAAATGCTTTTTCCCTGAATGCACTATATTTACTATAGTTTCAACAGTTTCCTTTTCCTTCTCACAAAATGGGATAAGAACCATTTATAATATCCTTGCTCTGTAATACAATTGAAATGCTTCATATAGAAATTAGAAAACACTGTGATTGTACTTAGTGTATATTTTTCTAATTTTTTACATTATGAAATTGGTTATATGGTTTTATAAAATTAGTTATGTGGTTATACGGTTTTTTAACCATAGAAACTGAGCAGGTTACTTCCTACCTCCGGGACACAATTTACCTTTTTTTTAAAAAATTTTATTATTATTATACTTTAAGTTTTAGGGTACATGTGCA
Organism: Nomascus leucogenys; assembly: GCF_006542625.1. Taxonomy (NCBI): domain Eukaryota; kingdom Metazoa; phylum Chordata; class Mammalia; order Primates; family Hylobatidae; genus Nomascus; species Nomascus leucogenys. The sequence continues at coordinate 6,440,677 of NC_044396.1, forward strand.
CAATGTGCAGGTTTGTTACATATGTATACATGTGCCATGTTGGTGTGCTGCACCCATTAACTCGTCAATTAGCGTTAGGTATATCTCCTAATGCTATCCCTGCCCCCTTCCCCCACACCACAACAGTCCCCGGAGTGTGATGTTCCCCTTCCTGTGTCCATGTGTTCTCATTGTTCAATTCCCACCTATGAGTGAGAACATGCGGTGTTTGGTTTTCTGTCCTTGCGATAGTTTGCTGAGAATGATGGTTTCCAGCTTCAACCATGTCCCTACAAAGGACATGAACTCATCATTTTTTATGGCTGCATAGTATTCCATGGTGTATATGTGCCACATTTTCTTAATCCAGTCTATTGTTGTTGGACATTTGGGTTGGTTCCAAGTCTTTGCTGTTGTGAATAGTGCCACAGTCAACATATGTGTGCATGTGTCTTTATAGCAGCATGATTTATAATCCTTTGGGTATATACCCAGTAATGGGATGGCTGGGTCAAATGGTATTTCTAGTTCTAGATCCCTGAGGAATCGCCACACTGACTTCCACAGTGGTTGAAGTAGTTTACAGTCCCACCAACAGTGTAAAAGTGTTCCTATTTCTCCACATCGTCTCCAGCACCTGTTGTTTCCTGACTTTTTAATGATCACCATTCTAACTGTGAGATGGTATCTCATTGTGGTTTTGATTTGCATTTCTCTGATGGCCAGTGATGATGAGCATTTTTTCATGTGTCTGTTGACTGCATAAATGTCTTCTTTTGAGAAGTGTCTGTTCATATCCTTCGCCCACTTTTTGATGGGGTTGTTTTTCTTGTAAATTTGTTTGAGTTCATTGTAGATTCTGGATATTAGCCCTTTGTCAGATGAGTAGATTGCAAAAATTTTCTCCCATTCTCTAGGTTGCCTCTTCACTCTGATGGTAGTTTCTTTTGCTGTGTGGAAGCTCTTTAGTTTAGATCCCATTTGTCAATTTTGGCTTTTGTTGCCATTGCTTTTGGTGTTTTAGACATGAAGTCCTTGCCCATGCCTATGTCCTGAATGGTATTGCCTAGGTTTTCTTCTAGGGTTTTTATGGTTTTAGGTCTAACATGTAAGTCTTTAATCCATCTTGAATTAATTTTTGTATAAGGTGTAAGGAAGGGATCCAGTTTCAGCTTTCTCTATATGGCTAGCCAGTTTTCCCAGCACCATTTATTAAATAGGGAATCCTTTCCCCATTTCTTGTTTTTGTCAGGTTTGTCAAAGATCAGATGGTTGTAGATATGCGGCATTATTTCTGAGGGCTCTGTTCTGTTCCGTTGATCTATATCTCTGTTTTGGCACCAGTACCATGCTGTTTTGGTTACTATAGCCTTGTGGTATAGTTTGAAGTCAGGTAGCGTGATGCCTCCAGCTTTGTTCTTTTGGCTTAGGATTGTCTTGGCAATGCGGGCTCTTTTTTGGTTCCATATGAACTTTAAAGTAGTTTTTTCCAAATCTGTGAAGAAAGTCATTGGTAGCATGATGGGGATGGCATTGAATGTATAAATTACCTTGGGCAGTATGGCCATTTTCATGATATTGATTCTTCCTACCCATGAGCATGGAATGTTCTTCCATTTGTTTGTATCCTTTTTTATTTCATTGAGCAGTGGTTTGTAGTTCTCCTTGAAGAGGTCCTTCACATCCCTAGTATGTTGGATTCCCAGGTATTTTATTCTCTTTGTAGCAATTGTGAATGGGAGTTCATTCATGATTTGGCTCTCTGTTTGTCTGTTATTGGTGCATAAGAATGCTTGTGATTTTTGTACATTGATTTTGTATCCTGAGACTTTGCTGAAGTTGCTTATCAGCTTAAGGAAATTCTGGGCTGAGATGATGGGGTTTTCTAGATATACAATCATGTCATCTGCAAACAGGGACAATTTGACTTCCTCTTTTCCTAATTGAATACCCTTTATTTCCTTCTCCTGCCTAATTTCTCCTGGCCAGAACTTCCAACACTATGTTGAATAGGAGTGGTGAGAGAGGGCATCCCTGTCTTGTGCCAGTTTTCAAACGGAATGCTTCCAGTTTTTGCCCATTCAGTATGATATTGGCTTTGGGTTTGTCATAGATAGCTCTTATTATTTTGAGATATGTCCCATCAATACCTAATTTATTGAGAGTTTTTAGCATGAAGAGTTGTTGAATTTTGTCAAAGGCCTTTTCTGCATCAATTGAGACAATCATGTGGTTTTTGTCTTTGGTTCTGTTTATATGCTGGATTACATATATTGATTTGCGTATGTTGAACCAGCTTTGCATCGCAGGGATGAAGCCCACTTGATCATGGTGGATAAGCTTTTTGATGTGCTGCTGGATTTGGTTTGCCAGTATTTTATTGAGGATTTTTGCATCAATGTTCATCAAGGATATTGGTCTAAAATTCTCTTTTTTGGTTGTTTCCCTTCCCAGCTTTGGTATCAGGATGATGCTGGCCTCATAAAATGAGTTAGGGAGGATTCCCTCTTTTTCTATCGATTGGAATAGTTTCAGAAGGAATGGTACCAGCTCCTTCTTGTACCTCTGGTAGAATTTGGCTGTGAATCCCTCTGGTCCTGGACTCTTTTTGGTTGGTAAGCTATTAATTATTGCCTCAATTTCAGAGCCTGTTATTGGTCTATTCAGAGATTCAACTTTTTCCTGGTTTAGTCTTGGGAGGGTGTATGTGTCAAGGAATTTATCCATTTCTTCTAGATTTTCTGTTTATTTGCGTAGAGGTGTTTGTAGTATTCTCTGATGGTAGTTTGTATTTCTGTGGGATCGTTGGTGATATCCCCTTTATCATTTTTTATTGCATCTATTTGATTCTTCTCTCTTTTCTTCATTAGTCTTGCTAGCAGTCTATCAATTTTGTTGATCTTTTCAAAAAACCAGCTCCTGGATTCATTAATTTTTTGAAGGGTTTTCTGTGTCTCTATTTTCTTCAGTTCTGCTCTGATTTTAGTTATATCTTGCCTTCTGCTAGCTTTGAATGTGTTTGCTCTTGCTTTTCTAGTTCTTTTAATTGTGATGTTAGGGTGTCAATTTTGGATCTTTCCTGCTTTCTCTTGTGGGTATTTAGTGCTATAAATTTCCCTCTACACACTGCTTTGAATGTGTCCCAGAGATTCTGGTATGTTGTGTCTTTGTTCTCATTGGTTTCAAAGAACATCTTTATTTCTCCCTTCATTTCGTTATGTACCCAGTAGTCATTCAGGAGCAGGTTGTTCAGTGTCCATTTAGTCGAGAGGTTTTGAGTGAGTTTATTAATCCTGTGTTCTAGTTTGATTGCACTATGGTCTGAGAGACAGTTTGTTATAATTTCTGTTTTTTATATTTGCTGAGGAGTGCTTTACTTCCAACTATGTGTTCAATTTTGGAATAGGTGTGGTGTGGTGCTGAAAAAAATGTATATTCTGTTGATTTGGGGTGGAGAGTTCTGTAGATGTCTATTAGGTCCGCTTGGTGCAGAGCTGAGTTCAATTCCTGGGTATCCTTGTTTACTTTCTGTCTCATTGATCTGCCTGATGGTGACAGTGGGGTGTTAAAGTCTCCCATTATTACTGTGTGGGAGTCTAAGTCTCTTTGTAGGTCACTCAGGACTTTCTTTATGAATCTGGGTGCTCCTGTATTGGGTGCATATATATTTAGGATAGTTAGCTCTTCTTGTTGAATTGATCCCTTTACCATTATGTAATGTCCTTCTTTGTCTCTTTTGATCTTTGTTGGTTTAAAGTCTGTTTTATGAGAGACTAGGATTGCAATCCCTGCCTTTTTTTGTTTTCCATTTGCTTGGTAGATCTTCCTCCATCCCTTTATTTTGAGCCTATGTGTGTCTCTGCACATGAGATGGGTTTCCTGAATAGAGCACACTGTTGGGTCTTGACTCTTTATCCAGTTTGCCAGTCTGTGTCTTTTAATTGGAACATTTAGCCCATTTACATTTAAAGTTAATATTGTCATGTGAGAATTTGATCCTGTCATTATGATGCCAGCTGGTTATTTTGCTCGTTAGTTGATGCAGTTTCTTCCTAGCCTTGATGGTCTTTACATTTTGGCATGTTTTTGCAGTGGCTGGTACCGGTTGTTCCTTTCCATGTTTAGTGCTTCCTTCAGGAGCTCTTTTAGGGCAGGCCTGGTGGTGACAAAATCTCTCAGCATTTGCTTGTCTGTAAAGGATTTTATTTCTCCTTCACTTATGAAGCTTAGTTTGGGTGGATATGAAATTCTGGGTTGAAAATTCTTTTCTTTAAGAATGTTGAATATTGGTTCCCACTCTCTTCTGGCTTGTAGAGTTTCTGCCGAGAGATCCACTGTTAGTCTGATTGGCTTCCCTTTGTGGGTAACCTGACCTTTCTCTCTGGCTGCCCTTAACATTTTTTCCTTCATTTCAACTTTGGTGAATCTGACAATTATGTGTCTTGGAGTTGCTCTTCTCGAGGAGTATCTTTGTGGCATTCTGTGTATTTCCTGAATCTGAATGTTGGCCTCCCTTGCTAGATTGGGGAAGTTCTCCTGGATAATATCCTGCAGAGTATTTTCCAACTTGTTTCCATTCTCCCCGTCACTTTCAGTTACACCGGTCAGATGTAGATTTGGTCTTTTCACATAGTCCCATATTTCTTGGAGGCCTTGCTCGTTTGTTTTTATTTTTTTTCTCTAAACTTTCCTTCTTGCTTCATTTCATTCATTTTGTCTTCCATCACTGATACCCTTTCTTCCAGTTGATCGCATTGGCTCCTGAGGCTTCTGCATTCTTCACGTAGTTCTCGAGCCTTGGCTTTCAGCTCCATCAGCTCCTTTAAGGACTTCTCTGCATTGGTTATTCTAGGTATCCATTCGTCTAATTTTTTTTCAAAGTTTTTAACTTCTTTGCCATTGGTTTGAATTTCCTCCTATAGCTCGGAGTAGTTTGATGGTCTGAAGCCTTCTTCTCTCACCTTGTCAAAGTTATTCTCCATCCAGCTTTGTTCCATTGCTAGTGAGGAGCTGTATTCCTTTGGAGGAGGAGAGGCGCTCTGCTTTTTAGAGTTTCCAGTTTTTCTGCTCTGTTTTTTCCCCATCTTTGTGGTTTTATCTACTTTTGGTCTTTGATGATGGTGACATACAGATGGGTTTTTGGTGTGGATGTCCTTTCTGTTTGTTAGTTTTCCTTCTAACAGACAGGACCCTCAGCTGCAGGTCTGTTGGAATTTGCTAGAGGTCCACTCCAGACCCTGTTTGCCTGGGTATCAGCAGTGGTGGCTGCAGAAGAGTGGTGGCTGTAGAACAGCGGATATTGGTGATCCACAAATGCTGCTGCCTGATTGTTCCTCTGGAAGTTTTGTCTCAGAGGAGTACCTGGCCATGTGAGGTGTCAGTCTGCCCCTACTGGGGGGTGCCTCCCAGTTAGGCTGCTTGCGGGTTAGGGACCCACTTGAGGAGGCAGTCTGCCTGTTCTCAGATCTCCAGCTGCATGCTGGGAGAACCACTACTCTCCTCAAAGCTGTCAGACAGGGACATTTAAGTCTGCAGAGGTTACTGCTGTCTTTTTGTTTGTCCGTGCCCTTCCCCCAGAGGTGTAGCCTACAGAGGCAGGCAGGCCTCCTTGAGCTGTGGTGGACTCTACCCAGTTCAAGCTTCCTGACTGCTTTGTTTACCTAATCAAGCCTGGGCAATGGCAGGCGCCCCTCCCCCAGCCTTGCTGCCACCTTGCAGTTTGATCTCAGACTGCTGTGCTAGCAATCAGTGAGACTCCGTGGGCATAGGACCCTTAGAGCCAGGTGTGGGCTATAATCTCCTGGTGTGCTGTTTTTTAAGCCCATTGGAAAAGTGTAGTATTAGGGTGGGAGTGATCCGATTTTCCAGGTGCCATCTGTCACCCCTTTCTTTGACTAGGAAAGGGAACTCCCTGACCCCTTGTGCTTCCCGAGTGAGGCAATGCCTCACCCTGCTTCAGCTCGTGCCTGGTACGCTGCACCCACTGTCTGGTACTCCCTAGTGTGATGAACCCAGTACCTCAGATGGAAAAGCAGAAATCACCCATCTTCTGTGTGACTCACGCTGGGAGCTGTAGACCGGAGCTGTTCCTTTTCGGCCATCTTGGTTCCACCCCATCACCTTTTTTTATTTCTTTAATTTTTTTAAGTGTATTGTTTCCACAAGTTTCAATCATTTGTTTTAAGACAGAATGTTTGATTTGGATCTTTTAGGTTAGATAACATCTATATTTTCAGTGAAAATCCTAAATGTACTAAGAAGTGAAGCATTTTTCAAAACTTGATATAGCTTAGTCCAGATCATGATTTTTATAATTTTAGCTATTTAGGGAAAACATTACCAACTTACAAAAAAAAAGCACAGCATTTCATTATGAAATTTGTAGTGCATCAATACCAAATTTCTCCACTAAGATTTTTCAAAGGTGTGTAGGCACCAAATTTCTCCACTAAGATTTTTCAAAGGTGTGTAGGCACCAAATTTCTCCACAAAGGTTTTAAAGAGGATATTAGAAGTGGACTTAGAATGCTGGGTGGCAGCTGGTCGGACATGACAGACTTGAACAAATGTGCCAGCAAAGCCCTTATGGTTTATTGGGTAATTATGGGAAGTGGCATTGGTGCCAGCCTATCAGATTCCTGGGCAGCTACTTCTAAACCCACTTACTCTTAAAGTAGATCATTAAAAATGCACTTTGGTGGAGAAGCTTTGCTCCTACTCAACATAAATAGTCTATTTGCAAAGTTAGTCGTTTGGTCAAAATGCAGCACATCAGTGCTGGTACAGTGAACAACCACCTCTGTATTACACAATCATCTTCCATTAAAGGCATTTCAGAGTGAAGCTTTCAAACATGAGAGAAATAAATGGGCCTGCCACGGGCATGCGCCCATCCATTCCTGTCCATAAACCCATATATTGACATAAAAAAGCGAGTTCATTCCATTTGTTTTCAGAGCTCTAAAAATTTCACGCCAGAGCTCCTATGTACAGTACATGTTGAAACACATTTTAAAAATACCAAACAGAGGACAAATTTTTTGATTTGAAAAGACAAATGTTAATTCCTGGAAGCTGGTTAAGTCCATCTCCTCCTGCCAAACCACTAAACAAAGAGGTGACAACTGAAAAGACTTCCCCAACACCACCAAAAAAAAAAAAAAAAAAGAAAAGAAAAAAAAAGTCACTCAAGAAGATTAGGACTTTTTCTTAATGAACTGGAGGTAAATATTCTTAAATATGCAATCATTCATTTCCCAAAACTTAGAAAATCTGAGTTGACTCCAAATACTGCCTTGGGGAAAAGGGGGATTGGAACACATCAAGCAAATCATGAAGATTTTAGCCCAGGACTGGGAAATTGTTTTGGGTTACTATGGGATTTACATGGATTCAAATTTTGTTTTCTAATATGACACTTACCTTCATTTCCATAAGTCAGTAGACATCTAATCCTGGAAGTCAAGCTTCTCAACCAAATATTTTAGTCCCCAGAAGAAGTATAGGCATGAAGGACTAGAAAGCTCTGCCAATAAAATCTGACTCATAACCAGGGCTGATGTTCCAAATAGTTAATAACTAGGCACTGGCCAACCACTATGGATTCCGGATGTCACTGCCCTGGAGCGGGATCCGAGCTCCCTTTCTAGGGAGGTCCAAGGAAGGCTTTGGGTTAGGGGTCAAATTAGCCCAGGCAGCAGAGGGGGTACCCAGGGTCTCAAGAAAGGGACCATTTACTGATCAATTCAGACGTTTTTCAATATTTTAACCACTAGTTTGGACATACCTGTGCATACTGGCTGCACATCAGTTTTGCACCTACCTATATGGAAACATACATTTTATTTTATTTTATTTTATTTTATTTTATTTATTTATTTATTTTTTTGAGACGGAGTCTCGCTCTGTCACCCAGGCTGGAGTGCAGTGGCGCAATCTCAGCTCACTGCAAGCTCCACCTCCCGGGTTCACGCCATTCTCCTGCCTCAGCCTCTCCGAGTAGCTGGGACTACAGGTGCCCGCCACCGCGCCCGGCTAATTTTTTTGTATTTTTAGTAGAGACGGGGTTTCACCGTGGTCTCGGTCTCCTGACCTCGTGATCCGCCCGCCTCGACCTCCCAAAGTGCTGGGATTACAAGCGTGAGCCACGGCGCCCGGCCAACATACATTGTAAAAGGAGCATTTTAAAAGGATACTGGTGACTCACATTGAAAATGTAGATGCTGGCCAAGTGCAGTGGCTCACATCTGTAATCCCAGCATTTTGGGAGGCCAAGGTGGGAGCATTGCTTGAGCTCAGTAGCTCAAGACCAGCCTGGGCAATATAGCAAGACCCTGTTGCTACTTAAAAAAAAGAAGAAGAAAGAAGAAAGAAGAAGGAGAAGGAGAAGAAGAAGCAGCAGAAGCAAAAGCCAAAAAAGAAAAGAAAAGAAAAGAAAAAACAAAATGCAGATGCTGATCAAATACACTTGAGGTCTTCCCCTCAGAACACAACGAAGAAGATGGGAGGGCAAGAAAGGAAAGGAAGGGACAAGTTCAGAAATAGCCCTGACCTATCACAACAACTAGAGGATTTAGCACTGTGGACCTTAAGGAAAAGGTATCAACAGTGACTAGAAGGGAAATCTTCACCAAAAAGGGGCTTAAGGAGGTAAAAGATAGCCTTTTCTCAAGCTGACAAGAATAACAAGTGTGCAGACCTCTAGGAGCAATGAAGCAGGGCTGGTTTCCATCAGCATCCTAAATCCAATTTGAAACCATCATTCCGTCTTCAAAGTAACAGATGAAAAAGTTTACACTGAAGACAAAGCACCTGAAATGGAATCACATCATCAACCTGAGGCTGATGAGGCACTGCATGGATTTTCTATTACATTCCTACAGACTGAACATCTGTCTTAGAGTGAGCTTATTCAGCCTCAACCAAAAGCTTTCATATCCAGATATAGTCATCATCACCTAAGGGCACTGAACTGAAAGATACTCTGAGGAGACAAGGCAGACCATTGGGAAATAGTTTTAACTCATGAAAGCATATCTCGAATAAGAAAAACCACCCTAGATGAAGCAGCATGAGAAAGCAGCTATGGCCCAGCAACCAGGTTCTTTTAAAGGATGAGCTCCTTTACACCATTGCTGTGAGGAAAATGACCTTCCCCTTTCTGAAGCAAACACAGGTACCAATGGGTGACTGACTTATTAAAAGCACAAAACATTCTATCATGGAGGCAGAAGAAAATTCATGTACTTATATTTTCACACAATAGGCATCAGTAAATGTTGACCAAAAGAGGAAAAGAACAAATATATCTAGCTCAATTTATTGTGTTATTCTGAAGGTTGGGAGTTATGACTTAAAATCCCTTCCCTGAAAACAGCAATGAGGGTAAGATCTACAGATAATGGAGCAGGCAAAGATTCAATATCAGTCCTGGCAAACCTTCATTCCAGAAACCCTTAGGGAGGCCTCGTAGCATCCTGGAGCTCAACAGATTTGGGAAGCCATGACAGCATATCACAGGATATCTCACTGTCTTCCATTTTGATGTGTCAGCCTTTCCTTTGGGCTCTTCTACAAAGAAACACCAATTGCAAATCACTACCTTCTCCAAAACAGTTTCCTCTCAGCCTCACCATGAATAAGCAAATTGAATCCCATGTCTTAATTCTCCCCCAAGGAGATCTAAAGAAAATCTAAGCATCAAAGAAAAGGCAATTTGAAGCAAGCCTAACTTAAAGCTGTGCCTTCTTTCTCTGGGGAATATTGATAGACAAGTTCCAGATCTTAAGTTCTGAAACAGTTCTGCAAATGGTATGGATGTGGAGGAAAATCTGTTGTGCTCTGTCATCTGCCCTTAAAGCTTTGCTTCTAGCCACTTGATCACAATCAGTCTCCTTGAGAGGCTGATTCACATATCTCAAAGCAGTGGCATGGTGCATTTCACAGAAAGCCTCTCCCTGGAAGGCAGAGCTCCTTGGAATGGTATCACATTGGCCAGAAACCTTCATTTCCTGCAGTGCAGCATCCATCCAAGAAATGCTCTCTCCAGGACCAATACTGCCAAGAATAATACAGACAAACATGTTGGCATTCACAAACTTTGAAGGTAGCCCACTCACAACAGAAAAAGACATGCTCCCCTACTTTTTGGTCTAGATTAACTACCACATATCTGAGAGGTCTAGCTAGACCACTATTGGTGAGAAAAAGCTGGCACAAGAAATAATACCTTCTTTGAAAAAAAGTGGCTCGTGTAAGAATTGGAGACTTGGGCAAAATTGGATTCTACTTAGAAGTGTACCTCCCAACGATGCCAATGATGCTGGTGTAGATCCTGCCAGTGTCTCTGTTCTACTTTGTGACTGAAGCTCAGCACTAAGGAAAAGGCGCTCCAATAGGTCAGCTGAAACTAATTGACTGCCCTCAGACTAGATCCAGTGGAATTCAGACATTTGATAAAGCTGACATGAAGTTTATCTCAGCGAACTTCCAAATGCCCTTGGGCTACAGAGAGTGGAGGTGTGACTGTTCATGGTCGCCTTCCTGAACACCTGTCCCTCAGGCTTTTTAACAAGGAAAGGAAATATGCAGAAGCTACAAGAGTTTTATTTTTTTGTTTTTTGTTTTGAGACAGAGTCTCACTCTGTCACCCAGCCTGGAGTACAGTGGTGCAATCTCAGTCCACTGCAACTTCTGCCTCCCTGATTCAAGCAATTCTCCTGCCTCAGCCTCCAGAGTAGCTGAGACTACAGGCACACACTACCATGCCCGGCTAATTTTTGTATTTTTAGTAGAGATGGGGTTTCACCGTGTTGGCCAGGGTGGTCTCGAACTCCTGACCTCAGGTGATCCACCCGCCTCAGCCTTCCAAAGTGTTGGGATTACAGTCATGAGCCACCATACCCGGCCTTTCAAGAGATTTAAATATTGACAAGTACTGTTATACTCCCTTCAATTTTGTGCCAGGAAATCTTATAATTTTCTAAACCCCTTTTCACCTTTCTAGGTAACCAGCAATCTCCCAAAATCCTAGATCTCTTTAGTGCTTACATACACTTCTGGCTAAAATAACTTCTTACTATAAAAAGATGGACCATTCTCTTAAATGATAATTTTATTTCAGAACATTTCTGTATTTTATTCTATAAATATTCCCTAAGTTCTAAGTGCATTGATACACTGGGCTAATAGTTTAGCTTATAAGCCTATTAGTAACTGAATTAATGCAATTTTGTAAGTGACCAATTTATATTCTAGAAATAGTTCACCGTCCTGGACTAATTTAGGCAACTACATTCCCATGCACTAGGCTGAGTTTCATAAGCAAAATTTGCAGATGTTTTATAGCAAGGTTTGAGTTGAAGAAGAGTGGCAGACACCCTGGAAAAAATAATGTTAGACATTGGAATCACAAGGCCATCAAGAGGCAGAGTAAAATTAAGAAAGATGGGCAAGGAGAAAATATCTAAATACCTTTTAAATGAGATTTGAAAAAGAGATGGAGGGGCAATGAGGTGTAAAGATAAGACAAAGGCAAACTTCCAGATTTCCAGATAAACAAGCAGACATCATTCACACCCAATGAACTAGTGATTCAGAGAGGCCATCAAACCTCACAAGGAGCAATGCTTCCTCCTTGCACGTTAATTATAGGAGGAGGTCTAGTCCTTGTCTGGTGTATAGCTAGTTAGATTTCTAGTTTTCCATCTCACTGCTCTAAGGAATCATTTATGTTGGCTCAAGCCACCAGAGACTAATGGATATTCCCCACTCCATAAACCAGCCCCCGCATTCACATGTTTCTACAGAGAGGCTGGGGAGGAGAACACGTATGTATGGTTTTCTATATAACCAAAACTACCATCAACACTGATGGTGATACACTCCCATGTAAACCAAGTAGACTTAAATATTTCTAAAGTGCTGATCACCTTAATATGTAGGCAAATATTTATCTGATTGGGTAGTGAGTTTTGTACAAAGCTGCACCAAGAATGAGAAAGAAACTCCAAGCTTCAGTGGGACAAATCCCTGTGTGACAGTAAATTTTTTAAAAACCTGCTTTGGCCTTTAGATCGCTAAGGTTCCTAGGACAATGAAACGTAAACGCCTGCCCAGGCCCCAGATTGGATTAGATAGTCAAGAAATTGTTTGTGACTCCTTCTTTCTACCAAAAATGCCAATTTTCAACCATATTACTATTTATCAGTAACTCCATCAAGGAAACTTTTTATTAATACTCAGACATTCTAATCCTAAAAGATTTCAGGTAACACCAAAGGAATAGACAGAGGAAAATAAGCAAAACAATCAGTTTATTTTCCTCATGTTTAAAAAAGTCTGAAATAATACTGAAATTATGGATATAATTTCTTTTGGCTTTGACCAACTAAAAAGTTTAATCACCGATTAAAGCTGAGATATCATATTCAACCCAAGATACCAGGCACTCGATGACACTATCTTCTATTCAACTAAGTAGGCCATTCACATTTAAATATAAAGAAAAGAATATATATATATATATATATATATATATATATATGAGAAGACATGAAAAATTATATCATATTATTTTGAATTAAATCCCAAGTTCCATGAAATTAGTACCAGAATAAAAGGAATTATTGGTCATTCTAGCTTTATTTTTATAAAATTCACATTTCTGTCCTTGTGGCTTTTTGGTTGATATATATTTGTGGGTTGGGGGGGTGTTTTGTTTGTTTATTTGTTTGTTTTTTTTGCCAGCTCTGTTGCCCAGGCTGGAGTGCAGTGTCACAGTCACATACTTTACTGCAGCCTCAGACTCCTGAGCCCAAGCAATCCTCCCATGTCATTGTCCCAAGTAGCTGGGACTACAGGCATGTGCCAGTACACGTGGATTATTTATTTATTTCCTTTTTATAGACAGGGTCTTGCTATGTTGCCCAGGCGGGTCTCAAACTCCTGGCCTCAAATGATCCCTCGCCTTAGCCTCCCAAAGTGCTGGAATTACAGGTGTGAGTCACCACAGCTGTCCCTTGCTTGTCTTCTGTTTTTTTTTTTTTTTTTTTTTGTTCTCTACTGAGTTTTGGAAAATGCAAGGATGATGATGGCTGAAAATTTTGCTTTGGCCGGGCGTGGTGGCTCACGCCTGTAATCCCAGCACTTTGGGAGGCCGAGGCGGGTGGATCACGAGGTCAGGAGATCGAGACCATCCTGGCTAACACAGTGAAACCCCGTCTCTACTAAAAATATAAAAAATTAGCCAGGCCAGGTGGCGGGCGCTTGTAGTCCCAGCTACTCAGGAGGCTGAGGCAGGAGAATGGCATGAACCCGGGGGGCAGAGCCTGCAGTGAGCCGAGATCGCGCCACTGCACTCCAACCTGGGTGACAGTGACACTCCGTCTCAAAAAAAAAAAAAAAAAAAGAAAATTTTGCTTTGTAGCCTAGAACCTAGAGGTTAGCATAACCAAATTTACATGGCAAAGATAAAAGTCCAGTTGCAGGGGCCCTCTGACATACTCAGGCTACTTTTGTAATTTCCAATTCGGGAATAGCAAGTTAATCTCAGTTTAAGGCATTTAACTTACCTACTGTAGCGCAAACCTGAGTGCTGTTATGAAATAAAATGAATCTAGACAATTTCTGTGCCCGAATCAACATGAAGAGAGTTGCATCTGCCTGAACAAGGATCTGAAATTCATGGAGAGTCATTTGCCCAACACTGTGGAGAAATCACCATTGTTTTTGGTGGTGAGTGGAAGTGACAGATGGCACTTAACCTTTCTGTTTTTAATAAAATTATTTGTGAACAAGTCCTTATTTTTAAGGAGACATAATCTCTCCTTTTTATTGTTTTTTTCCTTAAGATAATAAATGACAATTTCACTTTTTAGCCCCTCTCTAATTCTTAAAGAAAGCTGCAAGATGGAAACCATGAGAATAAAAACTCCATAGTAGCTGTGAAAAATGAAAAACAGCAATCTTGCAGCTACTGGAGGAAGCAGTGTGCTTGGAGCTCCCACAAAAGCTTCATCCCCAGACACTTGTCACTATTTGACCTTCTGAGAGCTGACTGAAAAGCTCCACTCTTGGACCTTCTTTATTTGACATGACTCAGACCTCACTCTGTGCAAGCAGCCCTATCTACAAGGCATTTGTCAAAAACAATCAATGCCAATTATTTAACATTGTGGCTGCCTGAGGCAGCATTGCAACTGTGGCTAAAAAGAGGCTGACCAAGAAAACCTAAAAGGAAAAATCAGGAAACGAGATGCCCATACAGACTTTGAAAAACCTAAAATATTCCTGAGAGTCAAGAAAGTCATGTAAATGAGCAGGGCTATGTGCATAAACCAGGACTGAGCACATGCCCAGCAAAATCTAAGAAGACCACGATCTCCCACCCTTGCTGACCTTGAGGCCTTCCTCATGCAGAAAGTGAAGGCTAAGGCAGACTTGTAAGTAACCTCTCATGGCATCAAGGGTGTGCTCCAACACAAACACAAATACACACACACACTCACACACACAAAGAAAGTTCTTCAGCAAAGGCTGAGAGCCTTATTGGCTCAAAGTAATTAAGTAAATCTCTGTCTAATCATTAGCTGATCACTAAGCTAATCAAGCAGAGACTTCAGTGGCCACATACAGCCTTATAGACTTTACACAAACTTTACAGAATACTAGCCCAGAAACATCACTTAATAAAAAATCCAACAGGAACAACAAAAACTCTTGGGGGATGGGAGAGGAGTGAAGAGGAATGTGATTTCCAACGTTGTCACATTGTATAATTTCAATTGCCAGATTTCAACAACAACAACAACAACAAAAAGCTACAAGATATGCAAAGAACAGGAAAGTATGACATATGTTTTTAAAAATTAGTAATAGATGCTTTTCCTAAGGAAGCCCAGATGTTAGATTTAATAGACCAAGACGTTAAAATACATTTTCCTGAATTACATGAAATGACATAATTATAAGAGTTCTTAAAAGCTGGAGGGAGAAGAAAAGAAGTGGTCAGAGTGATGCAATGTGAGAAGGACTCAACCTCCTGTTGTTGGCTTTGATGATGAAAGAAAGAAGCCAAAAGCCAAGGAATGTGGGCAGCCTCTAGAGGCTTAAAAAAATGCAAAGAAACAGATTCTCCCATAAGCCCTGTCAGGCTGCTGACACTTTGATTACAGCTCAGTGAGACCTGTGTCAGACGCCTAACCTTCACACCCACAGATGATAAAGTGTTGTTTTACACCACTAAGTGTGTGGTAACTCGTTACAGCAACAACAGAAAACCGGTTATGAATAAGCCAGGCACAGAAAGACAAACATCACATGTTCTCACTCATGTGGGAGCTGAAAAAGCTGATCTCATGGAGGTAAAGAGTAGAATGATGCTTACCAGAG
This sequence comes from Nomascus leucogenys, assembly GCF_006542625.1. Classification (NCBI taxonomy): domain Eukaryota; kingdom Metazoa; phylum Chordata; class Mammalia; order Primates; family Hylobatidae; genus Nomascus; species Nomascus leucogenys. The sequence goes on from NC_044396.1 coordinate 6,456,046, forward strand.
GCTGGGAAGGATGTGAGTTGGTTAATGGGTACCAAAATACAGTTAAATAAAAGGCACAAGTTCTATTCAATAGCGCAGTAGGGTGACTATAGTTAACAATAATTCATTATATATTTCAAAATAGCTAGAAGATGTGAAGTGTTCCCAACTCAAAGAAATAATATGCATTTGAGGTGATGGATATTCCAAATACCCTGATTTGATCACTACACATTACATGCATGTGTCAAAAGATCACGTGTACCCCATTAATATGTACAATCATTATGTATCAATAAAAAAAATTTAAGTAAAAAGTAAAATTAATTTTGCTAATATATTTTATAGCAGGGCTCATACCTGTAATCCCAGCACTCTGGGAAGCTGAAGCAGGCAGATCACTTGAGCCCAGGAGTTGGAGACCAGCCTGGGCAACATGGTGAAACCCAGCCTCTACAGAAAATACAAAAATTAGCCAGGCATGGTGGTGCACACCTGTGATCTCAGATACTCAGGAGGCTGAGGTGGGAGGATCACCTGAGTCAGGGAGGTCGAGGCCACAGGGAGCTGTGATCTGTTCCACTGCACTCCAGCCTGGGCAACAGAGTGAGACCTCATCTCAAAAACTATACATATATTTTGTATTTTACCCAATATATAAAAAATATTATTTCAATAAGGAATCAATATAAAAATGACTAAGGCAATCTTTTACATTTTTTAAAAGCCAATTACAGATTTTGGTAATGAGAGTGAGGTGCTGATGTAACAAATACCTGAAAGTGTGGAAGTGACTTTTGACTTGGGCAGTGGACAAAGACTGGAAACATTTTGAGGAGAATGATAGAAAAATCCTAGATTGCCATGAACAGACTGAGAGTCTGTTCAATAAATATGGACATTAGTGACGCTGCCAATGAAGCCTGAGAAGGAAATAGGGGAGCATGGTAGAGAATGCATATATCAACTTAGAAAGTTGCTCAGTAGGCTGAGCACAGTGGCTCATGCCTGTTATCCCAGCGCTTTGGGAGGCTGAGGCGGGTGGATCATCTGAGGTCAGGAGTTCAAGATAGGCCTTTAGGCTAACATGGTGAAACCTCATCTCTACAAAAATACAAAAAGTAGCAGGACATGATTGCAGGTGCCTGTAATCTCAGTTACTCAGGAGGTTGAGGCAAGAGAATCGCTTGAACCTCGGAGGTGAAGGTTGCAGTGAGCCAAGATCGCACCATTGCACTCCAGCCCAGGCAACAGAGCGAGACTCCGTCTCAAAAAAAAAAAAAAAAAGAAAGAAAAGAAGAAAAAAGAAAAGAAAGTCGCTCAGTAATCATTAACAGACTGCTGGTAGGTTTAGAGGAAAAACTGTTCAGCAAAAATGTAACCAGTTAACCAGGACTTGCTGGTTTGGGGGATTCTCAGCTTTTCTGGATTGCAATTGATGCTAAAATTTAAGACTTTCACTGGCAGGAGAGAAAAAAAAGCTGAGTATGTGGATGCATAAACTTTTTGCTAATACCTCAGAGCTATCAAAAGGTCAAGGTATTTAGTCATATGTCACAAAAAAGATTAAGTGTGTGACTAATAAATCTCTTCAGCCCTCTCAGGAGAAGCCAAAAATAAAGATGAGATTGTCTAAGAAAGATTTTGGAGGACCCTCTTGTCTAATGGACTGAATCTCCAGTGCATGTGATGTATACTGGAGACCTACAAGGTTCTTGAGAATTTTAAATATGAGCAGAAACATTGCCATCTTGGATCTAAAAGGACAAATAGAATACAAAATGAAAGATGGCTGTTGGACAACCAAAAGTCTATAGGCAGGAAACTGATAAACTACTCAGTTGCCAAAATGTGCTACTTTTTCTGAAAAAGAAGAGGTAACTCAGAGCTGAGAGCCTAGAGAGTAGGACGCAAGCTACAGAGAGGTATTCTCAGGCCTTGAAACCCAATAAAGTTTTCTCATTTAATTTCTTTTTTTCTGAGAGGGAGTCTTGCTCTGTTGCCTGGGCTGGAGTGCAGTGGCTTGATCTTGGCTCACTGCAACCTCCGCCTCCCAGGTTCAAGTGATTCTCCTGCCTCAGCCTCCCGAATAGTTGGGACTACAGGCACCCACCATGCCTGGCTAATTTATTGTATTTTTAGTAGAGATGGGGTTTCACCATGTTAGCCAGGATGGTCTCGATCTCCTGACCTCGTGATCCACCCAACTCATTGAATTTTTTAATTACTTGGGTCTAGTGGCTCCTTTTTTTCATTCCATGGCTTCTCTTTTTGAACAGAAATGTCTAAAACTGCTATCCTATGCCAGTCCCACTATTGCATCTTGTATGCAGATCATTTGTTTTCTAGTTTCACAGGTCAATAGATGGAGATTAATTTTGCCCCAGGATGGATTACCACCAGAGCCTCACCCATACCTAATTTAGATTATTTAGATAATCAAATTTAGAATGGTTGAGCTAATAAGATGTAGATGAGATTGTGGAGTTTGGGGTGATGCTGTAATGAGTTGAGAATTAAAGACATATGTCCTCGCAAAAATGGGTACAACATGCGTGAACTTTAGAAACATTATGCTAAGTTAAAGAAGCCATACACAAAAAGCCACATAGTGTATAATTTCATTTTTGTGAAATTTCCAGAATGTGCAAACACATAGAGATAGAGAGTAGATTGGTGGTTGCCAGGGGCTGGGGAAGGGGAATGACTGCTATGGCTATGGGGTTTCTTTTTGAGATTATGAAAATATTCTGGATTAGATAGAGATAATGGATACACAGCTCTGTAAAAATACTACAAAACATTGAATTGTATATTTAAAAGGGTACACTTTATGGTATATGGCATATTTCTTTTTTTTTTGAGATGGAGTCTCACTCTGTTGCCCAGGCTCAAGTACAGTGGCACGATCTCAGTTCACTACAACCTCCGCCACCCAGGTTCAAGCAATTCTCCTGCCTCAGCCTCCGAAGTAGCTGGGACTACAGGCGCTGGTCACCACACCCAGCTAATTTTTGTATTTTTAGTAGAGACAGGGTTTCACCATATTGGTCAGGCTGGTCTTGAACTCCTGACCTTGTGATCTGCCCTCCTCAGCCTCCCAAAGTGCTGGGATTACAGGCATGACCCACCGTGCCCGGCCAACATATTTCAACAAAGCTGTTTTTTTTTTTAAAGTTATTGCTTATCAAAATTAATTATAAGATTTCCTGGCACAAAATTGAAGGGAGTATAACAGTACCTGTCAATATTTAAATCTCTTGTAAGGCTGGGTGTGGTGGCTCATGCCTGTAATCCCAGCACTTTGGGAGGCTGAGGCGGACAGATCACGAGGTCAAGAGTTTGAAACCAGCCTGGCCAATATAGTGAAACCCCGTCTTTACTACAAATACAAAAATTTGCCAGGCATGGGGGTGTGCACCTGTAGTCCCAGGTACTTGGGAGGCTGAGGCAGAAGAATTGCTTGAACCTGGGAGGTGGAGGTTGCAGTGAGCCAAGATCATGTCACTGCACCCCAGCCTGGGTGACAGAGCCAGACTCTGTCTCAAAACAAAACAAAAAAAGAAAATATAAACAAAGCCTCCAAGAAGTCTGGGATTATGTTAAATGACCAAACCTAAGAATAATTGGTGTTCCTGAGGAAGAAGAGAATTCTAAAAGCGTAGAAAACATATTTGGGGGAACAATTGAGGAAAACTTCCCTGGCCTTGCTAGAGACCTAGACATCCAAACACAAGAAGCACAAAGAAGAACTGGGAAAATCAGCGCAAAAAAACTTCACCTAGGCACATTGTCATCAGGTTATCCAAAATTAAGATGAAGAAAAGAATCTTAAGCGCTGTGAGACAGAAGCACCAGGTAACCTCTAAAGGAAAATCTATCAGATTAAGAGCAGATTTCTCAGCAGAAACCCTGCAAGCTAGAAGGTATTGGGGCCCTGTCTTCAGCTTCCTCAAACAAAACAATTATCAGCCAAGAATTTTGTATCCAGTGAAACTAAGCATCATATATGAAGGAAAGATACAGTCTTTTTCAGACAAACAAATGCTGAAAGAATTCTCCATTACCAAGCCACCACTACAAGAACTGCTAAAAGAGGCCCTAAATCTTGAAACAAATCCTGGAAACACATCAAAACAGAATCTCTTTAAAGTGTAAATTACACAGGACCTATAAAACAAAAATACAAGTTAAAAAGCAAAAACAAAAAACAAAAAAACCAAAATACACAGGCAACAAAGAGCATGATGAATGCAAAGATATCTCACATTTTAATACTAATATTGAATGTAAATGGCCTAAATGCTCCACTGGGTAAGAACTCACCAACCAACTATCTGCTGCTTTCAGGAGACTCATCTCGCTTAAGGTAACATAAACTTAGCTTAAGGTGACATAAACTAGCTTAAGGACTCACATAAACTTAAAGTAAAGGGAGTGAAAAGGCATTTCATGCAGATGGACACCAAAAGTGAGCAGGGGTAGCTATTCTTATATTAGACAAAACAAACTTTAAAGTAACAGCAGTTAAAAGAGACAAAGAAGAATATTATATAATGGTAAAAGGCCTTGTCCAATAGGAAAATATTACAATCCTAAACATATGTGCACCTAACACTGGAGATCCCAGATTTATAAAACAATTACTAATAAACCTAAGAAATGAGATAGGCAGCAACACAGTAATAGTGGGGGACTTCAGTACTCCACTGACAGCACTAGACTGGTCATCAAGACAGAAAGTCAACAAAGAAACAATGGATTTAAACTATACCTTGGAACAAATAGACTTAACAGATATATACAGAACATTTCATCCAGCAACTGCAGAATACACATTCTATTCAATAGCACATGGAACTTTCTCCAAGATAGACCATATGATAGGCCATAAAACGAGCCTCAATAAATTTAAGAAAATTGAAATTATATCAATCACTCTCTCAGACCATAGTGGAATAAAACTGGAAATCAACTCCAAAAGGAACCCTCAGAACTATTTAAATACATGGAAATTAAATAACCTGCTACTGAATGAGCATTGGGTCAAAAACAAAATAAAGATGGAAATTAGAAAATTATTCAAACTGAACTACAATAATGACACAACCTATCAAAACCTCTGGGATACAACAAAGGCAGTGCTAAGAGGAAAGTTCACAGCCCTGAACACCTACTTTAAAAAGACTGAAAGAGCCCAAACAGACAATCTAAGTCATACCTCAAGGAACTAGAGAAACAAGAAGAAACCAAACCCAAACTCAGCCGAGGAAAAGAAATAACCAAGATCAGAGCAGAATGAAATAGAAACAAAAATAATATAAAAGATAAATGAAATAAAAAGCTGTTCTTTGAAAAGATAAATAAAATTGATAGACCATTGGCAAGGTTAACCAAGAAAAGAAGAGAGAAAATCCAAATAACCTCACTAAGAAACAAAACAGGAGATATTACAACTGACACCACTGAAATACAAAAGATCATTCAAGGCTACTATGAACACCTCTATGCACATAAACTAGATAACCTAGAAGAGATGGATAAATTCCTGGAAAAATACAACCCTCCTAGCTTCAATCAAGAAAAATTAGATACCCTAAAAAGACCAATAACAAACAGTAAGATTGAAATGGTAATTTAAAAATTACCAACAAAATTAAGTCCAGGACCAGACAGATTCACAGGAGAATTCTACCAGACAAAGAAGAATTGGTAACAATCCTTTTGACACTGTTCCACAAGATAGAGAAAGAAAGAACCCTCCCTAATTCATTCTGTGAAGCCAGTATCGCCCTAATACCAAAACCAGGAAAGAACATAACCAAAAAAGAAAACTATCTTTGATGAACATAGATGCTAAAATTCCTAACAAAAGTTAACCAAATCCAAAAACATATCAAAAAGATAATCCACCATGATCAAGTGGGTTTCATACCAGGGATGCAGGGATGGTTTAACATACACAAGTCAATAAATGTGATACACCACATAAACAGAATTAAAAGAAAAATCATGGCTGGGTGCAGTGGCTTATGCCTGTAACCCCAGCATGTTGGGAGGCTGAGGTGGGTGGATCACTTAAGGTCAGGAGTTCGAGTCCAGCCTGACCAAAAGGTGAAACCCCATCTACTAAAACTACAAAAATTAGCCTGGCATTGTGGCAGGCGACCATAGTCCCAGCTGCATGGGAGGCTGAGACAGGAGAATTGCTTGATCCTGGGAGGCAGAGTTTACAGTGAGCTGAGATCATGCCACTGCACTCCAGCCTGGGTGACGGAGCAAGACTCCATCTCAAAAAAAAAAAAAAAAATTACATGATCATTTCAATAGATGCAGAAAAGGCATTTGACAAAATCTAGCATACCTTTATGATTAAAACTCTCAGCAAAACTGGCACACAAGGGACATACCTTAATGTAATAAGAGCCATCTATGACAAACCCACAGCCAACATAATATTGAATGAGGAAAAGCTGAAAGCATTCCCTGTGAGACCGGGAACAAGACAAGGATGTCCACTCTCACCACTCCTCTTCAACACAGTACTGGAAGTCCTAGCCAGAGCGATCAGACAAGAGAAAGAAATAAAGGGCATCCAAATCAGTAAAGAGGAGGTCAAACTGTCACTGTTTGCTGACGATATGATCGTTTACCTTGAAAACCATAAGGACTCCTCCAGAAAGCTCCTAGAACTGATAAAAGAATTCAGCAAAGTTTCTGGATAAAAGATTAATGTACACAAATCAGTAGCTCTTCTATACACCAACAGTGACCAAGCGGAGAATGAAATCAAGAACTCAATCCTTTTTACAATAGCTGCAAAAACAAAAACAAAAACAAAAAAACAAACCAAAACAAAACTTAGGAATATACCTAACCAAGGAGTCAAAAGACCTTTACAAGGAAAACTACAAAACACTGCTGAAAGAAATGATAGATGACACAAACAAATGGAAACACAGCCCATGCTCATGGATGGGTAGAATCAATGTTGTGAAAATGACCATACTGTTAAAAGCATTCTACAAATTCAATGCAGTCCCCATCAAAATATCACCATCATTCTTCACAGAATTAATAAAAAATTCTAAAATTCATACGGAACCAAGAAAGAGCTTGCATAGCCGAAGCAAGACTAAGCAAAAAGAACAAATCTGGAGGCATCATGCTACCTAATTTCAAACTATACTCTAAGGCCATAGTCACCAAAACAGCATGGTGCTGGTACAAAAATAGGCACATAGACCAATGGAATGGAATAGAGAACCCAGAAATAAACCCAAATGCTTACAGCCAACTGATCTTCAACAATGTAAACAAAAACATAAAGTGGGGGAAAGGACACCCTTTTCAACAAATGGTGCTGGGATAATTGGCTAGCCACATGTAGGAGAATGAAACGGGATCCTCATCCCTCACTTTGTACAAAAATCAATTAAGTCCTGAAACTATAAAAATTCTAGAAGATAATATTGGAAAAATTCTTCTAGACATTGGCTTAGGCAAGGATTTCATGACCAGAAACCCAAAAGCAAATGCAATAAAAACAAAGAGAAATAGCTCTGACCTAATTAAACTAAATAGCTTTTGCACGGCAAAAGGAACAGTCAGCAGAGTAAATCGACAACCCATAGGGTGGGAGAAAATCTTCACATTCTATACATCTGAAAAGGACTGATATCCAGAATCTACAATGAACTTAAGCAAATCAGTAAGAAAAAAACAAACAATCCCATCAAAAAGTTGGCTAAGGACATGAATAGACAATTCTCAAAAGAAGATATACAAATGGCCAACAAACGTGAAAAAATGCTCAACATCACTAATGATCAGGGAAATACAAATCAAAACCACAATGTGATACCACCTTACTCCTGCAAGAATGGCCATAATAAAAAAATAAAAGAATAGTAGATGTTGGTGTGGATGTGGTGAACAGGGAACACTTTCACACTACTGGTGGGAATGTAAACTAATACAGCTGCTGTGGAAAACAGTGTGGATATTCCTTAAAGAACTAAAAGGGGAACTGCCATTTGATCCAACAATCCCACTACTGGGTATCTATGCAGAGGAAAATAAGTCATTATTCGAAAAAGATATTTGCACATGCATGTTTATAGCAGCACATTTCACAGTTGCAAAATTGTGGAACCAATCCAAATGCCCATCAATCAATGGGTGGATAAAGAAACTGTTATATATATATAATGGAATACTATGCAGCCATAAAAAGGAATGAATTAACAGCATTTGTAGTGACCTGGATGAGACTGGAGACTATTACTCTAAGTGAAGTAACTCAGGAATGGAAAACCAATCACGCGTTCTCACTGATATATGGGGAGCTAAGCTATGAGGACACAAAGGCATAAGAACGAGTCAATGGATTTTGGGGATTTGGGGGGAAGAGTGGGAGGGGGATGAGAGATAAAAGACTACAAACGTGGTACAGTGTACCCATGGGTGATGGGTGCATCGAAATCTCACAGATCACTACTAAAGAACTTACTCAGGTAACCAAATACCACCTGTACCCCAATAACTTATGGAAAAATAAAAAATAAAAAAAATTAAGACCATATACACACATATACATACATGGACTTACCTATACCTCATTTAATGTGACTGAATGTTGGGCAGACTCATAGATCTTCTGCCTCTGTTACTGACATACTTCTGTCTCAATTTTGTTTTATGAGCACTGGTTGTACAAGTATTCCAGTGATGGGCAAAATTTCATGTTTTATATTACCCTGGTTCATGTCCATGATTTCTGTTTTGTTTGCAAGAGGAATATAAGTTTTAATCTCTGTTTTTATAGATGACTGGTGTAGCTCAAAATTTTATATTTGGTTTTGAGTATGTATGTGTTGGGTTCCAGGTGAAAACATTTTCATGCTGTGTTTTGTATTCAGATTGTTTTCTTTTGGAGAAAGGGATAGTCAAAATTTGCATCGATACAGTTTACTGGTATCCCAGCCTCAGATTTGGTAAGTTGGCTTGATCCCTGCTGGGGCCTCCCTGAGCCAGGGGTAGGGGAAGCAGGCCTTTGAGGCAAATGCGTGTGTATTTAGGTTCCAGCTCCTCCCTTTCCTAATTGAGTAATCACAGGCAAGCGTCTCTACTTTTCTAAGCCTCTGTTTTCTCGTTTGTAAATAGGGGATGGTATATTCTTCATTGGATTTTTGTGAAGAGTAAATAAAATAAAGTATCAGGAAGCATTCATTACTGGGGATTTTAGAAGCAGAGCAGTCATTCTTCCTTTTAGCACTTGTCTACATAGTTATTTAATGGGAGAGAGATCTTTTCACCTCTCTTTACCTTATTTTCTCTGTGATGATGTTAATTCCATGATATTATAGGTAATACTGTTTATTATAGATACTGATTTATTTCATGCCAGGACTTCCTCAGGCCTGATTTAATGTAATGCATTTAAAGCAAATGAATTCTGTTTTGGTCAGAGTGAGGCTCCTGTTTTTGCTGATTATATATCTGATTTATTGGCAGAATGGAAGGATTAACAAAGAAGGGGATTTGAATGCTCTGAACATCAGGGTTATATTCATATATATCAGTATCATTATTGCTGCCACCACCATGAGTATCCACCAACTGACCTTGTTATTTACTCAGAGAGGTACTAAGCACTTTATGCAAGTTTAACCTTGGAACAACCTGAGGACATAAGTAGATATTATTGTCCTCATCTTATAGATAATAAAATTGAGGGAAAAGTCATTAAAACTTTTCCAAGGTCAGAGCTGGATTCAAACTCAGAATAACTCCAATATCTGCTTCTTTACCTATTAAATGGTTGTCTTTGTTATTATTTAAAAAAAGTTGTATCCTTCGTCTGCCTCCCAAAACTATTTAAAACATTATAATACAGCCCTAGATTCGTAGAATCCCAGGAGACTCCTGGGGTGAGCTTCTTCTCTTTTCCTAGCTATCACCAGCTATTTTATGGTGTGTGTACATGTGCACGTGTGTGCTCATGTATGCATGTAATTTAGCTTAATCATTGCTATGTATACTCTGTCAATCCTGACTCTTATCCTATATAGCTCAGTCATCCCTTGAATGTCGCCCTGGAAGATGGAGAGGAAGTTTCTAGGTCAAGTCGTAAGGGAGTTCTGACTTAGGATGCTACTCTGGGTGTTCCAGCGTCTGAGAATCATGCTTCAGACGCTCCTCACCCTCCTAACTTCTCTGACTTCATTAGCCTAGCTCAGCCCTCGGTCCTTGGCAGTGGTTGGCCTGGCAATCTCGTGTTTGTCCCTGATATGGTTGGGCTCTGTGTCCCCACTCAAGTCTCACCTTGCATTATAATAATCCCCATGTGTCAAGAGCAGGACCTGGTGGAGATAATTGAATCATGGGGGCAGTTCCCCCATGCTGTTCTCATGATAGTAAGTGAGTTCTCATGAGATCTGATGGTTTTATAAGGGGCTTCCCTCTTTGATCTGCACTCATCCTCTCTCCTGCCACCCTGTGAAGAAGTGCCTTCCACCATGATTGTAAGGTTTCCTGAGGCCTCCCCAGCCATATGGAACTGAGTCAATTAAACCTGTTTTGTTTGTAATTACCCAGTCTCAGCTATCTCTTCATAGCAGTGTGAGAATGGACGAATACAGTCACCTAATCTATCACTCTTCTTTGCCATGTTCCTTAATCCACCTTCTAGAATCTTGCTCCAGGTTCCAACCCCCCATCTGATCTGCTCTTCTCCTTTTATCTCCCACGTATGATTTTGGTATCTTTATGAACAATCTCTGTATTGGTTCACCATTCATCAGCATGATCAGTTCTTGTTCTTCTGCTCGTATCAGGACAATTAGTAGCTATGATCGGCCTCTGTTGTCAATGCCCTGCTTTCAGTGCAATCACAATAATAATAATAATAATAATAATAATAATTCCCCCCCCTCTTTTTTTTAAAAGTCTTTTTCCCCTTTAAGACAAAGGCATTCCCTAAGTTCTCTTAAGGAAAAAATAGAGAAGATCCCTGTCAGCCTCTCTACCCAGGCGGATGTATCAGAGGAGGGGCTAGGGAAAAGAAAGGTGCCATCCTGGAATCTTTCTATTTTAAGGAAAAGAAGCAGCCTTGAAGGATTTCATTGTTTATGGGGCTGTTTAGGATCTTCCCACTGTCTAGCAGTACTATCTGACAATTGCTTCCAGAAACATATGTCAATTTCTGTTTCATGTGTCCGATCTAGGGCATTTCTAGGTAGGCTCATTCTTTTGCACTTTAGTCCCTAAAGTCAAGTTAAAAGGAACATGGGAGACAGTTTTAGGGGACACAAAGGCAATTTTCCTTGTTCATCTCCCCAAAGAGCTTTAACTCCATGGAGAGCAGAGAGTGAGGGCATGGGAGAAATTAATAACAAGTCTATGCACTTTGTTTTGGCTTTTTTTTTGGAGACAGGATCTTGCTTTGTTGCCCAGGTTGGAGTGCAGTGGTGCGATCTCGGCTCACTGCAACCTTGGCCTCTGGGGCTCAAGTGATTCTTCCACCTCAGCCTCCCAAGTAGCTGGGACTACAGGTGCATGCCACCACGCCCAGCTAACTTTTGTATCTTTTAGTAGACACGGGCTTTTGCCATGTTGGCCAGGCTGGTCTTGAACTTCTGACTTCAAGTGATCCACTCGTCTTGGCTTTCCAAAGTGCTGGGATTTCAGGTGATAGCCACCACGCCCAGCCAAGTCTATGCACTTTGATATGGTGGAAATGTGACTGAGGTGTTTGGGCTGTGATACACCCTTCAACTGGGTTTATAGAAAGGCTGGTCAGTTGCTCTGACTAAGGACCATTGTGAGGTAGTCACATCTGAGAGGCCTCAGTCTTGGAATATGATTCACCAGGCATGTGAGGCCAGAAGGAAGTCTAGTGTTCCTTTGTCATAGCTCTTATCTATTCGCACAAAACATCTTCTTTCCTAACTCTTTTAAGTCTGGGTTAATGAAGAGGATTTTAGTCTAGTTTTAGGGTAAAGATAAGGGATTTGACAGAAGAATTTCATACGTAGTAGTAAAGTTTTGTTTTTCTGCTGAGACTTTGCACTTGATATGAATGTACATTTTTTAGTATCTGAAAGAATTCAAGTCATGCTGGGCATTCTGATGCTTCGAACTTATCCATTAAATTAGGTGGCAGGGTCATAAAGCATTCTGTAGAATCCTGCATTGATATATCACTCTTGAAAGGTGTTAATTTGGTTCTCCAGTTCTGATTTGTTTAGTAGAACATATTAATTGCTTGGTGGATAGAATTAAACCATTTTAGGCTTCAAAAAATTGGAAGCTCTGAAAAATAAATAGTATGATCATTGCAGAACATTTATTCTGATTATAGCAGCCTGTTTGAGCAAAGACAGTATAAGTTTCTTCTCTCTTCGAATTATTAACAATTGCCTTTTTTTTTTTTTTTTTTAGACGGAGTCTCACTCTGTCACCCAGGCTGGAGTCCAGTGGTATGATCTTGGCTCACTACAACGTCTGCCTTCCGGGTTCAAGTGATTCCCCTGCTGCAGCCTTCCCAGTAGCTGGGATTACAGGCATGCGCCATTACGGCTGGCTAATTTTTGTATTTTTTCTGGAGATGGGGTTTTTCTATGTTGGCTAGGCTGGTCTCAAACTTCTGACCTCAGGTGATTCACCCTCCTCGGCCTCCCAAAGTGCTGGGATTATAGGCATGAGCCATGGAGTCCGGCCAACAATTGCTTTTAAAATAGGATTCGATACTGATATAGTAGTTCAAATGACATACTGTTTTCTTCAACAGCTAAATTAAAATTATAGGAATGAAAATATTGTCTATCTACTCTTGAGGGCATTATCACATGCAAGCGATAATGAGAGCCAAGATAGTGAAAGCCAAGAAGAAGGAAGATGTTTTGGTCCAAACAGACTGTACATCAGCTGAATATTAAAATGATTAATTAATAATATTGATACCTGTCATTCACTGAATTTTTACCTATTATGTGTCCCCCTAGCACTTTGTGAGCCTTTACATGCATTAATTCATTTAATCCTCATAAGACTCACCCACAGATATATTTTCTTATAATACATGTGAAGAAACTGTGGAGCAGGGAAGTTTGTTTTGCAAAATGTCAAACATAGTGGGTAGCAAGTCTTTCTGATTCCCCAGCCTGTACTTTCAACCCCTTGACCTCACTGCCTTTAATCATTCACTCCACCTTCCCTAATAGTGTTTCAGCTCACTGTAAAGGTAATAATACTATTTATGCAGTCTAACTTTTTGTTTTAGTCCATTCATGCTGTTATAAGAAAGCACCTGAGACTGAGTAATTTATAAAGAACAGAAATTTATTTTCTCACCATTCTGAGGGCTGGGAAGTCCAATCAAGGCCCCGGCAGTTGGTGTCTGCCGAGGGCCTTTCTGCAGCATCTGCATACAGCTGAAAAACTGTCCCACATGGCGGGAGGGATGGAAGGGGACGAACCTACTCCTTCAAGTCCTTTTGTGAGGGCACTAATTTCACCCATGAGGACTCCACCCTCATGTCTTAATCACTCTGTAAAGGCCCCAGCTCTTAATACTATCACATAGGTGATTAAGTTTCAACATAGGAATTTTGAGGGATCCATTCAGATCACAGCATTTTCTTTAGATAAAATTTTAAAATAATTTAAAAGTAATATTAGGGTATGGAAAATGTTCTGTGTCTTGATTTGAGTGTGGTACCACAGGTGTAGAATTCTGTGAAAATTCATTGAGCTGCACATTCAGACTTTAAAACAAACAAAAAAAAACCAAAAAACCCTCCGAACCAAATACCACTAATTCACTGTGTTTAGCATACTACTTATTTAACATTGATCAGGTGTCCACCCTGTGCCTGGTTTGCCATTGTTTACAGAGAGGCATTTCCCAAAGCCTTACCATTGAATAGTCTGACCACCCTGAGACCTAGAGGGAAGAATTGAAGTCAGGAACTGTGTCCTGGGTGTGCTTTTGCTCAGCTTCAGCTGGGCTGTGCTGTGTTCCTGCTTCTTTTTCCTTTTCTGGAAAATAGGACTGTATAGGACTCTTTTTCAGAGTAAGTCTTCATTTCTGTGGTGTCCTATCTCCGAGAAACAGGGTACAGTTTCTGGTAAAAGGGAAATTCAGAGATGCATTTCTCTTACAATATCATCATCCTGCCTCAGCCATCTGGGCTCCTTCCCAACAAGCTTAAGGACTTGCCTTCCATAGCAAGGGAAAGGAGGGCTCGGTGGAGTGTTACTTAGCATTTCTTCTTTTCTTCTATAAGAAAATGCAAATATGAAAGTACAAAATTAGCATGATTTATGCACTTTACAAAAAACTTTACTATAAGGCTTTATAAATATTTGGATCTCAAGAGCAATGGCATATTTGATTGATTATAAATCCCTTGATAGAGACTGGTGGCTGCAGAACTGGGGAGCTGAATTTTTGTTTGTTTTAGAGATGGGGTCTTGCTCTGTTACCCAGGCTAGAGTACAGTGGTGTGATCGTAGCTCACAGCAGCCTTGAACTTCTGGGCTCAAGGGATTCTTTCACCTCAGCCTCCTGAGTAGCTGGGACTACAGGTACATGTCACCACGCCCAGCTAATAAAAATAAATGTGGTAGACATGGGGTCTTGCTAGGTTGCCCAGGCTGGTCTTGAACTCTTGGCCTCCAGCAATCCTCCTGCCTCAGTCTCCCGAGTAGAGTTGACATTGTAACCACCATTGTTAATTGAAATTTAGTCAGACATGAAGACAATGAAGTATCTCTGCATGAAAACATCCTTCAATGGGAAGATATGCCTTCTTTAATAAAAATTCTAATTTACAACAAAATTTTAAGACTCTTATTTTAAGGAAGATCTAAATGCATTGTGCAGCATTTTTAGAAACAAGAACCAAGAATTCATTCTTCAAATTGTATTTTACATGGTTTCAAAGTATCCTTGCAAATATCTAATTAAGATAATAATAAATAACTACCACTTATCGAACACGTGCTATTGGCCAGGCTCTGATGAAGCATTTAATCTAAGTTTTCTTAATTCTCTGAAAAGTCTCTCGAGGTAGGTTTTGTTATTATTTCCATTTTATCCTGACTGACCCTGAAATTCTTCAAACTACTGACAGGTTTTCTAAGTCACTGAAGAAAAGCAAAATTAGGTAGAGTTCTTTGCTCTGTTATGATCATATTGTGACTTTGAAAATTATTGGGGAAATGCATGGAACAACTCTGTTGGGCAGAGTACTGGATTAACAAGAGAGGGAGTATGGAGTAAAGCAAACTCCAGGGCCTGATGTCCCAGGTCGCAATCCTAGGCTGCTACAGGACAAGATAAATGACGTCTTCATGCAGTTCCCCAGTTTATAGAACACAGGCAAGAAGCACAATCTCTACTTTATGGAGCATCCTGATGAAACAATGAACTAATACAGCAGTTAGAACAGTACCGGCCCGGAGTCAGCTCTCAACAAATACTCGCTATTATGGTTAATATTCCATTACCTGAAAGTGCCAGTTAACAGTGAGCTGATATAGTTTGTTCATGCCTGGAATAATATTTGTTCTTTTAAGGGGGCTGAGAATTTGAAGAATGATATAAGATTATATCAATGACATAAAGGTGAGAAGGAGAAGTATTATTTAGTTTATATTTTGACTTGTTAAAACTTGCCAGTTTCTCTTGGTGGCTGAATTTATTGGCATATTTTTCACTTTTTTTTTTGGTAGGAAATGGGGAGAGGGAAGGAGAGGACTAGAATGTTGAACTCTGTGGCCACAATACAACTTTTACAAATGAAAAAAGTTATTTGGAATCCAGGTTAGGTTTTACTATTGTCTTATTTGAGTAAAACAAGCTTTGATTCCCGTACATTTGCCTCTATAAACTTTATATAAATGGGGAAACGGATAATTTGAAAGCCATTCGGGATTTTATCAAAGTAGTGAATTAGCTTGTGATGCGCTTCGAGGATTATGAATGCCTTTAAAATGTATTTTGTGGCCAGGCGTGGTGGCTCATGTCTGTAATCTCAGCACTTTGGGAGGCCAAGGCAGGCGAATTGATTGAGGTCAGGAGTTGGAGCCCAGCCTTGCCAACAAGGTGAAACCCCATCTCTACTGAAAATATAAAAATTATGGGCTGGGTGCGGTGGCTCACGCCTGTAATCCAAGCACTTTGGGAGGCCAAGGTGGGCGGATCACGAGGTCAGGAGATGGAGACCATCCTGGCTAACACAGTGAAACCCCATCTCTACTAAAAATACAAAAAATTAGCCAGGCGTGATGGCATGTGCCTGTAATCCCAGCTACTAGGGAGGCTGAGGCAGGAGAATTGCTTGAACCCAGGAGGCAGAGGTTGCAGTGAGCCAAGATCACGTCACTGCACTCCAGCCTAAGCGACAGTGCAAGACTCCGTTTCAAAAAAAAAAAAAAAAGAGAAATACAAAAATTAGCTGGACGTGGTGGCACATGCCTGTAATCCCAGCTACTCTGGAGGCTGAGGCAGGAGAATCGCTTGAATCCCAGAGACAGAGGTTGCAGTGAGCTGAGATCACGCTCCTCGCCACTGCAGTCCAGCCTGGGCGACAGAATGAAACTGTGTCTCAAAAAAAAAAAAAAAAAATGTATCTTGTATAGAAGCAAAACTGAAAAATCCTAGTTAAAAAAGTGCCATTTATTTACAAATTAATGGCTTTTTATGAATCCCCTTTTCTCCTCCAAAGACCAAAAGAGTAATATTTTCTCTCTTGGTTTGGCATAATAGAAAAATATGTTATTCAAACTCCTGGTTGTGTAAGTTGGGAGAAAAAGTGACATTTATCATTTAATTAGTTATTTCGACTCAGCATCCAAAATTACAGTCCAAATTTTCTAATAAGCAGAAGAATGTGAGCAAATGATAACATCTTGCTATTAATAAAAAAACCTAAGGGATACCAGCAGCTTGCATTCTGGTTTAATTATTAGTAGGATATTTTTCTGATATGTTTATAGTAATGTACAGTGGCCTTTCTGCTGCTTCATTATTTTACTCGTGATATAGAAGTGTCTGAAATAAACGCACCACAGCTATAGATTGAAAAGCTTTTAAAAAATTTGGCTTCTATTTCTTGTCCAGTTTTTTAGGGCAGAGGAGTGTTAGTCTGTAAGACTCCTTTAAGATTTAAATCGATCGTGATTCTATGACTCAATAGCTTATGCACAGGGTACCTGGAGTAGGAGCAAGAATGAATTAAATGGTGTATGGCTGGTGATTGGTGTTTGAGTCAATTATTTTGAAAAGGAGACAAAGACTTAAGAGATAATTAAGGATTCTTGTCTGGATGATATTTAACAACATAAATTGAATTAAATTAATAAAAAAGTAAATCTGTAGAATTCACAGGATTCTGAGAAATTTTAATTAAAAACATTTGGGGGCTTCTTTTTGTTGTCACAGTTCAGATGGTGCTTTTTAGGGTAGCACAGGGTGAGAGAGAGAGTCCCTGAGTATGCTTTGGTGCCAATGAGCCATCTTAAACAGCAGGAAAAAATGGTGAAATTTCATAGTTAGGCTAGTGTCTAACCACATTGATGGTGCATGATTTTAGACTCCACTTCTCTCTCTGGACTTTGAATTGTTTCCTCTTTTTGATGTCTGGCTAGGTAGATATGCTTCTTACCTCTGCTCTGCCTCAGGCCTTCAGAGGCTTCGTACATGTGCACACATGGATGACCCTGCTCCCTGGCTTTGGTGTTGCCACTACGTTCTCCTAGAAAGCCTGACGTACACCTCTTACTTCTTTGGGGGATCTGTCATGCCTGGCATTATTTCTGCTAAGTCATATCAGACTGGGGAATAAGATTTGAGTTGGATATTTAGAAACATATGTGATAGGAAAAGCATCTAATGTAGGCATTGGTAGCAGTAACAAGTATCCCCCAAACCTCAGAAGCTTAAAACAGAAAAAAATGTTTTTTCTTTTTTTTCTTTTTTTTTTTGAGACGAAGTCTTGCTCTGTTGCCCAGGCTGGAGTGCAGTTGTATGATCTTGGCTCACTGCAACCTCTGCCTCCTTGGTTCAAGCGATTCTCCTGCATCAGCCTCTCCAAGTAGCTGGGACTACAGGCGTGCACCACCACGCCTGGCTAATTTTTGTACTTTTCGTTGAGATGGAGTTTTACCATGTTGGCCAGGCTGGTCTTGAAGTCCTGACCTCAGGTGATCCGCCCACCTCGGCCTCCCAAAGTGCTGGGATTACAGGCGTGAGCCACTGCGTCCTGCAGAGAAAAAAATGTCGATTGCACATTGAGTGGGGGTTGAGGGGGCTCTCCTCCAAGTTTCACTCTACTCATGATGCCACCCATCAGCATGGTGCTACAAGGTTTACTATGGCTGAGGAAGCGCAGAGACGGAGAGTCTCACTCCAGCAATTATATGCTCTAGCTCCAAAATGACACATTCTTATAACACTCCAACAGCAGAGCAGGGCTGGGTTTGGGTGAGCCTTGGCTGTTTCTATCATAAATTCCCAAGAGTACATTTTATACATGGTTTAGGAATTATTCAGACTGCGAAGCAAACATTTTCTCTAGCTTATTTATGTGCAAAACATATACACGATTACGTGCTACTGACTCATCCTTGATACAGCAGATACTGTAATGGATTTTGTAATTGATGCTGGATTTGTACTGACCCAATTACACTCTATACATCTGCACTTTCTTATATCATTCTGATAGTGGGTAAATCTGTGAGGTGAGTAGCTTCAGCTGGGAGCAGGCAGCAGCATGAAGTCTGCTGGCCCACCTCAGAGTTAAGCCAGTTTTTGGTCTCATTTGAATGGTGTTCTAATGAAATGTACCCATCTTTTGCCGTAGCTCAACCTCAGGAATCTCAGCATGTTGTGTGACTGTGAGTTGAGTCCTTTAACCTTCCTTCTTTTTATTAGAGGGCAGAGGTGGTAATTGATGAACAGAACAGTTTTCTAGACTTTTCAGGTAAGGAGACCAAGGTGGGCTGCTTTGCTGGCAGCTGAGAGATGATGACGTCTGGCTATCCAGACAATGGTGTGGGCCTTAACTCCTGTGTTTGGATCCACAATATGAAATTTATAAATTGGAGAGAATCTTGCTGGCAAATGGAAGTTTTGCTCTTCTAATTTTTTATAACTTTTGGGGTATAATAAAGGTCATCCAATTTTTCAGATTCATCCATCTAAACTTCTTTGGTCCATCTGTTTTTGTCCTGGCACGCACAGTAGTAAATGCTTCATTTCAGAGCTGCTTCACTGCTCTTCCAGAACAGAGAAAAGAGAGCTCTCAGGATTATTATTAATTTCTAAATGAAATGGGCCAGGTCTTATGTTCTCCTAAAAATGGAAACAGTTTTGTTTTTTTTTTTTCCACAAACGATACAGGGGGTAAGATTTTAGTGTGGTTTGTGGGAGAGTGGCTGTCAAACTCTTTGCATGAAAAGGCAATTAACTGTTTGTGAAGCTGGCAGTGAAGCCCAGGAGAAGGGGAGGAGCAGGAGATGAGAGGGTCAGGTTGTGATTCCCTTCGGCAGTCCATGTGGCTCTTTCCTGGCAGAGCGCCCCTCGATGTCAAAGTGAACTGTGTGCGCCAGGAATGAGGCGGTGTGAGGAGAATGAGATACCAGGTCTGAGCGGTTTGCATTTTTCTTTCTTTTCCTCTTTTTTCTTTCGTTCTTCTTTTTTTTTTTTTTTACAATGACAGTTTGAAAATAAAGGTACTTAGCTTTCCACACAGGATGAGTCCTGTATGATTATTTTCAAAATCCTGTATTAAGCACCAGGGATATTTTTGGATCTGGAACTAAGTGCAAGGTTGAAGTTGAAAAGGGACAAATCGAGCTAGGGTCCCTATTATCATAAAAACCTGGCCAAGTTAGAGCTTTATCCTCAAATTTGGTAAGTTGGGCTGGTCATTTGGAACCAGTAGGAGAAAAAAGGTCAGTGGGGGTCAAGGTATTTGCTCTTGTCTCTGCCATCAACTGCTCAGTGCCCTTGGGTGAGACACTTCATATCAGCTTTGTCATGTCAGCCTGAGAGTGGATAAGGGTACGAGAGAAACCGGAAAAGCGCAATGTTTATTCAAGACTTGATAATGCTTTGGTGGTGTGGTATACATTGTACTGTGACTAATAAATGATTTTTAATCAGGAGGCTGCTTATAAAAAGGCTGAGGAAATATGTTAATTAGCACTATGGGACCATACATAATTAAGTACAAATGGTGCCTCAAGGTCATGTGGTCCTGACATTTGCTTGGTGGTAGTAACAATTCCAACCATCTGACTGAATCCTTTCATTTGACTTTCCTGATCATACTCATTTGCCAGGGGGATAGAGAATATGTGTGTCTGTGATTGAATAATATAATATATTGTACTATTTTTAAGGTCTACTCCTATACGAGACATTGTGCTAAATGATATTTGGGTATTAACCCATTTAATTGTCAAAACAGGCTCACGAAGTTATAGTTTAAAAAATAGATACAGTGTTTAATATTTTCACAATAAATATTTGATTTTTTTTAATAGATGGGGTCTCACTATGTTGACCAGGCTGGTCTTGAACTACTGGCCTAAAGTGATCCTCCCATCTCAGCCTCCCATAATGCTGGGATTACAGGTATGAGCCACCCACTGCACCTGGTTTTGGTTGTGCTTTTTTTTTTTTCAGTTGAAATAATTTCAGACTTACACAAAGGTTGTAAGAGTAGTAGAGTTTTTTTTTCTTGAATCATTTGACAGCAAGTGGCTAACATGATGCTCCTTTACCCCTGGATGTCATGAGCATTTCCTGCAATCCAGGCAATCCAGGGTATTCTCCTCCCTAGCCTCTGTCACCATAGATGGAATGTTATAGCCATGGAACCCACAAACCCCGTTCACAGCTGTCATCCTTTCTAGAAAAAGGACTAAACTCAGGACCATGTTGTCATGTCTTTTTAGACTGTTAAAATCTTGAACAATTCCTCATTTCTTTCCTTAAGTTTCCTGATCTCGACACTTAGGAAGATTATAGGCCAGTTGTTTTGTACAATGTCCATTAATTAGTGTTTGTCGGATAATTTCTCATGTTTAGATTCAGGTTACATGTTTTTTGTTTTTTTTTTGGAAGGAATATCTCAGAATTGATGCTGGGTTCTTGCTGCATTCTATCAGATGGTACACAATCTTATTTGTCTCATTTCCGGTCATGTTAACCCTTGATTTCTTGGTTAAAATACTGTCAGGTCCATTGTAAAGCTACTCTTTGCCCCCTTGCTAATCAGTCAGTAATTTTGCAGGGAGGTACTCTGAGACTATCTAAATATTCCATTCTTCATCAAACTTTCACCCACAGTTTTAGCATCCATTGGTGTTTCTTGGCTGAGTTATTACTATCATGATTACCAAATTGTGATTTTCAATTCCACAATTCCTTGCACATTCATCAGATGGCATTCCATTGTAAGGAAAAGTTTTCTCAGCTCCCTATTTACTTATTTATATCAGTATAGGCTCATGGATTTTTTCATTTAATGGGCTACAACCTATTACTGCCATTATTTATTTTGATACTTACATGATCCCAGATTTGTTCAGTGGGAACCCCTTTTGTGTCCGTTTGATATGTGCCCATCATTATTTAAGTACTTTCTTATGATTTGACACAGCAAGATGCTCCAGACTCATCTTGCAGATTCTCTCAGTGAGAAGCTAGGGAATATATGCAGATATGTACAAACACACATTCACTACACTTATATCTATAAGTGCTTATCTATATTGAAAACCCTGAGTTCACATCAACACTTAAAATTCAAATCCAGTCACACAGAGTTCATTCCAGCTTTCTTCCTGGCTCTCATTATCCTCTATATGTTTACATATTGGACCAGTCCTCCTAATATGTATCAAATCTTGTCACTCACCACCACCCCCACCTCCTAACAAATCTCCCAGCACCACAGCCCCCCTTAGGCTCTTGTGCCAATTCTCTTTTTTTCCATGGGAAGGGCTCCCAATACCTCCCAATTGGACCACCCAGATTCCTACTTTACTCTTTTAGAGCTAATTCTCTTCAGATTCAATTCTTCAGAAAGGGAGGAAGGGAGAAAAGAAAAGAAGAAAATGTTGCTAATTTTTTTATTTAAAGCTGATGCTATTTGATTGAATTTTTAACTCATTACCTTTTTTTCATTGAAAATTGATGTCCTGTCTATGTTTGAGAAATGTTATATTCCCTTTTCAGCAAGTTCTTGTTTATGTAAGCAGCCTATTCTAATTAGGGTAAGTTTTTCTGTACGTAAGAGAGATCCCAAGTAATACTGGCTTAGACAAGCTGGAATTGTTTTTTTTGCCAATTTATTTACTTATTTTTAAATTAACACTCAGAATTTATGAGTTAGGCACAATATAAATTAACTCATTGAATCCTTAATATTCTCATACTAAAGAAGAGGAGACAGAGCCACAGAGAGGTTAAGTAACTAGGTTAATGTCACACAGCTAGTAAATGACAGAGTTGGGATTACAGGCTGATACGGTTTGGCTCTGTGTTCCCATCCAAATCTCACCTTGTATTGTAATACTCCCCACGTGTGAAGGGTGGGACCAGGTGGAGATAATTGAATCGTGGAGGTGATTTCCCCCAGGCTGTTCTCCTGATAGTGATTGAGTTCTCACGAGATCTGATAGTTTTATAAGGGGCTTCCCGCTTTGTTCGGCACTCATTCTCCCTCTTATTGCCCTGTGAAGAGGTGCCTTCTGCCGTGGTTGTTAAGTTTCCTGAGGCCTCCCCAGCCATGCAGAACTGTGAGTCAATTAAACCTAATTTCTTTATAAATTACCCAGTCTTGGGTATTTTTTCATAGCAGTGTGAGAACGGACTAATACACAGGCGGTCTGGCTTCAGAACCCACCTTTGTAACGAACACCTATAGACCTGTAGTAGCCAGTCTCACTAACTCTAGTTACTGAAACAAATTCAGACACAAATGTAATATACCTTAAAGATCCCAACAGTTCTTAACATTTTTATCATATTATTTTATAAATTACGGTTCATTTTGGCTCAGTGGTGATAATCCCACTTAAATTGATTCCTAAAAAAATAAAAGACCAGCATATTCATCAAATGTTAATTCTGTACAACAGTTACATTTTACATAATTTACCCTGACAAAACTGTGGACTGTGAATTTTCTGTGTCAAGTAGTATGTTTTTGTGATTCATCAAACTGTAGTTATAGGATGCAGAGTCATACAGTAACAGGAACTCAAACCGAAAAGGAGGTGGAGCAGTTCAGAGAAGGCCAAAAACGGGGGGGAAAACTTATATTTAGGAAGCAAAAATAGAATGCTTTTGGAGTGGTCTTAATTATAGGTGTTCATTGACTCTAAGCATATTGCTGCAAATGTGGATGCATGTTTTTATGTAAAATGACTTTATCATGTGCCTGTTTGCATATTGCTTGTGACATAAGCAAATCATGGCATAGAATTTTTATTTTTCTTTCTTTTTTTTTTTGAGACGGAGTTTCGCTCTTGTTGCTCATGCTGGAGTGCAATGGAGTGATCTCAGCTCACTGCAACCTCTGCCTTCCTGGTTCAAGCGATTCTCCTGCCTCAGCCTCCCGAGTAGCTGGGATTACAGGCATGTGCCACCACGCCCAGCTAAGTTTGTATTGTTAGTAGAGACAGGGTTTCTCCATGTTGGTCAGGCTGGTCTCAAACTGCTGACCTCAGGTGATCCACCTGCCTCGGCCTCCCAAAGTGCTGGGATTACAGGCGTGAGCCACCTTAAAAGAAAGTGCTTTAAAATTTTTGGAAATGTGAACCCTGGTTTGAGTCAGCTGACTTAGATGCTAGTCTTGGCATTACAATCAGTGAGAGTTTGCTTCATTCTCCTATGTTTGTTGTCTGTAAGATGGAAGTGATAGTACCTGCTTACACTTCTTGCTCAAGTATGTTACTGACTTCAATGGGATTTATTAGAGATGTGAAGGCAACTGAAACAATCCAGTCTAGTGGTTCTTCAGTTTTTTTTTTTTTTTTTTTTTTTGAGATGGAGTCTCGCTCTGTCACCCAGGCTGGAGTGCAGTGGCGCAATCTTGGCTCACTGCAAGCTCCGCCTCCCGGGTTCACGCCATTCTCCTGCCTCAGCCTCTCCGAGTAGCTGGGACTACAGGCGCCCGCCACCACGCCCGGCTAATTTTTTGTATTTTTTTTAGTAGAGACGGAGTTTCACCTGGTCTCAATCTCCTGGCCTCGTGATCCGCCCACCTCGGCCTCCCAAAGTGCTGGGATTACAAGCGTGAGCCACCGCGCCTGGCCAGTTTTTCAGGTTTTTGAAAGTTGTAGGTCTTTTTCTTCTAAAGAATTCACACGTGAGAGCCTCTTGTTACAGCAAAAGTTAGAGTTAGGCCAGGTGCATGGCTTACACCTGTAATTCCAGCACTTTGGGAGGCTTAGGCGGGAGGATTGCCTGAGCCCAGGAGTTCAAGACCAGCCTGGGCAACATGGTGAAACCCCGTCTCTACAAAAATACAAAAACTTAGCCAGGCATGGTGGTGCATGCTTGTAGGCTGAGTTGAGAGGATTGCTTGAGCCTGGGAAGCAGAAGTTGCAGTGAGCCGAGATTGCACCACTGCACTCCAGCCTGGGCAACAGACAGAGTGAGACACCCTCTCAAAAAACAAAAACAAACACAAACAAACAAAAAAATTAGAGTAGATCTATTTTGCTAACAACAGGTTTGGGTCTTGGGCCTGAGACCTGGCCTGTTGGCCTCACCTTCCTTCCAGAAACCCCTGGTGTCTGCACACTTTTTTTTTTTTTTTTTAATTATTATACTTTAGGTTTTAGGGTACATGTGCACAATGTGCAGGTTTGTTACATATGTATCCATGTGCCATGTTGATTTCCTGCACCCATTAACTCATCATTTAGCATTAGGTGTATCTCCTAATGCTGTCCCTCCCCCCTCCCCCACCCCACAACAGTCCCTGGAGTGTGATGTTCCCCTTCCTGTGTCCATGTGTTCTCATTGTTCAATTCCCACCTATGAGTGAGAACAGGCGGTGTTTGGTTTTTTGTCCTTGCGATAGTTTACTGAGAATGATGGTTTCCAGTTTCATCCATGTCCCTACAAAGGACGTGAACTCATTATTTTTGATGGCTGCACAGTATTCCATGGTGTATATGTGCCACATTTTCTTAATCCAGTCTATCTTTTTTGGACATTTGGGTTGGTTCCAAGTCTTTGCTATTGTGAATAATGCCGCAATCAACCATCTCACACCAGTTAGAATGGCCATCATTAAAAAGTCAGTGTCTGTACATTTTGAAAACCTCTGAGCTCATCTTCCTCATCCCCATTTTACAGTTGAGGAAACCTGGACCAAGAGGAGAAGAGACTTAACAGAAATCTGAATGGGAACTTGCACTGGGGGTGGGATCCAATGCCTAGTTTTTTGACTCCCAATTAAGCATTCCTTCCATTAAACTAAGTTTTATTACTATTTTCCGTTTCTGTTCTCTTCTTCAAAAAGATCACAAATTCTCTGAAATTTAATTAGCATCTGTCTACAGATGATGTCATGCTTTTTATCTATGATTCTTGTCTATTACTCTTTGCTGAAGTACACTTCTATTTTTGCCATAAGAATGCAAATACTTGATTGAATCATTGCCACTTGAAACATGAGAAATACCTCTGTAGATATAGACACTCAATACCAAACTTGCCTTTCCAGTTCAAACCACTATTCTCTTTCTGTTCTCTAGTACAATATTTGGATAATATTTCACGCCTCTCTTTCTTTACCTTACCATCTACTCATTTACAAAATATGCCACCATAAATATTTTAATTCAGTGAATTGAATTTTGTACTTTTTCCCAACAACAAACTGAAATTTGAATGTAGGTTACGTGCCATTCTTGTGTTGCACACTGTGAATACAGATAAACAAGATATAAAATTCAGGACCTCTTCCCAACTCCTGTGCCCTTTCTCCCACTCTCCCCTTGATAAATTCACAAACTAGAAGGAAATTGAGGTCCCCAATAACAGAGCTGAATTCAGCTGGACCAGAGAATCTCTCTCACATATGAGTCTCTTCTTTCCTGATTTTACTCATTCAGTTGCTTGTGGGTTTCAGTTAGAGTGGTTCACTAACCACTAGCACTAACCAATGTGCTCTCATGTTATATTCTTTGTCAATTTTTTTCTCTATTTCTTAATATGCAGTGAATCAAATACCAAGTATTGTTGAGAGTGCTTAGAGATCCTCTGTCACTACATTTCCTCCATCCCTCCCATCCAACTGAACCCACCTCCTTCCTTTCCTTCCTGCCTTCTTTAACCAGACTTTCCTGTCAAATCCCACTCTCTTCTTGTCAAAGGAACTTTCTTGTTCTTCTTGCCTCTTGGATCACTCATTCTCATACATTTCCCGTCATGCTTTGTCCAGAAACATCTACCATCCTGGATCATTTCTAGCCTTTAAAAACACACTCCAAACCAATCTTCTAGGAAGTGTTTTATTAATCCAGCTCTACTTATCTCCAAATAATAGCATTACATTGTGGCCATGCCCAAGTTTCTACAGACTTGTTAAGAAATATTATGATCTTTTATTTTGACATTTGTCCCATTGAGACTTAATTAAAAAAATATTTGTGGAGGTTAAAATAAATAGCCCTATGAAATTTATTACATTTGTTTAGGGTTAGGATATTCATCTGGGCATTGTTCACAATGTTACAGTCATGAACGTTGTGACTTATGTAACTGGTCATGTTTCTCTTTTTGCACTGGTTGCTAGGAAGCTCAGAGAAAAATTTGTGGCTAATCTTCAGAAAGTGTTTAGGACTTCACCTTATTTGTTGCTTTTTTCAACCTCCCTCAGTGGCTTTATTTAAATTTCCCCCCTATTTTCTCTTTGGCTAATTTTCTCTGAATATTTGCTTAATTCCATTATATTATGTATAATTTTAAAGGCTGATTTTATAGCGCCATATTAACTTTCTAACATTTAGAGAAATTTCCTTTTGACTTTAAGAGAAAAATGGGATATTGTGCATTTTATTTCTTACCAGATTATTGGTTTCTGGTTCCCCAAAAGACCACTGGTGTAAACTGTTGATCAAGCAATACTTTATGAAACTTACTTCAATAACGGACAATTGTAGTTGCTTAGGAAGGGAGTGAAGGATCAGGTGATAAATGTATAAAGTCTTGGTAAGTAGATTCAAATAGATTAAGGTAGAAATTTCAAGGTGGGGAACAGACTGAAATTTGGCAAGATACATGACACAATAATTTAGTCTTGGTGGATACAGCGAGGTCTTAAAATGAGTCTTCATAATTGAATTGTTGCATAAAAAGGAAGCTCTCGGCTCAAGTGAGCAAATTGTGTGCTGGTAGAAAAGTCATTTGCCCAGATGAGCCAATTGCTTATTCAGGTAATTTGGTTTTTAGGAATTGCTTGATGCAAACAGTCAAGATTTTGAATTGGTTTATAGTCTTAACTTCCTCTGCAAGATTATTTAAGTAATTTTTTGTACGTGTTTATAAACCACCTTAATTTACTTTTAGGAAAAGGTGTGGCAAAATAAAACATGATTGCTAATTAAGCTATAGATTTAAGTAGTTAGCTAAATGTAAAGCAAGCCTGTGATTCTTGACATTTGTTGTGGTTTCAACACAAGCCATAATACCCCATTGTGCATTCAGATATGTTGGGTATAGAAATAAAGAGAAGATACAATACATGCAAAGTAATATTATGTATTTGGGAAGGTCTTAGGGACTTTTGGAGAGTGTGTTAGAAGACTGCTTATTTCTTTTTGGAGCTTGGGTTTTTATTTTTATTTTCCTTTCAACATTTGCTTAAATGATATTTTACCTTAGGAAGAACTACTTGTATAACTTATAAAGTTACATTTGATGATCAACACAAATTTGTTTTTGAAGTTGGCTAGTATGAGTAAATTATCTAAATCTAATTATTAGTGCTATAATCTATGCTGCTATGTATTCACACTTACTATCTCATGATGTGTTGAGAAACTGCAGTTGGAAAAATGGATGTGTTCTGTTGATATTAATTGAAGTGACAAATAATATTTCATTGAAAAAAGCTGGTGAACATAAATTTTAGGAAATCATTAGGAAACTTGAGACTGAAAAAAGAAATACTCCTAAGTCAATCAACAAGCATTGATAAAACATGCATGGCATGTAAAGTTTCTTGCTACACATGTGATTTATAGCAAACGAATTATATCAGATGGTATCTCTAAGAGGATTTTACAAATATGCATGCCCAAGAGCAACTGGAAATAATGATTTTAATTATTCAGTAAATGATAGGCATTAAAATCTAACCTTGCCCAATGAAAACTGCTCTGAGCCAGAAAAGATTTGTCAATATCCCATTAGCTTTGCTGTTACACTACTACACAGGTCAGATATTGGGTCTTGGAAGTATGCTGTCCATTGAGCACTGCCAAAAAGTTATTTTCTGAACCCTAGGCTATTTTTAGGATCATAGAAAATGCTTCCTCCAAAATGTGAGAGAGATCACGATGATGATGTTGATAATGATGGTAATTACAAAGTAGCCACCATTTATATAGCTTTACCCTGTGCCAAGCACTTTACATTTGTTATCTCATTTAATCCTAACATCAACCCTACAAGGTAGGTTCTATTATTTTGAAAATTTTACAGATGAGGAAATAAAATATCAGGGAGTTTATTAGACAGAGTAGGCTAGCTGCTGTTAATATCTCCAAACATCTGTGTCATCTAACACAATCAAGGGTTGTTTCTCACTCAACCCAGTGAGAGCCCCAGAGAGGATCACAGAGTCATTTGAGATACAGGCTCTTTTCATCTAGTGGATCTGCCAACCTTAGGGTCCCAGAGTCCGCCCATGGAGTCTCTGCACCTGGCTGGGAGCCGAGGTCAGAGAGAAAGTGGAGAAGTAGTGGGTGTTCCTAACTGCTGTGTCGAGTGGTGACATAAACCATTTTTACTCACATTTCACTAAGCAACATGGCCACACCTAATTTCAAGGAAGCCTGGTAACTTGTGATTCCAGGAAGAAGAGGAAACAGGTGGGATGAGCATCTACTCAGGGTGTATTGCAGGGAATTGACAAAGGTTGCACAACTGCTAGGAAGCAGAATCCTAGTCCTTAGAGTAGCAAAATTACATTGTTGAGTGTAAGGAAAGGAACTTAAAGCAGTAGGTTACATTCAGCGATGCTAAGATGAGAACACTCATCACATTATGAGATGGGCTTGAAAGGGTCAAACAGGAGTGCAGGAAGGGCTTCTTAGTGTGGGTAAGAATCTTACAGGCTGCAGTCAGCTTTAAATAATTAGCCCTAAGACCTCCACCATACCAGTGGCAGAAGGCATTCTATAGAACGCATTTTGCTGAGTTCATTCACATTCAAAGAGACACATGTCTCCAGCAATAATTCCAGTGATATGCAGATTTATGTAGTCACAAATGGTAAGAAAAATAGTTAGACTTTGCCAACAAAGCCACAAAATAGTTATGTCTGTGTATTAAAAATAAACATGTACATATGTCTATTAGATTGAATCAAATGAAAAGGCCAATATTTGATTTTTTTTTTTTTTTTACCTAAAACAGGCCATTTCAGATGACGCTACTTAATATTTAAATAAAATCAATGTCCAGATTCACTGGTAATCTGAATTTACTTCATTTCATAATGTGAGCTCAGTGTTTGTCAAGTGGTTTTATTTTGCTCATAGGAAATCTCAAGTTGAAATGTCCTGTTAGGTATTCTAAGAGGAGGACTGCCCAGCCTCGACCAGCCAGGGCGATTAGCAGCACTCGTTGTGAACAGTTCCAGGCAGGACCTCTTGTGGGGGCCTATGCTCATCCCTCCTTTCATTTCTCTGGTGAAGCTTTGTCATGGTTCCAAAAAACCCCTTATCTCATTCACTTTAGTCAGTGTCTTAGTCTATTTTGGTTACTATAAAAAAATACCATAAACTGGGTGGCTTAAACAGCAAACATTTATTTTTCACCATTCTAGAGGCTGGGAAATCCAAAATTAAGATACTGGCAGATTCAGTGTCTGGTGAGGGCCCTCATCCTAGTTCATAGATGATTGTCTTGCTGTCCTCACATGTGGGAAAGAGCTGGAGAGCTCTCTGGGGTCCCTTTTAACAAGGTACTAACCCCATTCATGAGGGCTCAATGCACATGACCTAATCAGCTCCCTAGGGCCCCACATCTAAATAACATCACATAGGATTTCAGTATATGAATTCTGGCAGGACACAGTCCAGTCCATTGTAATCAATGGAGTAGTTCTGAAAGCTGCTGTTAACTGCAAATGTTTTGGAGTAGAATCGCACTCTAAATCACTCTCAGATGATAACACCTTTGTTTTCTAGTGGACGATAAATCTGTGATGTTCTAAAACTCAGAATAGGTACATTTTGATAGAGATGAGAACATTCGAGATATTAGTTTGAAGTCACTGGGTACCCGGGGTTGAAGATTTGGTGTCATTGTATGGAAGGGAGGTAGAGAGGGAGGGACATGGAGTGATACTGGAGTTGAAGTTCAACCTTGTCACGTTTTTTTACATGACTGTGGAGTCAGTAGATGAAAACTTATTTTTGGTCTCTCCTGTATCTAATGATTCTGAAAAATCTCCTTTGGTATTATAGAAAATTTCAGAGGTGTGGGATACTGATGGTCCTGGCTTGCCTAGCTAAATGACATCTACTTCTAGCTCAAAGAAAGTCAAGGAACAGTGTGGAGAGAGGTACAGTGTCTGGCAAGGGATGGCTAGAGGGGGAATAATTACTGGCCATACTTCCTCTGTTTTTCTAATTTTGTATATTCTCTCTTATTGTTCTCAAATTGTCCTTCTGTTGTCCTTCATTCAGCTTTTTCTTTTTATCTCTCCAAACAATATATATGAATGATATTGGGACCTCTTAATGTTCTAGTGTTCAGTCTTTCACATTTTTGTTGTCCATTTTGTTCCCTTGAGAACCTCATTGAGTCTCATGGCTTTAAATATAAACTGTTAGCTTAAGAGTCCCACACTTATATTTCCAGTTCAGGTCTCTCACGTTATCTCCCAATTTGTATATCCAACTTGGATGTATATCTCCCTTTATTTTGTTGACATGTTCAAATGCAACCCAAACTGGACTCCCAATCTTCTTCCCTGACTTGCTCTACCCTCTGCCTTGCCCTTGTCAGTAGATGGCAATTCCACCTTTCTGGTGGCTCAGGCTAAAAATCATGAAGACATGTACTTGCATTCTTTCTTTTTCTCACATTCTGTCTTTTTTTCACATTCCACATCTAATTTGTAAAAATCTCATGGATTCTACCTTGAAAATACACCGAAAGTATATGGAGACTGCGTAATCTGTGTTACTGCAGTGGGCTCTTTTCTTGTCTTCTGTTTTTCTTTCCACAAATCCTCAATGCCCCAGCCAGAACGATCAAATCCCTTCTGTGTTCAGTGCAATTAAAAGTTGAAGTTCTCACAGCAGCCCTTAAGGCTGTATAAGACCTGTCCTCACCCTCCACCCCCGACTATCTCTCTTAACTCATTCTTTCCTCCTCACCTCCTCTCTTACTTTCTCATTCTACTCTAGCCCTATGGTTCCTAGATGTTTCATGATCAGGATGGACACAGTCACACTTAGTGTCTCCCCTCTGGCCGTTCCATCTGCCCCCAGATACCCATATGGGCAACTCTTTCTTCACCTTCAAGTCTGGTCAAATTTCATCTTTTCAATGAAGCCTACTCTGTCCAATCTATGGAAAAATTGTGAACCTTCTCCCTCTCCTGACTCTTTTAATATCTTACTCAGTTCTATTTTATTCTATAATACTCATTACCTTCTAATATACTATATACCAATATATAATATACCATCTACTTTACTGTTTTATATGTTAATTTTTTTGGTCATATATTACTACTAGAATAGAAGCACCGCATGGGCAGGGATCTTTTTTGTTTTCTTCACTGATGTATCCCCAGCACCTAAAATGTGACTGGCTCATAATAAATCCTCAATAAATATTTGTCGAGTGAATAATATTTTTATTACGTGGAGGTTTATTTATTTATAATTTTAATACAGATTTGAGTAAAATCCACCTTAAAACTTGTGTGAATAATTTCTTTGGAATTAGATATTGTTAAGTAAAACTGTGACATATATTAGTTGTTCAATAGTTGTTTAAAAGAACAATGATCTCTATTGACTGCTTGCTTTCCCATTCCATTTTCAGCAGGTGTTTAAAATTGAAGTATGGCTAGATTTCTGACCTTTTAAAATGTTAGAGTAGGTAATTTGGATCAGCATTCTTATTGAAATTGAAAAAGCTGGGTGAGATATTTAAAAATCTTTCTAAAAACATCCAAGTACTGACAAGATAGTAAAGAATTACCTTAGCAAGACCTGAAAGAAGGCAGACATTCAGAAACTTGAGTCTTGCTTTTGGAATGACTTCTGCCTGGAGAGGCATTTGCCAATCCGGAACAGGTGGCTGAGCAGTGCTCGTGGTAGCTTCCCAGGGGAGACGGGATCAAAGCTGGAGACCAGCGATCTCATGGGTGATCCATGGGAACACCCAGATTGAAGATGGGGAACCAAAGGGCTGCGTCGTAGGAGTGAGAGTGAACCAGACACAAACCAACACTTTCATGGATCCTAAGCAGGCTTCAAGTCCTCTGGGAGCCCCCAAACTTCTGAAGGTCTGAAGTTGATCAAATGGATCCTAGATTGCTAGTACCTGGCTTCCCAGCAGAAGCAAATGAAAAATCCTTCCTTGGAGGAAGAGAAAGATTATCCTTAGCCTCAAATTATTACTGTAAAGTCTTTTTGTTTTTTTCAACTATGACATCTATTACACAATTAAAGATAACTAGGCACACAAGGAGACAAGAAAACATGAATCAGAACCTCCATAAACAACAGAATACAGGAACAGACTCATGAGTCACCTGGATAGTGGAATTACCAAAAGTAAATTGACATAAACATGTATATTATGCTTATTAAGAGAAAACTCAGACTTAAACATTTCAGCAAGGAACTGGGAACTATAAAAAGTGATCTTGCGTATTTGAAAGAGAATGAACTAGAAATTTTAGACCTGAAAAATATAATAATCAAACTGGAAGTGTTTATGTTTCACTAATATTCTCTAATAATGAACTATTCCTTGTTGAAACAATGCAGTGTTGGTGAAAGTTCCTATTTTATTTTCACCTTTCATAGTATCATTTTATCTAGCCTTGGATTTTTCTTATAATTCCCTGGCTTATAAGGTGAGCTATAAAGCAATTGTTAAATTTGATTATACTTTCATTCTCAATGTTCCTTTGTGTCAATTTAGTAACAGCTACCCTGTTTAGAATGCTTTGACTTAGATTTTGTTTTAGGATTGTTTTGCAGTTGTTCCTTTTGTGTATATGCGTAGGACACTTTTTATTCCTGCCTTTTCTTCATTTCTTTATTGCACGCTTCCTGTGAGATAATCAGATCTAGACATACTTCATGACCCTTACAAATAGCTCTTTGGACACAAGATTATCTTAAATTTGCTTATTACATTTCTCCTTTGATGAGAATAACAGACTCTTATCAAAGGAGAATTTCAAGAATGGCAGAATCTAAGCATGAGAAGAGAAGCTGAGGCCACACCTCTGAGTCTCTAACTCCTGATTTCAGAGAATCAAAATTACACTGTGACTTTGGGGCTGTTGAACATTATGGATTAGTCTAATTGTTGATATCACACTAAAAGCTGATTGAAACTTCAGAAAGCTCAACAAAGTGATTTTCTTGTCCTTTAAAAGCTTTTGTTTAACTGTGGTATTGGTTAATACATTTTCACAGAGTTTTATAACCCTCAGATTACATATTTGAAAGAGACTGTGGTGGAAGAAGACACACCAGATGGCAAAAAAGAGGAAAAAGCCAATCTAATCTAAAATGTGGTAATAAATGAATATTTATTTAATTAGTATGCTAACGATTAATAGGAAAGTCAATATAGCCAACACCAAAGATACATTAGACATATATTGTAAGAAACACTCGGATTTGTGCTGCTATAGTCTGTCACATTGACACATCCCTGCTTGTATATTATGTGACTCAGGAGTAGAGAAAGGAGAGTACGTGTTGTTGATATGAGAAACACTAGATGATTGCTTTCTTTGAAGAACTCTTGTTTTACTTCCCGAGGAGCAGCACTGTGGTAGCCAAGCTCTCTGAAGGGTTTGATATGACAGCATGAATTTCCAGGTAGAGCCAATGCTTGAGCCAGGTCGGTGGCACCTTGGTGGTTGCAGGTGTTCTGTATGTTTGCATATCAAAGCCCTGGTCTGTGACTGAGGTTTAAGAGCAAGGTCCATGCTCCCAGGCGTAAAGGATTGCAAACAAACAAAAAATCAGAGTTTTAGGAGTCTGGATGTGTAGGTTCAGAAGAGAGAGGTGGCCCTTGGTGGGCAGGTAGGAAGAGGAAACCAGAGGGCAAATCAAGAAGCCAAGGCAGAAGCACAGTCACCCTGATGAGAAACACACAAGGGGGGCTTGCAAGGGCAACTTTCACACGAGGTGTCCAAGTTAAGAGTATTTGTCCCAAGGAGTATGCGGTGATTCACAGGAGTGAAGACATAATAGAACTGCTGTTTACATTTGTTTTTATCTCGTTCTTTGAAAATCTAATGCTCTGCTGACTGGGCTATCTGGGTCACTATCTCATTCTTTAAAAAAATTATTCTTTTGGGAACATTCATTCTATTGTATAGAGTGAAGCATTTCCTAATTCTAGGATGGCAAATAAAAGCCAATGAAGATTAAAAAAATATATATCCTTATGTATGTCCTATGATGTATATATTACTACAGCATAACTCATATATAGTTTACATATAAATAAAGATATGTGTATAGGAGGCAGGTGCATGCTCAATAGTCTTTACTGAAGGAGTGCTACATCTCAGGCCTAGGCACAAGGAGATTAGCACACCGGCTAATCCAGCTTTGTATAGGTGTGCAGGGTTGGGTCAAACATCCAACTGAGCTGAATCTGCAGGTGATAGGCTGCTCAGTACTGAGAGGTGAGCAGAGCAACAAGGTCAAAGACTGGCAAAATCTGAGGATCTTGCAGTATTTTGTAGCCCCTTTGTTCCTTCCTCCCTCCCTTCCCAGTTATTTGGTCTTGATGGAATCTAGTGCTTTATTCCTTAAACAATTTTTTTCTGTAAGAATTTTTTTTGAATCAGGGTCTCACTGTGTTGCCCAGGCTGGAGTTCAGTGGTGTGATCATAGCTCACTGCAGCCTGAATCTCCTGGGCTCAAGCAATCCTCCCATTCCAGCCTCCCATGTAGCTGGGGCTACAGGCACATGCCACCATGCCTGCCTAGTTTTTAAACTTTTTGTAGAGATGGTGTCTCACAATGTTGCCCAGGCTGGTTTTGAACATCTGGGCTCATGTGATCCTCCTGCCTCAGCCTCCCAAAGTGTTGAGATTATAGGATGAGCCACCGGGCCTGGCATATAAGAACTTTTTTTTTTTTTTTTTTTGAGATGGAATCTTGCTCTGTGCCCAGGCTGTAGTGCAGTGGTGCAATCTCGGCTCACTGCAACTTCCGCCTCCCAGGTTCAAGTGATTCTCCTGCCTCAGCCTCCCTAGTAGCTGGGATTACAGGTGCGTACCACCATACCCAGCTAATTTTTTTGTATTTTTAGTAGAGACAAGGTTTCACCATGTTGGCCAGGCTGGTCTCAAATTCCTGACCTCAAGTGATTCACCTGCCTTGGCCTTCTGAAGTGCTGGAAAAACAGGTGTGAGCCCCTACACCTGGCCAAGAACTTTTAAGAATTAAATTTGAACAATTTATCACTTCTAAACTTGATAACATGATATTTTGTTCTTTTGGATTTCAGCAACCTAACACAAATATATGAACTTCTCAGATGTCTTTTATTTCAGAAACTGCATATTAAACTCTTTCTGAGTTAATTATTAGAGCAAAATAACTTGTTAAATGATATCTATTCTAATCACAACTAGCAATGATCATCTTTAGCTTACTTTTATTATAATTATTGTCACAATTGCTACTATAATTTAGAATTTTAGTGACTTGAGCTCTGAGTTGACAACTTTTTTTTTCTTTTCTTTTATTATTATTATACTTTAAGTTCTAGGGTACATGTGCACAATGTGCAGGTTTGTTACATATGTATACATGTGCCATGTTGGTGTGCTGCACCCATTAACTCGTCATTTAGCATTAGGTATATCTCCTAATGCTGTCCCTCCCCCCTCCCCCCACCCCACAACAGTCCCCGGAGTGTGATGTTCCCCTTCCTGTGTCCATGAGTTCTCATTGTTCAATTCCCACCCATGAGTGAGAACATGCGGTGTTTGGTTTTTTTGTCCTTGTGATAGTTTACTGAGAATGATGATTTCCAGTTTCATCCATGTCCCTACAAAGGACATGAACTCATCATTTTTTATGGCTGCATAGTATTCCATGGTGTATATGTGCCACATTTTCTTAGTCCAGTCTATCGTTTTTGGACATTTGGGTTGGTTCCAAGTCTTTGCTATTGTGAATCATGCCACAATAAACATATGTGTGCATGTGTCTTTATAGCAGCATGATTTATAGTCCTTTGGGTATATACCCAGTAATGGGATGGCTGGGTCAAATGGTATTTCTAGTTCTAGATCCCTGAGGAATCGCCACACTGACTTCCACAATGGTTGAACTAGTTTACAGTCCCACCAACAGTGTAAAAGTGTTCCTATTTCTCCACATCCTCTCCAGCACCTGTTGTTTCCTGGCTTTTTAATGATGGCCATTCTAACTGGTGTGAGATGGTATCTCATTGTGGTTTTGATTTGCATTTCTCTGATGGCCAGTGATGATGAGCATTTTTTCATGTGTTTTTTGGCTGCATAAATGTCTTCTTTTGAGAAGTGTCTGTTCATATCCTTTGCCCACTTTTTGATGGGGTTGTTTGTCTTTTTCTTGTAAATTCGTTTGTGTCCATTGTAGATTCTGGATATTAGCCCTTTGTCAGATGAGTAGGTTGCGAAAATTTTCTCCCATTTTATAGGTTGCCTGTTGACTCTGATGGTAGTTTCTTTTGCTGTGCAGAAGCTCTTTAGTTTAATTAGATCTCATTTGTCAATTTTGGCCTTTGTTGCCATTGCTTTTGGTGTTTTAGACATGAAGTCCTCGCCCATGCCTATGTCCTGAATGGTAATGCCTAGGTTTTCTTCTAGGGTTTTTATGGTTTTAGGTCTAACATGTAAGTCTTTAATCTATCTTGAATTAATTTTGTATAAGGTGTAAGGAAGGGATCCAGTTTCAGCTTTCTCCATATGGCTAGCCAGTTTTCCCAGCACCATTTATTAAACAGGGAATCCTTTCCCTATTGCTTGTTTTTGTCAGGTTTGTCAAAGATCAGATGGTTGTAGATATGCGGCATTATTTCTGAGGGCTCTATTCTGTTCCATTGACCTATATCTCTGTTTTGGTACCAGTACCATGCTGTTTTGGTTACTGTAGCCTTGTAGTATAGTTTGAAGTCAGGTAGTGTGATGCTTCCAGCTTTGTTCTTTTGGCTTAGGATTGACTTGGTGATGTGGGCTCTTTTTTGGTTCCATATGAACTTTAAAGTAGTTTTTTCCAGTTCTGTGAAGAAAGTCATTGGTAGCTTGATGGGGATGACATTGAATCTATAAATTACCTTGGGCACTATGGCCGTTTTCACAATATTGTTTCTTCCAACCCATGAGCATGGAGTGTTCTTCCATTTGTTTGTATCCTCTTTTATTTCATTGAGCAGTGGTTTGTAGTTCCCCTTGAAGAGGTCCTTCACATCCCTTTTAAGTTGGATTCCCAGGTATTTTATTCTCTTTGAAGCAATTGTGAATGGGAGTTCATTCATGATTTGGCTCTCTGTTTGTCTGTTATTGGTGTATAAGAATGTTTGTGATTTTTGTACATTGATTTTGTATCCTGAGACTTTGCTGAAGTTTCTTATCAGCTTAAGGAGATTTTGGGCTGAGACGATGGGGTCTTCTATATATACAATCATGTCATCTGCAAACAGGGACAATTTGACTTCCTCTTTTCCTAATTCAATGCCCTTTATTTCCTTCTCCTGCCTAATTTCTCCTGGCCAGAACTTCCAACACTATGTTGAATAGGAGTGGTGAGAGAGGGCATCCCTGTCTTGTGCCAGTTTTCAAACGGAATGCTTCCAGTTTTTGCCCATTCAGTATGATATTGGCTGTGGGTTTGTCATAGATAGCTCTTATTATTTTGAGATATGTCCCATCAATACCTAATTTATTGAGAGTTTTTAGCATGAAGCGTTGTTGAATTTTGTCAAAGGCCTTTTCTGCATCTATTGAGATAATCATGTGGTTTTTGCCTTTGGTTCGGTTTATATGCTGGATTACATTTATTGATTTGCGTATGTTGAACAAGTCTTGCATCCCAGGGATGAAGCCCATTTGATCGTGGTGGATAAGCTTTTTGATGTGCTGCTGGATTCGGTTTGCCAGTATTTTACTGAGGATTTTTGCATCAATGTTCTTCAAGGATATTGGTCTAAAATTCTCTTTTTTGGTTGTGTCTCTGCCCGGCTTTGGTATCAGGATGATGCTGGCCTCATAAAATGAGTTAGGGAGGATTCCCTCTTTTTCTATTGATTGGAATAGTTTCAGAAGGAATGGTACCAGCACCTCCTTGTACCTCTGGTAGAATTTGGCTGTGAATCCATCTGGTCCTGGACTCTTTTTGATTGGTAAGCTGTTGATTATTGCCACAATTTCAGAGCCTGTTATTGGTCTAATCAGAGATTCAACTTCTTCCTGGTTTAGTCTTGGGAGGGTATATGTGTCGAGGAATTTATCCATTTCTTCTAGATTTTCTAGTTCATTTGCATAGAGGTGTTTGTAGTATATTCTCTGATGGTAGTTTGTATTTCTGTGGGCTCGGTGGTGATATCCCCTGTATCATGTTTTATTGCATCTATTTGATTCTTCTCTCTTTTCTTCTTTATTAGTCTTGCTAGCGGTCTATCAATTTTGTTGATCTTTTCAAAAAACCAGCTCCTGGATTCCTTAATTTTTTGAAGGGTTTTTTTCTGTCTCTATTTCCTACAGTTCTGCTCTGATTTTAGTTATTTCTTGCCTTCTGCTAGCTTTTGAATGTGTTTGCTCTTGCTTTTCTAGTTCTTTTAATTGTGATGTTAGGGTGTCAATTTTGGATCTTTCCTGCTTTCTCTTGTGGGCATTTAGTGCTCTAAATTTCCGTCTACATACTGCTTTGAATGTGTCCCAGAGATTCTGGTATGTTGTGTCTTTGTTCTCATTGGTTTCAAAGAACATCTTTATTTCTGCCTTCATTTCGTTATGTACCCAGTAGTCATTCAGGAGCAGGTTGTTCAGTTTCCATGTAGTTGAGAGGTTTTGAGTGAGTTTCTTATTTCTGAGTTCTGGTTTGATTGCACTGTGGTCTGAGAGACAGTTTGTTATAATTTCTGTTCTTTTACATTTGCTGAGGAGTGCTTTACTTTCGACTATGTGGTCAATTTTGGAATAGGTGTGGTGTGGTGCTGAAAAAAATGTATATTCTGTTGATTTGGGGTGGAGAGTTCTGTAGATGTCTATTAGGTCTGCTTGGTGCAGAGCTGAGTTCAATTCCTGGGTATCCTTGTTAACTTTCTGTCTCGTTGATCTGTCTAATGTTGACAGTGGGTTGTTAAAGTCTCCCATTTTTATTGTATAGGAGTCTAAGTCTCTTTGTAGTCACTCAGGACTTGCTTTATGAATCTGGGTGCTCCTGTATTGGGTGCATATATATTTAGGATAGTTAGCTCTTCTTGTTGAATTGATCCCTTTACCATTATGTAATGTCCTTCTTTGTCTCTTTTGATCTTTGTTGGTTTAAAGTCTGTTTTATCAGAGACTAGGATTGCAACCCCTGCCTTTTTTTGTTTTCCATTTGCTTGGTAGATCTTCCTCCATCCCTTTATTTTGAGCCTATGTGTGTCTCTGCTCGTGAGATGGGTTTCCTGAATACAGCACACTGATGGGTCTTGACTTTTTATCCAATTTGCCAGTCTGTGTCTTTTAATTGGAGCATTTAGACCATTTACATTTAAAGTTAATATTGTTATGTGTGAATTTGATCTTGTGATTATGATGCCAGCTGGTTATTTTGCTCGTTAGTTGATGCAGTTTCTTCCTAGCCTCGATGATGTTTACGATTTGGCATGTTTTTGCAGTGGCTGGTACCGGTTGTTCCTTTCCATGTTTAGTGCTTCCTTCAGGAGCTCTTTTAGGGCAGGCCTGGTGGTGACAAAATCTCTCAGCATTTGCTTGTCTGTAAAGTATTTTATTTCTCCTTCACTTATGAAGCTTAGTTTGGCTGGATATGAAATTCTGGGTTGAAAATTTCTTTTCTTTAAGAATGTTGAATATTGGCCCGCACTCTCTTCTGGCTTGCAGTGTTTCTGCCGAGAGATCTGCTTTTAGTCTGATGGGCTTCCCCTTGTGGGTAACCCGATCTTTTTCTCTGGCTGCTCTTAACATTTTTTCCTTCATTTCAACTTTGGTGAATCTGACAATTATGTGTCTTGGAGTTGCTCTTCTCGAGGAGTATCTTTGTGGCATTCTCTGTATTTCCTGAATCTGAATGTTGTCCTGCCTTGCTAGATTGGGGAAGTTCTCCTGGATAATATCCTGCAGAGTGTTTTCCAACTTGTTTCCA
The DNA here is from genome assembly GCF_006542625.1 of Nomascus leucogenys. Lineage (NCBI taxonomy): Eukaryota > Metazoa > Chordata > Mammalia > Primates > Hylobatidae > Nomascus > Nomascus leucogenys. Next base: position 6,496,885 of record NC_044396.1, read on the forward strand.
TTCTCCCCATCACTTTCAGGTACACCAATGAGATGTAGATTTGGTCTTTTCACGTAGTCCCATATTTCTTGGAGGCTTTGTTCATTTCTTTTTATTCTTTTTTCTCTAAACTTCTCTTCTCGCTTCATTTCATTCATTTCATCTTCCATCACTGATACCCTTTCTTCCAGTTGATCACATGGGCTCCTGAGGCTTCTGCATTCTTCATGTAGTTCTCGAGCCTTGGCTTTCAGCTCCATTGGGTCCTTTAAGCACTTCTCTGTATTGGTTATTCTAGTTATGCATTCGTCTAAATTTTTTTCAAAGTTTGTAACTTCTTTGCCTTTGGTTTGAATTTCCTCCTGTAGCTCAGAGTAGTTTGATCGTCTGAAGCCTTCTTCTCTCAACTGGTCAAAGTCATTCTCCGTCCACCTTTGTTCCATTGCTGGTGAGGAACTGTGTTCCTTTGGAGGAGGAGAGGTGCTCTGCTTTTTAGAGTTTCCAGTTTTTCTGCTCTGTTTTTCCCCCATCTTTGTGGTTTTATCTACTTTTGGTCTTTGATGATGGTGATGTACAGATGGGTTTTTGGTGTGGATGTCCTTTCTGTTTGTTAGTTTTCCTTTTAACAGACAGGACCCTCAGCTGCAGGTCTGTTGGAGTTTGCTAGAGGTCCACTCCAGACCCTCTTTGCCTGGGTCTCAGCAGCGGAGGCTGCAGAACAGTGGATTTTCATGAACCGTGAATGCTGCTGCCTGATTGTTCCTCTGGAAGTTTTGTCTCAGAGGAGTAACTGGCCGTGTGAGGTGTGAGTCTGCCCCTTCTTGGGGGTGCCTCCTAGTTAGGCTGCTCAGGGTTCAGGGGTCGGGGCCCACATGAGGAGGCAGTCTGCCCATTCTCAGATCTCCAGCTGTGTGCTGGGAGAACCACTACTCTCTTCAAAGCTGTCAGACAGGGACATTTAAGTCTGCAGAGGTTACTGCTGTCTTTTTGTTTGTCTGTGCCCTGCCCCCAGAGGTGGAGTCTACAGAGGCAGGCAGGCCTCTTTGAGCTGTGGTGGGCTCCACGCAGTTCGAGCTTCCTGGCTGCTTTGTTTACCTAATCAAGCCTGGGCAATGGCAGGCGCCCCTCCCCCAGCCTCGCTGCCACCCTGCAGTTTGATCTCAGACTGCTGTGCTAGCAATCATCGAGACTGTGGGCATAGGACCCTTAGAGCCAGGTGCGGGATATAATCTCCTAGTGTGCTGATTTTAAGCACATTGGAAAAGTGCAGTCTTAGGGTGGGAGTGACCTGATTTTCCAGGTGCCTTCTGTCACCCCTTTCTTTGACTAGGAAAGGGAACTCCCTGACCCCTTGCACTTCCCAAGTGAGGCAATGCCTCGCCCTGCTTCGGCTCAGGCACGGTGCGCTGCACCCACTATCATCTGCCCACTGTCTGGCACTCCCTAGTTAGATGAACCTGGTACCTCAGATAGAAATGCAGAAATCATCCGTCTTCTGTGTCGCTCACGCTGGGAGCTGTAGACCGGAGCTGTTCCTATTCGGCCATCTTGGCTCTCTCCCCGGAGTTGACAACTTTTTATCTTTTCCTTATCCATCTTTATGACCAGTGTTTGCAACCCAGAGAATAGTATCATTATGTCAGTCAGAGACTGGAACCTCAGGATAAAGCCTGGGTAAGGCTCAGGGAGATGAAACTAGCATTTATCCATAGCACATGAGAATAAATTGGCCACTCAGCTTTTAGCTGAATATAGTAGCACTGAGTCATGCTACATTCCATATTTACTGAGTACCTCTTACGTGCCAGGTGCTAAGCCAGCTGATGTAAAAGTGGAAGTTGAGGGGAAGATATAGGTAAATATAAGTTATGTTTTTAGATCTTAAGAAGCTGGTAATGTAGTTGGGGTGATAAATCCTACACACGTATAAGGTTAACTAACACAACAATATATACCTGCCAAATGTGTACTGCAGATAACACAACTTTAAGAGCTCAGAGAGAACATATGGTTTTTTCCTTTTATTTTCTCTAACCTTTAATCTCCTTGCACTTTTTCAAATCTGTGTATATAGATTTAGCTCATTTGATGAGGATGATGATTATGCTTATTCCAAACGACAAATAACTGTAGACAAATCTAATGATCAGATTTGGTTTCTTTCATGTATTCATCCCATCATCCATCCAATATTCACAAACGCTTATTATGTATCAGGTAACATGCTAAGTAATAGAATTACAAAAGTGTTCTCAATTCATACTTGCTAATGGAAAGTCTACTTTGACTACAAAGCCGTTTCAAGTGAGTGACTCTGGCAGGGCCGGTGGTGGTGGTGGTGGTGTTGGGGGGGGGTTGGATTATAATCCTGAAAGACACAGTCTTGAATACCGTAATCCAGGATGTTGAACTCTTGAGAGATCAAAATCCTTAAAATATAAGATCCCTAAAGTAATAGTCCTAAAAGATTAAAATCCCAAATGTTGAAATCCTGAAAGCCGAATTCTGGCAAAGGAATTCATTCATCTTTGGTTGTAGGGCTGCATAATGTTAGTTGCATCATGTTAGGTGGAACAACTACCTTGTTATCGTCTTTATTCACATTTGGCAGAAAATTCAAATGAATGGACTGACCACGCAATATGGCAATGATTAAAACTTCAGTTTGAAAATGCATCATTTTTCTGCATTGACATTTCTTTTAGCTGATGAAATTCCAGGAGCTTTTAATTAAAACCACATTTTCCTAAAGGAGGTATCGAAGTTACCAACCAGTTCAAAGCAATGAATTTGCACAATAGTGTAAGAAAATATGCAATGGTTTTGCTCTTTGATCACCAGTATTGTTTCCACCAAATCTGTGATCTGTACATGAGTGCGTGCAGAATAGATTTCCATGTACACAAAACAACATAGAAACATAGCACAGAAGACAAAAAAATTTAATGGGTAGTGCTCTTGTTGGTGTATATCGAGTCATGGAAGGATTTCAAAAAGAGCAGCACTAAATAGAAAGTGATTGTGAACATATTCTCTGAGGAAAGTGATGTAATAAAAGAAAAAACGCAGCTATTCATCATGATGCAAGACTTCAAAATATAGTTAATGATCATGAAAGTTGGCCAGCTTTTATAGACTACCTCCATCCATTGCTCATAATCTATCCTGTAATACACTTTTGTATATGTCAGATTTTCTTTTTAGCTTTTTTGTTTTGGTCTTTTTCTTATTTTAGTTTTTCCCCTACTATTTTAAATTGTCTGCATCATTTTTTACAATTTGCTCTGCTATATATTTTATCTTCATATTATTTCCAACACTGGAGGTACAAATTGTGTAAAGATTTTTAAAGAGTTCTTATTAATTTTATGCATTTTTTGCAAATTCGACTCCTCAAAAGTGCATTATCACAACATTGACTGTGTGTAAGCATTGGGTGTATATGTAAAAACATTGAAACTTCCTCAATAAATAAAGAGCTGTTCTTTTTGTACATCCGCATTTATGAAAAAATTTCTTGAGATCTTGGCTCTTTGAGTGACTGCATATGCAGTGGTGACCTATTGCAGTGTTTGATCACTGTCATTGAGAGACTTAGGTCGTCCATTGTGGTATTTTAGATGACGGCAGATATAAAGCTGGGTGCACACAATCATCAACCATCGTGACACGCATTTATGTATTTTGCCTTTTTACCTATTTCTTCATGTATACAGTGCATCTGCCCAGAACTGTTATATGCATGCAACTATTGTTAGTATACCCGAGTGTTTATGATTGCAAAAATATGTATGTTATTGTCTATTTTATTGTGTAAAGTAGCCTAAAATGTCTTCTGTCATGTTTTTATGTTTCTCCAACAAATTCTACTTAAAACATGTAAATAAACGTCAACTTAAAAATATTTTTTCCAGAATTATATTTTTGGGATATGGTCATTTGGAATTGTGATTTTCAGGATTTTAGATATTGGGGATTTTGTTCTTTCAGGATTTCAACATTCTGGATTATGGCGTTTGGGATTGTGTCTTTCATGATTTTGATCAGCTCGCACTCTGGGATCCTACTCAATGATAGATTCAGCTCAAGGATGAGTTCATAATGAGCCCTTTAGTGTAGTTCTGACTAAACATGGGAAATTGATCCATTCATCATTTATTCATTCATTCACTGATTTATGCCTACAGTAAACATTTATTGTTATGTGCCAGGCGCTATGCTTAATAATGGGCATATTGTTGTAAAAAAGAAAAAAACATGGACCAAGTCTGTATAGCAATACTGGTTCCGCTTTTCATGGGCCTCACAATTTAATGGAAGAAAAAGACACTAAACAAATAATTACTTAATTACAATTGTGAAAAATGCTATGAAGGACTAAGACAAGGGTTTTGGGAGGAAATGAAAGGGGAATTAGTTTGAGAATAGAAAATGTGACTGAAGGAGTAGTTGCGCATGGAGAAGGAGCTCAGCTTCCTGAGTGTCAGGGTCCGAAAGGTGACCTGTGTCTGAGCTCTGAGATCAGGAGGTGATTTATGTGGAGTGATTGTATCTCAACACAATGAGAAATCTTGCAGGTATTTTGCAGGCGAGAGACAGCAATAGATTTATTGATGAGAGACTTCTTAGGAAGTTATCTTGCAGCATTTCTCTCATTTCTCTGTTGCTTTAGAATCAATTATTTAAAGGCTATTCCTTATTTTATTGCACTTAGTATTTCTTGTCCTTATTTGTAAGTGTAGCAAATATTATTGAACCTCAAATTTTAATTAGGAACTGAAGTTATGGGTGGAATTTAGTGATGGCATTAATCTCCATCTCTAGCTAGCCACTGTCTTCAAATAATTATGGAAACCTTCAGCATGTACGTTATAGTCTCATAACGCATATAGCACACATTCTGACATTACCTCAGTAGTTTTCATAGTGAAAATGTTGGACAAAACACAAATCAAGGCTCCTTGCATCTTTATTTATGTTTGAGATTTAGAAAACAGCTCAACACTGGTATTGGATGAATAGACAGGAAGTTGGTATTATTCAAGCTTCTTGTCTCAGGACTTAGAATTTTGTCAGGCACATGGTGGGTGTTCAACAAATATTAAGCAAACCAATGATAGCAGAATTTCTGTGTAGCAACCAGGCACATTGTAGGTATTGAAAAAATACTTGTTGAATTCAATGGAATCTTTTGGAAGCTGGAGAAGAATGTTAAGCTGATGACTTAGGATAAATGTGTAAATAATATGCACATTTAACCCTTAATATTGAAAGTTCCCATGGAGCCAAACTATATGTAAAACTCTTGACATGTTTTTATCTGTTTCTTTTAGTTTTTCTACACCTCAAAAAATGTTTTTGTTTGTTTGTTTGGAACTAAACCCAGTGGATTAAACCATCTGCCTACTGTTTTCAAAATGAAAGAATACTTTTCTCCAAAATGAATGTGATATCCTAGAATGTAAACCCTTAGAGGGCAAGAATTAAAATTTTCATGTCATTTAATATTGTGCTAAGAAAAATGGAAAGCCACACACTTGGGAGACACAAATAAACACCAGCTGACTGTGATGAAGCCTCATGAAACCAACCTTAAAATAGTTATTTGTTTCCCAGTTTGCCAAAATATTATCTATATTTCACAACACAAAATTTAAAAAAAGAATTCAAGCATCTTTAAAATGTTTTCTAAAATGTGTAGGTAAAAATCAAATGAAGTTCCTTAATCTCTGAGATTTCACATTCATTTTTAGTAGCTTTGTTTTATCATTCATTTATTTATGATCTCAAGCCATACTGAGACTGAATTTCTAGTTTCTCACAAAAATTTTAAATATAAAGTTGTTTGTAGTGTAAAGCTCATTCAACAGAAAACTACTCTAAATGCTCATAAAGGATTTTTTGAAAACATACAATAATCATAAGCAGTAAGAGTAGGAATCTAGGTGTCCTTGCTCTGTTAATCTTCCTTCTTTAATAATAATTCAGATTCTAGCCTTCGACCATTCTAATTAGATATTCAGAATACTGGGATGGAGGACTTCAGTCACCAGTGCAAACAGAGTGACTGGGGAAGACAAGTAACTTTTCTGGAGCACCTACTATGTGCTGGGTGCTTTGTATATTGATTCGTTCAACCCTCAGAACAACCCTATGACAATCTCTCCTATTTTGAAATTAGAAAACCAAGGCAAAAAGAGATGGCACCAGTTTCCCAAAGCCACATAGATGTGCATGGGCGATGGCTGCAAAGTCCATGCACCGGACTGGGCTGACTCTCTCCATGCTGTCAACTGGAAAGCTCACAGAGCAAATTTGGCTATTATGCCATGAGTACTTGAGACACCAATGAGGAAAAAGATTATTTCATCATGGAAAATTCTGGAAGAGAAGAGGGTGACCTACAGGTGAATTTTGCCTAACTCCTAACACAGAATCATCCTTAGACTGGGACACATAAATCAGGCTTTGACTTAGAGCAGAAGATAGTTTGATGCAATTCAGCATTACTAGCTCCCTTCCGATGTTTTTATTGACATACTGCTAAAGAGATGCCAACAGTTCTTTTTTCATATTCCAACTTAGTGTTATGCATTCCCTGGGTCTTATCTCTCCATAACTGCCATTAACCTTCATTTGGAAGAGTTTTTAACTGTAAAATGTTTGAGGCTAAGGATATAAAGAAGGAATATCAAGAGCACAATTTGCAGTAGCTCATTATGGACGAGTCTGCTACTACTCCCTGCCTCCTTCCAATTTTTTAAATGATCTAAAACTGAGAAGCCAGAAGATTCACAGTGTTTCTGGCAAAATTAGTACTGAGAAATGCACACAAAGATACATTCTGGTTAAAATCGTAAAACACTTTAAATATAAAGAACGAAGCTGATATATTAGTAATGTTTTATCTCACAACTGGTGGTTGAATCCACACAAACGAAGTGATGTGTAGGCATTGCATTAGGTATTATAAGTAATCTAGAGATGATTTAAAGTAAACGGGAGGATGTGTATAGGTTACATGCAAATGCTACAGAATTTATGTAAGAGACTTCAGCATCGAAGGATTCTGGTATCTGTTGGTGGGGGGTGTCCAATCTCCCACAAATACCAAAGAACGACAACTGATTTATTCATTCTAATTTTGATGGACATTCAGGTTACTTCTGCTTCTGTTTTGTTTTCATTTTTTTCTATTATTATACTGTTGCTATGGACATGCTTTTGTTTTTTCTATGATCATGGTGTTTCTGTGAAGAAACATTCTTTTATTTGTTTACAAGAATTTTGCCAGGGTACAAAAGTACAAGGGGAATTTATACGTCATAGAATATACTCATCTTCAGTTCTATTAGCTAATATCAGTGTTTTCTATAGCAGGGGTACTAAATCAAACTCCCATATCCTCATTAATTTGACGTTGTCAGACTTTGAAACTTTTGCCAGTCTTGTGAGTATAAAATAGTATTTCACTGTAGTGTCAGTTTGTATTTGACCTACCTCTAAAATGTCTAAGCATCTTTTATATGTTTAATGGCAATTCAGGTTACTATAGTAATGTGCCTCTTCAAGTATTTTATCTATTTTCCTATTGGATTGTTTTAGGCATTTATTTATTGACATTCAGGAGTTCTAAATACGAAAGTAAATGTAGTGAAGTTGAATTTATAGATCTTTTTATTATGTGATGTATTTTACATATCATAAGAAATTATTCCCTACCTCCAAGTAATAAAGATATTCTCCTATGTTGTTTCCAAAGTGTTATCATTTTGCTTTTCACATTTGGATTAATCTGCCTAAAATACATCCTTATCCTTCTTTTTCAGATGGTGTAACATAGAGACTTAATTTTTTTCAGAATGGATAATCAGTATCTCAAAACTATTTATTAAAATTCTATACTCCACTGATATGCAAAGCCAGCTCTAAACATTATGTGTGTAGATTTTCTTCTAGGCTTTCTATTTTATTAATCAGTTTTGCTTACGTCTTATCTGTCTCTTCATTAATACCACATGGTCTTAATATTTTTATAAGTTTTGATGTCTGGCAAGCCAAATCCTTCTCCCTTGTCCGTTTTTAAGGAGTTTCTTTGCTCTTTAATCGTTCATAAAAATTTGACAATTGCCTTATCAGGTTTCAGTTATACACATACATGCACACAAAAACATGTTGAAATTTTTTTTTTTAACTTTAAGTGTAACAATGTGAGTTTTTTGCTGTCTTTTTTATTTTTCCTTTATTATACTTTAAGTTCTAGGGTACATGTGCACAACATGCAGGTTTGTTACATATGTATCCATGTGCCATATTGGTGTGCTGCACCCATTAACTCATCCTTTAGCATTAGGTATATCTCCTAATGTTATCCCTTACCCCTCCCCCCACCCCACAACAGGCCCCGGTGTGTGATGTTCCCCTTCCTGTGTCCATGAGTTCTCATTGTTCAATTCCCACCTATGAGTGAGAACATGCGGTGTTTGGTTTTTTGTCCTTGCGATAATTTGCTGAGAATGATGGTTTCCAGCTTCATCCATGTTCCTACAAAGGACATGAACTCATCCTTTTTTATGGCTGCATAGTATTCCATGGTGTATATGTGCCACATTTTCTTAATCCAGTCTATCATTGTTAGACATTTGAGTTGGTTCCAAGTCTTTGCTATTGTGAGTAGTGCCACAATAAACATACGTGTGCATGCGTCTTTATAGCAGCATTTTTTACTTTAAGTGTAACAAACCTACACATGCACAGAACATGTAGGTTTGTTACATAGGTATATGTGTGCCATGGTGGTTTGCTGCAACTATCAAGCTGTCACCTAGGTTTTAAGCCCCACATGCATTAGCTATTTGTCCTGATGCCCCCCTCACCTCAACACCTCCCTGACTCTGTGGACAGGCCCTGGCGTTTGTTGTTCCCCTCCTGGTGTCCATGTGTTCTCATTGTGCAGCTCCCAGTTACAAGTGAGAACATGTGGTGTTTGGTTTTCTGTTCCTGCGTTGGTTTGCTGAGGATGATGGCTTCCAGCTTCATCCATGTCCCTGCAAAGGACATGATCTCATTCCTTTTTGTGGCTGCATAATATTCCAACATGTTGGGATTTTGATTGGAATTGCATTTTGAAACTATATATCAATTTAGGCATTCTAGGAAGACTTGATAGCTATATGTCAAAGAATATGCCATATTTCTACATTTATGTGGTTCTGAAAGTGGCTCACTTGTCCCATAGAATTAAAATTTCTGTTTTTTTTATTGTTTAAATAAACATAGAAACTGACCCTCCCTGGTTTTAAAACTTGAAACTTACAGTTGTCTCATCTGAGTTCCTTTCTCAGGAAACTGACCTTCAGGCAAGGCACTGAAACTCATTAGATCCCCACATCCACATAGTGAGATGTCAGACCCCCTGGTTCATCATTGTTGCTTCCTCCCCCTCCTTAATTCCTGTTTTCCTGTCTTCCCTGCTGTATAAAAATCCCAATTAAAGATTCAAGACTTTATCTCCTGTTCTCCTTGAGGTAGTACCTGAATAAAGCCTTCTTCCCTGGCAATACTTGCTGACTCAGTGATTGGCATTCTGTGTGGTGGGCAGCAGGACCTAGACTGAACCCCTGGGGTTTCAGTTACAGTTCTTCTTTTCTTTTCTTTTTTCTTTTTTTTGAGATGGAATCTTGCTCTGTCGCCCAGGCTGGAGTGCAACGGCATGACCTTGGCTCACTGCAACCTCCACCTCCCAGGTTCAAGTGATTCTCCTGCCTCAGCCTCCTGAGTAGCTGGGATTGTAGGCATGCACCACCATGTCCCACTAATTTTTGTATTTTTAGTAAAGGAGGGGTTTCGCCATGTTGGCCAGGCTTGTCTTGAATGTCTGACTTCAGTTGATCTGCCTACTGTGGTCTTTTACAGTGTGGGGATTATAGGCATGAGCCACTGCACCCAGCCCAGTTACAGTTCTTTTAAAATATCTTGAAGTAAAGGTTTATAATTTTCTCCATAAAAGTTGTGTTCATCATTGTGAAAGCTATGTAACTTTTAAGGAGGGAATCTTTTCCAGTGTTCACTTCAGATCTGTGAAGTACAATGGTCATGGAAGCACCTTTCAGAGAGTAGAGTTCAGGGATCAAGGAACACAACTCATAAGGGAGTTCCTCTGAGAGTGAGAAAAGGGCACTTCCTACTCAAGGAGCTTCCATTCTCCTCCACCACTCACCTCAGGGTGGACAACTTTCATATAGACTTGCTAGCAGGATTCCAGGGCCAGTGACCTGTGGGTGCTACTCATTCTTTCCTCTTCAAAATGAGGTTTTTATTGTGGTTACCCTGGCCCAACTCCACTGTTATATTTTGTGTGTTGTGAGTGTAGATAATTTGTGTTTTTTTTCCATAGGTCACTAAACCTTGTTCACTGAACATATATCAACATTTGTTTGAGAAAACTACAAGTAGCCTTAAAATTAACAATGAATCCAGTTCTCAAATAGGACTAGTTTTGGTCCCCCTTGTGGAGGCAGTGAATATGTTCTATGCCTGAGAAGAAGAGTGAAAAGGTTGTTAGATCCTTGCCTCACACTATATATAAAAATTGACTCAAAGTAACAGACTTCAATGTAAGAGCAAAAACTATAAAACTCTTAGAAGAAATAGGAATACATCTCTGTGACGTTGAATTAGGCATTTTTTTCAAATGACACTAAAAGTATACACAGTAAAAAAATAAATTGGACTTCAAAAATAAAAACTTTGTGCTTCAAAGGACATCATAAAAATGAAAAGATAACCCACAAAATGGGAGAAAATATTTGCAAGTAATACGTTTGATGAGGGACTTGTATTCAGAATATGTAAATAACTCTTAAAAATCAACAATAAAAGACAAAAAATACAATTTAAAAATGGGCAAACAATTTGAATAGACATTTCTCCAAAGAAGATATACAAATGGCCAATAAGTACATGAAAAAATGCGTCATATAACTAGTCATTAGAGAAAAGATAATCAAATGCACAATGAGATTCAACTTCACACCCAATATGATGGCTAAAATAAGATACACAACAATGATAAGGACATGGAGAAATTGGTACTTTTACATGACTGGTGGAAATGTAAAGTGTTGCAGCCATTTTGGAAAACAGTTTGGCATTTCCTCAAATTATTAAACATAGACTTACCACATAATCCAGCAATTCCAGTTCTAGATATGTACCAAAGAGAACAGAAAACAAGTGTTCAAACAAAAACTTGTACACGAATGTTGATAGCAGCATTATTCATGACAGCCAAATGTAGAAGCAGCTCAAATGCGTATTAACTGATGAATGGATACACAAATGTGAAATGTTCATTCAATGGAATATTATTTGGTCATGAAAAGAAATGAAGTACTAATACATGCTACAACACAAATAAACCTTGAAAATATCACGATAAATTTATTTCACATTGCATACATGTGTCAAAAAACATCTCACGTAGCCCATAAGTATGTAACCTGCTATGTACTCACAAAAATTAAAAATTAAAAAAATTATATTATGATAAGTGAAAGACGCTAGAGTGAAAAGGCACATATTGCATTACATTACATTTATAGGTAATTATATGAAATGTTTGGAATTGGCAAATCCATGAAGACAGAAAATAGATCAGTGATTGCTAGAGGTCAGAGAGAGAGGGAAAAAGGGAATGGCTTTTAATAGTTATGGAGATTCTTTTTGAGGTGATGAAAATGTTCTAAAATTAGCCAGTGGTGATGGTTGCACAACTCTGTGAATATACTAAAAACCATTGAATTGTACATTTTAACATGGTAAACTTTTTGATCTATGGATTATTTCTCAGTAAAGCTGTTGTTTACAAAAAGTTATTAGAAAAAGAAAGGGCAGCCTGTGGCAGAGTCTTTACTAACCATTAGTAAACTTTTTCCAAGTCTTCTTGTGTGCACTCTTCTTTCCAGGCACTGTAGGTAGATGTGGCCTCATACTTAGTGCTGACCAATGAAATGTCGGTGGAAATGCTGTGTGCCATTTCCAAGCCTAGCATATAAAATCCTCTCATGTGGGGTTCTCCATGTCTTTCCCCTTTCAAATGAGCATGGTGAATTTTAGTTCTATAGTCAGTATTTTGCTACCAGAATTACTTGCGATTATGATAGATATTGTTTTATGCAATTTTTTTTAGATTTGTCCACATATTTATCAATTATTTTGCTCATGTGTTCTTGCAATTCAGCCTGTGCTTCTGGGTTCAGTTCTGTTCTTCCTGAATACATCTGTTAGGCATTTCTTTAATTTGGGACTGTGGTTGGTAAACTTTTTCAGTGTGCTTGTCTAAGATGTCTTTGTTTTAGTTCTCAAAAGATAGTTGGGTATAAAGTTATAAGTTAAACATTATTTTCTCTTTCCTTTTAAGAGTTATTATTTCACTGTTTTCTGGCATCAATTGTTGCTGAGAAATTTCCTGTTAGTCTAATTTGTCATTACTTATAGAAATCTGTCTCTGGTCTCTGGTTGCTTTAAAGATTTAGAAAATATCAGCCGGGCACAGTGGCTCACGCCTGTAATCCCAGCACTTTGGGAGGCCGAGACAGGTGGATCGCCTGAGGTCAGGAGTTTGAGACCAGCCTGGCCAACATGGTGAAACCCCATCTCTATTAAAAGTAGAAAAACTAGCCAGGCGTGGTGGTGGGTGCCTGTAATCTCAGTTACTCAGGAGGCTGAGGCAGGAGAATGGCTAGAACCCGGGAGATAGAGGTTGCAGTGAGCTGAGATTGTGGCACTACACTCCAGCCTGGGTGACAAAAGACTCCATCTCGAAAAAAAAAAAAAAAGAAAAGAAAATATCTGGGTGCAAATTCCTTTCTCTTTGGCGTTCTTTGGTATTTCTGAATCTGAAAATCAGCATCTTTTATCAATTCTGGAAAATTCTCAGTAAGCATCTCTTACTATCCCCCATTCTCTTTATTTTCTTCCGTTGAGGCGCCTAGTCCAAATGTTGGACCACATCATTCTCCTTTCCATGTTTGCTAAACTCTCTTTCATGTTTTCCTTTTCTGTTTTTTTGAGCTCTATTCTATTTTATTCCCATTTTTCTTCTAGTTTTCCAATTCTATTTTTAACCGTGTCTTCTTTGCTGTTTAAAACATCTTTTAAGTTTTAAATAATTTATGACTATATTTTATATTGTTCTTTTTAAAATATTCTGGACAAAAGATAAATAGAAAAGATAAAATTTTGTCTTGCATCTTTTCTAATAAGATCTTACTTTTATCTATGTTTAATTTCACTGTTTATTTCTACTTTGTATTCAATGGTATTCCCAGGGTTCTAATTCTAATATTTTTTGTGTCTCACAGATTTTGCTGATGCTAACTTGTTTCTCCCATGCAGTTTTGTAATTTTTGATGTTGAACTCACTTTCACTGGGATTTTTATATGGGAATCCTGTGTAGCCTGAATTTATTGGATTGAAGACATGTCCCTTCAGGAAGCTTTTGCATTTTGTTCTTTTAGGTGCCCTAGGGGATGTTACAAGTCAGGTACCACTTTTTATGTTTATATCTCAGCCTAGTTGTTTCTGGACCAGAATGTAGACCTAAGGTTCCATATTCTCCAATATCAGAGAAGCTTTTGGTTTTGTTTGGTTTCTCCTTCCTTATTCTTTTTTTTTTGAAACAGGGTCTCACTGTGTCATTGAGGCTGGAGCGCAGTGGCACAATCCTGGCTCACTGCAGCCTCGACATCCCAGGCTCATGTGATCCTCCCACCTCAGCCACTGAGTAGCTGGGACTACAGGTGTGCACCACCGTGTCCAACTAATTTTTGTATTTTTTGTAGAGATGAGGTTTCACCATGTTGCCTAGGCTGGTCTCAAATTCCTAGACTCAAGGGATTTACCTGCCTTGGCCTCCCAAAGTACTGGGATCACAAGTGTGAGCCATTGGGCCTGGCCTTGTTTTGTTTTTAAACCTGGGATACAGGCTGTGATTGACAAGATATCTTTTTACTATTAAGGGCTGAAGCTTTGATTTTTTTCTAACTTATTCTTTCTGTGAAATTGTAGTTTTTGAAAATCCCTGATTTATAGAGGAATTCCATCACATTGCCCAATGTTTAGGCCCAAGGCCTTGTCTCCTGTCCATATTTGGCCACTAAGACACAAGCCTCTTGATTTTCATGAATAGTAAATGTTCTCAATACAGTCAAAAGCTCAGAGATGGCTCATTACTCTGGTTTACTTTACTCAGTTTCTTCTTTTTTTTTTTTGTCCTGCAAAGCTTTTGTTTACTTTTTTTGTGAGCTCAGATATTTACTTAAAAGAATTTTAAAAAGGCTGGGCATGGTGGCTCATGCCCGTAATTCCAGCACTTTGGGAGGCCGAGGTGGGTGGATCACCTGAGGGCGAGAGTTCGAGACCAGCCTGACCAACATGGTGAAACTCCGTCTCTACTAAAAACGCAAAATTAGCCGGGCATGGTGGCACATGCCTGTAATCCCAGCTACTCGGGAGACTGAGGCAGAAGAATCGCTTGAACCCGGAGGAGGAGGTTGTGGTGAGCCAAGATTGCGCCATTGTACCCCAGCCTGGGCAACAAGAGCGAAACTCAGTCTCTCACACACAAAAAAAGAATAAAAAAAAGGATCCATATTTCCAGGGCGGTTTTTTTTTTTTTTTTTTTTGGGATGGAGCCTCACTCTGTCGCCCAGGCTGGAGGGCAGTAGTGCAATCTTGGCTCATTGCAACATCCGCCTCTTGAGTTCAAGTGATTCTCCTACCTCAGCCTCCTGCGTAGCTGGGATTACAGGTGTGCACCACCATGCGTAGCTATTTTTTTTGTATTTTTAGTAGAGATGAGGTTTCACCATGGTGGTCAGGCTGGTCCTTACCTCTGGTGATCCGCCCACCTTGGCCTCCCAAAGTGTTGGTATTACAGGTATGAGCCACCACACCAGGCCCTGTAGTGGTGGATTTTTAAAAGCAATATAAGCCAGCGTATTGATGGAAATTGAAGCTGAGTTAGCATTCTGGAAGTGGTGCCACTCTGCCAATGGATATCTACGATAATTCATCTATGGATATCTGATAAATAAAGATATCCACATCTTCACTAGAACATTATTTTGGCCCTTTTTCTTCTAGATTTCTAACTGTAATACAAAGTTCAATAAATTAAACTTGGGTTTGAAAAAGAAAAATTAAGTATGGATGAAGAGCAGTAGGGAATGAGAACAGTGTACACATTACTGAAAAGTTATGTTAGATAAAATCACGTACTGTACTTCTTAAAGGGCATACAGTGCTGCTAACTTCTCCTTATCAAGGAACGGAGGAAAACTTCACCAAGCATAACTAAGTGAACAGTCTTTGTTCGAGTTTAGACACATTTCCCCTTTTTACATTGTGTGAGTGCTGTTGACCCTTTCCTAGGCTCTCCCCTCATTTGTGTCTCAGATCATTCTGTGCTGGGAAGTTGCTTCTTATATTAGGGCTTTTAAACTACCCGAGAGTGCTCAGATTCTCTTTGTACTTGTTCAAAGTTCTCCTGGTAAACACACTCTTTGTCCATTGTGTTTCTAAGGGTCTTGGCATTTTGCACTATGATCTGGAGAATCTGGAGTTGATTAGTTGATAATCTGGGAATAATTCTCCATATATTTGCTCATCTCTGAGGTACTTTGCCTATTTCTAACTTCAGCAAGGTGTCATCTCTGTCCAACTGTCTCTCACCTTGTTGATAGGAGGGTTACTCAAACACCTCATTTCTGACAGGTGGAGAAGCTCCTTGACAGAGATCTGACCTGAAAATACAGTTTTCTGATGCGTAGAATGGGGGACACCAAGTCCCTTCTTGTATAGAAATATTTAGCATTCTCCTTTCTCCTTATTTGCTGAAGTTCAAAAGAGTTTCGTGTTAATCATTTTATTATCCTCACTGAGTGGGAAAAATAAGCCCTTACCCATTAGGTTCTTATGGCCCGTTCAGGCCACAGGAGCCCTGATATTCACAGGGGAGGGAATTAATATATTTTCTGTTGTTATCTTTGAGAAAATCAATACTCTGTTGCTTCTACACCTGCCTTCAAAAGCACAGCAAGACTGAACATCCTTGCTTCTAGAGTTGACCACAGAAGAAGACTACTTATTAGTCTTGGTATGACGTTAGCTATAATGTTTCCCCTATTATAGAGGGAGGATGGGAGTGGAATTTACATCTCAACCAAAAGCAAAAAGAGCAATATTTAGTCTCAGCTAACAGACTTTCCCGAAGCCCTATTGTAACTTAAGCACACTGGTGGCAGCTTTTTACTCATAAAAAATACTTGTTACAGTGCACATACCACTAAATGAACCAAATGTACAAAGTGGGGGTTTCTGTTTAAATAAATAAGCACCATTTGACATCTGGTGAAAAGATCTACGCAGCACCCTTTGTTCTCTTTAGCTTACACTGATGAGGTTTTACAATTGAGAAACTGCCCTATTCAGAAAAGAAGCACATGAAGAAACATGACTATTAGTTTTCCTTTGCTGCAAATGTCTGAAAATTTCACATCTAGAGTCTGTAGTTATTATAGGATTTGGCGTGTGGGTGGCTGAAAATATGGTACTTGGCCTTTTGGTGCCAAACTTTCACACAGCTTCAGCTGTCTGTATACAAAAGACATGGCAGAATGTGTTGCTTTACTTTTAATATTCGGAATTGTTCGCCGTGCCAGTGGAATAGTGAATATGTGGATGGTACGGTTAATCTTGGAGCTTGCCAGTCTCATAGAATCTTAATTGATGAAGATGCTGTTAGGAACAGAGTGAGCATGTGGGTGGGGGATGGCTGAGTGCAAGTCTGCAAATTAGAAAATGCTGCCCTGGGCGACATTTCCTCTCCAATCCCCTCATCACCCTCCACACCCAATCGTCTATTTCTTCCCTCTTTTCTGCCTCAAATTAATGCCATTGATTTACTCTGGGCCCTGATCCTCATGAAAATAGAAGTTAATGAACACATTCCAAAGACTCCAAATGGCTATTCTTTTACCATAATTTTTTTGCATTTTATTAGGTTTTGGGAAGTGAATAAAATAATCTGGAAGCCCTCAGCTTCTGGACAATCTTCACTGGAAGTTTGATATCCTAGAGGCCTTGTTTGAACTTGAAGTGAGCCGTGAGCCATGAGCCGTGATCCACGATGGCCATTTTTCTTCCTGACTGTCTGCATTTCTGTCTTCCTTCCTTCTCTTTCCCTTTTTCCTTCTCTCGATTTTCTTCTGGCTCTGTTCTCTCTACATTTCTGTCTAGTTAAAGTGGATAACTATTAAAGTCTTACTTACCTCCCAGGAAAATGGTGAAGAATGATGGGATGGCTAAGCTGTTTTTACCTAGAGAAGTTATTAAATCACATCTCTGGGGAGTTTGTAAAATCGTGTGGATAGTGATTTTCCTGGAGTAAATCTGTATGTAGTTCCCTCTTGCAGCTGAGACCTGGGCTATGACTGCTCAAGCTGTGGGTATAACACACATCACCTTCCTCACATCATAGGTGATTTCCATGGGTGCATTTGAACCTGGAGAAGATGGAGGACACAGTCCTTCTTTGTGGTTGCACTAATGAGTCTCCCTCTCCCCTACTTGGCTTGCCCTTCCTGCTTTGCAGGCCTTGTCTGGAGTGGGTTTGATAAGAGATTATGAGGAAGGAATGTTGAGGACTTTGGAATAAAGGGCTTGATATGGTTTGTCTCTATACTGAATATCCCCCATGGAAGTGCCTATCAGATACTGGGTTGGGATTGGGGATTTGATGAAATATAAGACAGGATTTCTCCCTCTAAGATGCTCACTGTCTAGTGGAGGCAAGACCAGCTACATGATTTTTGAGGCCCTGTGTAAAATGAAAATACAGGGCTCCTTGTCTAAAAAATTATTAAGAATTTTAATATTTGACAGCAGAGCACTAAAGCAAGCACAGGGCCCTTCTGAGTGTGGGGCTCTGGGAGGCTGCACAGCTCACACCCCCCGAGGCTGGCTCTGGGTCAGGGAAAGAGTTGATGGCTACAAATGGATCCAAGGTGGAGGGAAAAGGCCCAGGAATGCACCATACAAAGTCTCCTGGTGGTGTGTGGGTCAGAGTTGGCCCCTTGACTCAAGGAGACGTGAGAAGCAGCCTCACCTCGGAGAGATTTCCCGCCTCAGCTCAGTGTCACGCACGGGGTTCAGAAATACACATTCCTTTTACTCTCTTGTGACACAGTAACTCGACAGCTTTGTCTTGCCAGACTGAATATATTCTAACATTGAAATCCTTCCTGTTCTGTGAAAAAAATCATTGTATAAAAAGTAACACACAATAAAATAATATTTTTACAAAGTCCACGAGGAAAATAAAGCAAAGATAATGTAAGTGTAGGAAGAATAAATGAAGCCACTAATGAGGTAAGTACAGAATGTACATTCTAGGAGATCCCTTACATTTGTAAGAGGTTGGCTGCAAATTTTGTGTTTTTAAAAATTGTGGTAAAATATATATAACATAAAATTTACAGTTTTAATCATTTTCAAGCAGACAGCTCAGTGGCATTAAGTGCATTCACAATGTTGTGCAATCTCATCACCAGTATCCCTCTCCAGAACGTTTTCATCTTCCCAAACTGAAACTCTGAACCCATTAATAACAACTTCACTTTTCTTCCTCTTCCCAGCTCCTGGCAATCTCTGTTCTACTTTCTGTCTCTATAAATTTGACTACTGTAAGTTCCTCGTGTAAGTGGCATAGTACGCTATTTGTCTTTTTTTTCTAGTTTATTTCTCTTAGCATAATGTCCTTAAGGCTCATCTATATTGTAGCTTGTATTAGAATTTCCTTCCTTTTCTTTTTTTTTTTTTTTTTTTTTGAGATGGAGTTTCGCTCTGTCTCCCAGGCTGGAGTGCAATGGCAAGATCTCAGCTCACTGCAACCTCCGCCTACTGGGTTCAAGTGATTCTCCTGCCTCAGCCTCCCGAGTAGCTGGGATTACAGGTGCCTGCCATCACGCCCAGCAAATTTTTGTATTTTTAGTAGAGATGAGGTTTCACCATGTTGGCCAGGCTAGTCTCGAATTCCTGACCTCAGGTGATCCACCCGCCTTGGCCTCCCAAAGTGCTGGGATTACAGGTGTGAGCTGCCATGCCGGGCCAATTTCCTTCTTTTTTAAGACTGAATAACATTCAATTACATCATACACCGCATTTTGTTTATCCATTCCTCTGCTGATGGACACTGGATTTTTCTACTTTTTGACTGTTGTGAATAATGCCGTTATGAACATGGGTGGAGAAATACCTGTTTAAGTCTCTGCTTTCAATTCTTTTGAGTATATATCCAGAAATTGAATGGCTGGACCATAAGACAGTTCTACGTTTAATTTTTGAGAGAACAACAAATTTAGTTTTGAGGTTTCTAGCAGGCATTGCAAAGAAGGAAACAATAAATTCTGTGATTCACAGTGCCCCCAAAGTTAACATGGATCAGTTGTTCATGAGACTAGGGGAAACTTTCTCTCATGGGTACTCTCAAATAATGTGCTATGTAATGTATTGATTGACAAGATCTATAAGAGCCTTAGAGTAAATACAACAGTGCGTTTCCTGCAGCTGCTCAGTGACGTTATGGCATAATGCCAAAGCACAATTCGGTGAAAGCAGACAATGCACTTCCGGCTTGGAGTGGAGATGGGTCCTCTTAGAATGGATGAGCAGAGGAAGAAAATGGTTATCAAGGGAGAGGGAAATTAAGAAACACATCTAAGGGAAGAAGGGAGTTTTTCTTAAGAAAGCATTCTTAGCACTTTGCAGTTTAGAAAGGAGCGTTTTCCCCCTACTCCAGGATAAACTCTTCTTTATTTTTCTCTGTAGCAAACCATATTGCTGATTAACCACTGCTTTCATAAACTTCAGGTGGGCTATTCAAGCTGCCTCACCGCTGCTTAATGTCCTGTACTGAGCTCGCTCCTCCTGCAGTCCCTACCTAGGGTTTGTTTTTATTAGAAATTCAGCTCGCCTTGTCTATTGAGAGGAAAGAAAAGGGAAATTATACCCCAGAGCTTGGCAAGCCCATAAAATGGCAGAGATTCCTGAAGAAGACTGCCCTGAAACCCAAGTCCCTGGCTGTCTGAGCTGTAATGAAATGCATGACTATGAGAGATAATAATAATCGCAGCAATGGCTCGTTACAGCTCCCGGATGATTTGGTGCTGTCAGGAGTGTGCTGTCCGCTGACGTCCCAGGAGGCGAACGGCATCAGTGACTGCAGGCCCTGATTGGGGCAGTGAAATATTGCTGGCAAAAATTAAAAGGTCCCCGTGTCAAAATAATTCATGATATGCATATCTTCCATTCTGATGAAACGGCTGATATCTGGATTAGCAAGATAATAAAACTGATCAGGCTACAGTTAAACAATTTAAGTTGGAGAGCTGTTCATTTTGTAGGTGTCACTTGTCAGATCAAGGGGTCAAAGCGGAATGAAAGGCTCTCCCCGGTAACCTTCTGATGATGTGGATCTGGAGTGTTCTTCATGATTTGTCCAAAGTTTTCATCATCGGGCTGCCGACTAGCATTACTGCGGAAGGCTGTATTCTGACATTCAAATCCCCGGAATGACAGGCTATTAGGAGAGGAGAACTGGCTCCTCATACATTAAGCACCATATCTCTGACCTGTAATGTGCACTGATAGTGATATTGTAATTGAGTGAGTCTGAAAAAAAAGAGGGAGAGTCTTTATTAAAACATGAGAATAGAAAGGAAAGCATTTATATTTCTGATGATTTGTGGGTTTGTAAAATAAGCTTTTTGGTGATGATTTATTTTCCATTTCTATAATGCTGAGGGGTGTGCATAGTGTGTTTATTTGGTGTAACAGTTACTTAAGATAACACCAACTCTCCCCAGCCTCCTCTCCACATGCTGAGCAGGCACAGATCAGAAGCAATTTGTTCTACAAAGGACAATTGCTTTAAAATGAACAAAATGGACTCAAGTGCAAGTCAGGGCTGGACTGCCACTCAGGATATTTGCCTCGTAGCTCTGTCTTCACTCCCTGCTTCCCCTGAGTTCTCTCTCCTGCGTAAGCCAAGGGGCCTGGGGAGGAGCGGCCTTGGTTATTGGTGTCAGCGACTCCACTGTGGGGCAATGTCATGCATTGAGTGACTAATTTAATGTGCATTAATGGGATCTCAGGTGATTCCTGTCAAGCCTCTCAAGAAATACCCTAGTCTACCAACAAATACCAAAGCAGGCAAATCACTAAATTCGGGGGTGGTGCAGAACTGCTGAAACCGCCTGATTCTTTGGCAACCATAAAGAAACTCAGTGTGTGTGTGTCTGTGTGTCCATGAGTGTGTGCCTGTGAGTGGGTGCACACCTGTGTGTATAGGGGCATGCACGTGTGCATGTATGTGTGCATGCAAATACACACACATATTTGGGCTCTGCTGCTGATTTCATAGGGTGAAGAATTGCCCAGGGAAGGTTCCAGTAAAGTGTGCTTCCTACCAGGCATTAGGAAACTGAGGTCGTGGGGTGAATTTCAGCACTGACACACTAAGTGGCCCTGGACAAGTTAACCAGCACCTCCATCTGTAAAACAGTGAAATTGGTGTCATGGTGCCATGGTAAGGGGGAAGCACTTGATGAGCACTTTGTGAATTGTTATATAAACATGAGATGTTGCCATTAATAAGGATAGGACTGACAAATGCTTACTACCATACAAATGTAAGAGTTTATTACATCTATGTCTACTGGATATTATTAGAGGAGACCTCTTTGATTCTTCAAAATTTAAGGTGAGTATGTTTCATAAAATATCCCAAATGAAGTATGGTACCTTTAAGCATTTTGGAAGGTTTCTGTGCAGTCCTCACTGTTACAATAATAATCTATTTTTTATTTTGTAAACTTTTCTGGCAAAAAGCTGTTTGTGCAGAAGAAACATCACAGCCTTCACCATAATAGAAGCTAGTAAATATCATTCTTCTCATTTTATAGATGGTGTCACATAACAAGGGCATTCGTAAATGCCAAGAATGAGTTTGCAATGAGAGAGGGAGGCAAGGATGATACAAGATATTTGGCTTAAGAAACTGGCTAAGTTGATGATGGTGACATTTTTACAGATAATGCATGCTGAGAGTGTAATAGTTCCTGGATATAAAAATTAAGAGTTCTGTTTAGTACATATTAAGTTAGAAATGCCTATTATGTTGTATATTTTTCCCTGTTATGAGTTTAAGGATAGTTGAGTGACTTACTTTTTCATTCACATAGGAAAAATTTTATAAATCAACTAAATTATAAATGTTATAAATGAATTTTCTTTAAATAGATCAATAACAAACAATGAATCAATAATTTGCTTAAATTCAACAAACATATCGAACGCTTACCTGAATATGGCCCTGTGTATAAAGGATACTTGAATAGTTCTTTGGATTGTTTTTGTGAGGAAAAAAAAATACATGACAATAGAGTGTAGCGAGCATTGTGGATTAAGGTGATCAATGAATGTATTCTGGAGGAGCTTAATTTAGAAAGAGACCAGGAAGATGGGTTGATGGATGAAAAATACAAGGGCATTCCAGAAGAGGAAAACATCATTATTAACTGCCCCAAATATACATCTGAATGAAGGCCTATCAAATATGAACTTCTGATTTAATGACTGAAATGAAACAGTAAGTAGAGGCAGAAGTAAAGCACAGTTGAAATAATAGAAGAGCAAGAAGAGCTAGTATTTTAGAGATAGCTGTGCAGCGTGATGTATATCTAACTCTAGCAGCATGTATTCCTATGTACTAGATGCCTCTTCAAGGTCTTTGAGAGGCCTCTGGGTCAAGGACAGGCAAGTTACCTCAGGCTGGAATTCAATGAGCAAACTCGTTCTTACGCACATATTCAAATCAATAAAAATTTCAGTTACCAAAGAATTTCTGGGTGGAGAGTCATCCCAGGTACTGGGATCTGGGGTAGCCAGAGTCCTGTTTATGAGGAGATGTATGCATGGTCTCTGTCTGGCCACCAAGGTGCCTCCTAGGCTGGGGACATAGGAGGAACAGGAGAATTGAGAGGGAATGTGTTTGGATAAACATGGCAGGTAAATAAAGTATTTTGTGTCCTATCCATTTTAAAATTTGTCTGAAGGAAGCCACTGTGATAGCTGGAAATAGTTTTGCTGTGTCTTAGTTAATTTGCATACTGGAAAGCTCTGGCTCAGTCTAAGCTACTTATATTAGTGTTGATATTTTGATTTATCAAGCCAAAGAACTCGTTAGCAGCATGTGTGGAAGGGCCAATCTATAATCTTGTCCCAAGCTTTGAGGTCATTTTGGATAGAAATTAATTTAAGATTAAGGGCTGGGCTTACATTAGATGACCAATGAGTATAATCCCACTGTATTTATAATTTAAAAAATAATTTATAAAATTGTTTAAAATTTATTTTTATATATTTGAGAAGTGTCATTAATGTCTGCTATGCTTATGTGAAAGGTAGAATAAAAGGAGGGAGGAAGGGACAACTGACACCTCATCTTGCTGTGGCTGACATATTTCTATGGGAGAACCCATTATATTATCTGGTGAATTTCCGAAGGAAAAGTGGTTAATCTCTCATTGCCATCAGTACCAGGTAAGTTAAGACCAGCAAGCTTCCTGAACTCCAGTGTTAATTTACAGATAATAAATAATAATTCCATCAAAAGTGAAAGTTAGAAAAAAAGGGTACTTAATTGAAGTTGGTTAACTTTCTCTTTATGTTGAAAATAGAAGAAAATTCGTACTTAAATTTCTTTCAAGGACCAGCACAAATAATATATTCTTATGGAGGTTATGTATGCTATTTGCATATTTCAAATGCTGAAATTATTTTTCATTTCCAAAATAGCATTATTTGTTCTATTGTAATTATTTGCTATAGCAGATAAACACAATATTTAGTTCAGATATGAAGTCTTTAATCAGATGTTCAATGTAGATTAGAGATCTTTTGGTTGTGCTGATAAAATTTCTACAAACTCTGAATATATCGTAAGTCTAAAACATTTCAAGAAAAAAGCAAAATGAAGAGCATCCCGGGAGGACCTAATTTAGTTCCAAGAAGTTTCCTTAAACCAGACCTTTGGGCATCACGCCTTACCTTTAACCCTTTGTTGACATAGTATTCTTTATTATTATTACCTCATTTTCTTTAGTCCCATAATAGATAGAAGAAAACACTTTTAAATATATATCCTTCACTTATCAGAAAGAGAGCAAACTAGGAGAGAGAGCCAGGGCTTTTTAGGATTATGGTTTGCTCTCTTTCTGATGAGTGAAGGATACCCATTTACATATGGTTTCTAATTGTCTGAGAGATGATATAGCCCAACCTTATTTCATAGAGACAGTTTTTATTCTCATATCTGTTGACTGAATAATTTGTAACCTTGCAAACACAATAAGGTGCCGCAGGGCTGCTTTTCTAGTGGGAGGTGTTGCAGCTCTTGGTAGATTACAGCCTGTGCTCTGAACGCGACCGTCTGGGTTCCAATCCCCACACCATTACTTATTAGCTATGTGACCTTGTATGGGATGCTTACACCTCTCTGTGCTTCCATTCTTCTATCCGTACAATGGGGACCACTGATAAATAGTGATTCTCTCACAGGGCTAGTGTGAGGTTAGACTGGTTAATGCACTTGGGCTAGTGTTACAGCATGCTATTCCTTTTCCTACTTTTCCAGTGTAGGTTTATTACCCTCATTGGCTCACGATGAGATGGGACTTTGCTCTTCTTTGAAATCTAGGAGTGGGTGTCAGTTATTATCTTACTGCTAGTGTGAAATTAATAATAATACGTTGTTACCAACACTATTAAATGTCTTCTTAAGGGAAGGGAATAGAAGTTTTCCCACAGATTAAACTCTAGGATGGAAGGATGAAATGGAAGGAAATGAGGAGGACCGCCCCCTAGGGGTGGAGGAAGCTGCTCTGAGGGTTGTGGGCTGGAAATAGAGCCCAGAGGGATTTCTGGTCAGTCAGGAGTCAGTCCCAGCCAGGCGCGGATCTGACCAAGTTGCTCCTGAGTCCTTCTTCCTCAGTAAACAGTATGTACATGTGGTTCTGCGTCTTGCCTTCAGGGGGCGCCACCCGCAGCACTGGCCATTTGTTTCCTAACGCGTTTCTCTGCCTCCTTCCTATTTCCTTTCTGAAATACATTGTTTTTACAGCCCATCTAATTTGGGTGTAAGCTTGGCCAGCCTCGTTGTCATCTTAATATATATTATTTCAGCTTTTCACACAATCTGTAATTTATTTTATTGACTTTCTAATAAATAGTGGGGGAAAGCTCTTATTTCCATATGGACTGTGCATTTTGGAGAAGCTTCTCATGGCTCAATACTAGAGCAAATCTACTCTGGCTCATTTTCATCCCTCCCATTTGAGGTTTATGTGTCTCTCCTCTCCTAAGTTTTCATTAGAATATAATAATAGTCTGAGGAAAGGGTGATCTGATATGTGATCCATTTCATTATCTTCTTATGGTAAGGGTAGCGTCTGAAGTGGGAGAGCATCACTAATTTTTCGGCACAGTAATTTATTCCGCAGTATTTAAATGTTGTAATTTTCACACGGAGGCACATGCTGCCACATCTATCTTCCCCTGGACCAGTCTGTCTTGCTCTTTCCTTTTAATCTGTTTTGTTTTTGCATATTTTTTTCATAAATTCGACAGATGGCCTCTTGATGAATCCTTGATAATACTGTCATGTAAAGCAGCTAAGACTAGAAATCATCTCGCAACAATTTTTCATCGCAAAGGGAAAATTGAACAGAGACAAACATCACTAAGTCCATAACAACAGCCACAAAATATCTACTTCATGTAAATAAAGAGGACAGGCTTGCCTCCTAATGCTTTCTCACAAATGCCAGCGTCCTTTTAAAGTCCTCTGAATATTTTATGTTGTGTTTAGATCCCCCTGCAAGCCGTGGGTTGGTTGAGATCTGTGGATTTTCATATCCCGAACATTTGGACAGCCTCTTTTCCCCATCCTCTCTTTTCCCCGAGCCCCTCCTTTTTGGGCTTCATAATTGTGGATCAGGTGAAGTTCGCGTCCCCTCATTTCAAGGTCATGCACCAGTAGGACCATTTTCCTGACTCAGAGAACACGTAATTTCACAGCCGTGTACTCCTCATTAATCCCCCCGAATGGGGGCTCGAGTAGTTCCAGATCACAGGTTTGTTTTTGTCTTGTTCTCTGACTCAGTGCTTCACAAAGGGATTAGATTAACCCCTTTGATTGTATTTATATCTTACTGCATTACGTTAGAAGAAAAGTGGTTTCTTTTACCCTCTCCTCTCCTCCTCACTTCTCTGCCCCTTTCCATTTCCTGTCCTCATATTTTTTCCTCCCATTTAATGAATAGTTTGCAGTCTATTAAAGAGAGGTTTGTAGTAAATACAGGGAATTGTTCATTTGCTGGTGGTCATTGTAGCTTCCTTTTCTGATATATAGATGTGTACATGCACGTATGTATGTATATATATATTTTTCTTTCTCTTTCTGAAGCCTGTCTGTGAAGTCCCCAGGATGATCATGAGGAGGAAAATGTGTTGTCGTCTAGTAGGGGTATGGACTAAAGTCTCTCTTGGTTTGAATAAGAATATGGTATCCAAAAATTAGAATGTCCTGCTCCCAGAATATTGTTATTTTGTTTCTCTGTGGTATTGGCCTCTAGGATGAGTAGGCACAGGATCTCAAACAAGACTCTTTCCTCATTTTTAAACAGCTCCTTTCTTCTTGCCTTCCCTTCCCTGTCCTAATCCCTGGCTCTGACAGCCTCTGTGACCCTTAGTGAACATTAGAAGGACACATCTGGGCCTTTTATGATTTATCAAGCGGTGTCAGCCACGGCAAACCATCTCTGTGGGGTACTGAGAATCACTACTTTTCATGATGGTAGCAATAATAGCTTTCATATACCCACCGGTTTTAAGTATCAAGCACTTTACTTCCTCACTTTGAGGTAGGCATTATTGTATCTATTTTACATAATAGAAAAACAAGCTTCAGCGAGGTTAAAGGGCTTGCCTAAAGTTCCCATTGTTGGGTGGGTTGCAGCCAGGACTAAACCAGCTCTCCTGGATTTCACAGTCTTCTGTGCTGTTCTGCTCCCTCAGCTGGGAAGTTGTCCTCAGCTTCAAATTTAAAACCAATAGCCCCAGTTTCAAGTTTATATGAGTGCAAAATGAAAAGTATACTCCATGTGGTGAGATGATTTATTCTCTTTTTATCTTTCCCATCCCTTTGAACATAAATATGAGCTGGGAAATAATCAAGCAGAATTGGGGCAAGCTGTACTCAATTTCAATGTAGGATACGGAAGATATTAAGCCCGCCCTGGGCAACTGCCCTCTATTCAAGAGGCAGCAGAATGCATTGCCTAAGAGCACCAGCTCCGTGTCAGACAGACCTGGGTCTGAATTCTTGCTTCTCTACTTGCTAGAGAAGTTACTTGTCTATGTCCAGGATATAGATTGTTGTGAGGATTAGAAGTTACTACATGTATAGACTTTAGGAAGTCTGTGGCACAGAGTGAACACTCAAGAAGTAATAGCTGTTGTTTTTTTGTTGTTAGAGGTATTATTTTATGGCCCACCAGGCAAAGAACACCAAGAACACACCTAGAATCAGAACAAAGTCAGGTTTCCTTAGCTTGCGGCAGCAGGGAGAGTGCACCTGGGGAAGCCTTAAATTGACCTGCTAAGAGGGACTTGGGAGGGATGGATTGTAGGATCTGGGCTTGTGCTGGGTGACTCTAAGGAGTATTTAAAGAAGCTGAGGTTGGGTTTGGATGGAATGCTGTCAAGAAGCAGGGTCAGTTTGATGACTGAGTATCTTGGTAATATTTTGTCCAAGAGGCAGGAGGAATAGAGTAGGAGTAGAGCTGTCACTGGTAAAGAAGCAGAAGTTACACATCTTAGCTGAAGGTAGGGTATTTTCAGCATCCTTGTCTCCATCTCATTTCTTTTTTTATTTTATTTTACTTTACTTTATTTTATTATACTTTAAGTTTTAGGGTACATGTGCACCATGTGCAGGTTTGTTACATATGTATCCATGTGCCATGTTGGTGTGCTGCACCCATTAACTCGTCATTTAGCATTAGGTATATCTCCTAATGCTATCCCTCCCCCTCCCCCCACCCGACAACAGTCCCCGGAGTGTGATGTTCCCCTTCCTGTGTCCATGTGTTCTCATTGTTCAATTCCCACCTATGAGTGAGAACATGTGGTGTTTGGTTTTTTGTCCTTGTGATAGTTTGCTGAGAATGATGATTTCCAGTTTCATCCATGTCCCTACAAAGGACATGAACTCATCATTTTTTATGGCTGCATAGTATTCCATGGTGTATATGTGCCACATTTTCTTAATCCAGTCTATCGTTGTTGGACATTTGGGTTGGTTCCAAGTCTTTGCTATTGTGAATAGTGCCGCAATAAACATACGTGTGCATGTGTCTTTATAGCAGCATGATTTATAGTCCTTTGGGTATATACCCAGTAATGGGGTGGCTGGGTCAAATGGTATTTCTAGTTCTAGATCCCTGAGGAATTGCCACAATGACTTCCACAATGGTTGAACTAGTTTACAGTCCCACCAACAGTGTAAAAGTGTTCCTATTTCTCCACATCCTCTCCAGCACCTGTTGTTTCCTGACTTTTTAATGATCGTCATTCTAACTGGTGTGAGATGGTATCTCATTGTGGTTTTGATTTGCATTTCTCTGATGGCCAGTGATGATGAGCATTTTTTCATGTGTTTTTTGGCTGCATAAATGTCTTCTTTTTAGAAGTGTCTGTTCATGTCCTTCGCCCACTTTTTGATGGGGTTGTTTGTTTTTTTCTTGTAAATTTGTTTGAGTTCATTGTAAATTCTGGGTATTAGCCCTTTGTCAGATGAGTAGGTTGCGAAAATTTTCTCCCATTTTGTAGGTTGCCTATTGACTCTGATGGTAGTTTCTTTTGCTGTGCAGAAGCTCTTTAGTTTAATTAGATCTCATTTGTCAATTTTGGCTTTTGTTGCCATTGCTTTTGGTGTTTTAGACATGAAGTCCTTGCCCATGCCGATGTCCTGAATGGTATTGCCTAGGTTTTCTTCTAGGGTTTTTATGGTTTTAGGTCTAACATGTAAGTCTTTAATCCATCTTGAATTAATTTTTGTATAAGATGTAAGGAAGGGATCCAGTTTCAGCTTTCTCCATATGGCTAGCCAGTTTTCCCAGCACCATTTATTAAATAGGGAATCCTTTCCCTATTGCTTCTTTTTGTCAGGTTTGTCAAATATCAGATAGTTGTAGATATGTGGCATTATTTCTGAGGGCTCTGTTCTGTTCCATTGATCTATGTCTCTGTTGTGGTACCAGTACCATGCTGTTTTGGTTACTGTAGCCTTGTAGTATAGTTTGAAGTCAGGTGGCGTGATGCCTCCAGCTTTGTTCTTTTGACTTAGGATTGACTTGGTGATGTGGGCTCTTTTTTGGTTCCATATGAACTTTAAAGTAGTTTTTTCCAATTCTGTGAAGAAAGTCATTGGTAGCTTGATGGGGATGGCATTGAATCTATAAATTACCTTGGGCAGTATGGCCATTTTCACGATATTGATTCTTCCAACCCATAAGCATGAATGTTCTGCCATTTGTTTGTATCCTCTTTTATTTCATCAAGCAGTGGTTTGTAGTTCTCCTTGAAGAGGTCCTTTACGTCCCTCGTAAGTTGGATTCCTAGGTATTTTATTCTCTTTGAAGCAATTGTGAATGGGAGTTCACTCATGATTTGGCTCTCTGTTTGTCTGTTATTGGTGTATAAGAATGTTTGTGATTTTTGTACATTGATTTTGTATCCTGAGACTTTGCTGAAGTTGCTTATCAGCTTAAGGAAATTTTGGGCTGAGACAATGGGGTTTTCTAGATATACAATCATGTCATCTGCAAACAGGGATAATTTGACTTTCTCTTTTCCTAATTGAATACCCTTTTTTCATTCTCCTGCCTAATTGCCCTGGCCAGAACTTCCAACACTATGTTGAATAGGAGTGGTGAGAGAGGGCATCCCTGTCTTGTGCCAGTTTTCAAAGAGAATGCTTCCAGTTTTTGCCCATTCAGTATGATATTGGCTGTGGGTTTGTTATAGATAGCTCTTACTATTTTGAGATATGTCCCATCAATACCTAATTTATTGAGAGTTTTTAGCATGAAGGGCTGTTGAATTTTGTCAAAGGCCTTTTCTGCCTCTATTGAGATAATCATGTGGTTTTTGTCTTTGGTTCAGTTTATATGCTGGATTACATTTATTGATTTTCGTATGTTGAACCAGCCTTGCATCCCAGGGATGAAGCCCACTTGATCATGGTGGATAAGCTTTTTGATGTGTTGCTGGATTTGGTTTGCCAATATTTTATTGAGGATTTTTGCATCAATGTTCATTAAGGATATTGGTCTAAAATTCTCTTTTTTTGTTGTGTCTCTGCCAGGTTTTGGTATCAGGATGATGCTGGCCTCATAAATTGAGTTAGGGAGGATTCCTTCTTTTTCTATTGATTGGCATAGTTTCAGAAGGAATGGTACCAGCTTCTCATTGTACCTCTGGTAGAATTTGGCTGTGAATCCATCTGGTCCTGGACTCTTTTTGGTTGGTAAGCTATTGATTATTGCCACAATTTCAGGGCCTTTTATTGATCTATTCAGAGATTCAACTTCTTCCTGGTTTAGTATTGGGAGGGTGTATGTGTCGAGGAATTTATCCATTTCTTCTAGATTTTCTAGTTTATTTGTGTAGAGGTGTTTGTAGTATTCTCTGATGGTCGTTTGTATTTCTGTGGGATTGGTGGTGATATCCCCTTTATCATTTTTTATTGCATCTATTTGATTCTTCTTTCTTTTCTTCTTTATTAGTCTTGCTAGTGGCCTATGAGTTTTGTCGATCTTTTCAGAAAACCAGCTCCTGGACTCACTAATTTTTTGAAGGGTTTTTTGTGTCTCTATTTCCTTCAGTTCTGCTCTGATTTTAGTTATTTCTAGCCTTCTGCTAGCTTTTGAATGTGTTTGCTCTTGCTTTTCTAGTTCTTTTAATTGTGATGTTAGGATGTCAATTTTGGATCTTTCCTGCTTTGTCTTGTGGGCATTTAGTGCTCTAAATTTCGGTCTACACACTGCTTTGAATGTGTCCCAGAGATTCTGGTATGTTGTGTCTTTGTTCTCGTTGGTTTCAAAGAACATCTTTATTTCTGCCTTCATTTCATTATGTACCCAGTAGTCATTCAGGAGCAGGTTGTTCAGTTTCCATGTAGTTGAGCGGTTTTGAGTCAGTTTGTTTATCCTGAATTCTAGTTTGATTGCACTGTGGTCTGAGAGACAGTTTGTTATAATTTCTGTTCTTTTACATTTGCTGAGGAGAGCTTTACTTCCAACTATGTGGTCAATTTTGGAATAGGTGTGGTGTGGTGCTGAAAAGAATGTATATTCTGTTGATTTGGGGTGGAGAGTTCAGTAGATGTCTATTAGGTCCGCTTGGTGCAGAGCTGATTTCAATTCCTGGGTATCCTTGTTAACTTTCTGTCTCATTGATCTGTCTAATGATGAGAGTAGGGTGTTAAAGTCTCCCATTATTACTGTGTGGGAGTCTAAGTCTCTTTGTAGGTCACTCAGGACTTTATGAATCTGGGTGCTCCTGTATTGGGTGCATATATATTTAGGATAGTTAGCTCTTCTTATTGAATTGATCCCTTTACCATTATGTAATGTCTTTCTTTGTCTCTTTTGATCTTTGTTGGTTTAAAGTCTGTTTTATCAGAGACTAGGATTGCAACCCCTGCCTTTTTTTGTTTTCCATTTGCTTGGTAGATCTTCCTCCATCCCTTTATTTTGAGCCTATATTTGTCTCTGCACGTGAGATGGGTTTCCTGAATAGAGCACACTGATGGGTCTTGACTCTTTATCCAATTTGCCAGTCTGTGTCTTTTAACTGGAGCATTTAGCCCATTTACATTTTTAATATTGTTAGGTGTGAATTTGATCCCATCATTATGATGTCAGCTGGTTATTTTGCTCGTTAGTTGATGCAGTTTCCTCCTAGCCTTGATGGTCTTTACATTTTGGCATGTTTTTGCAGTGGCTGGTACCGGTTGTTCTTTTCCATGTTTAGTGCTTCCTTCAGGAGTCTTTTAGGGCAGGCCTGGTGTTGACAAAATCTCTCAGCATTTGCTTGTCTGTAAAGGATTTTATTTCTCCTTCATTTATGAAGCTTAGTTTGGCTGGATATGAAATTCTGGGTTGAAAATTCTTTTCTTTAAGAATGTTGAATATTGGCCCCTACTCTCTTCTGGCTTGTAGAGTTTCTGCTGAGAGATCTGCTGTTAGTCTGATGGGCTTCCCTTTGTTGGTAACCCGACCTTTCTCTCTGGCTGCCCTTAACATTTTTTCCTTCATTTCAACCTTAGTGAATCTGACAATTATGTGTCTTGGAGTTGCTCTTCTCGAGGAGTATCTTTGTGGCGTTCTCTGTATTTCCTTGCTAGATTGGGGAAGTTCTCCTGGATAATATCCTGCAGAGTGTTTTCCAACTTCATTCAGGTACACCAGTCAGACGTAGATTTGGTCTTTTCACATAGTTCCATATTTCTTGGAGGCTTTGTTTGTTTCTTTTTATTCTTTTTTCTCTAAACTTCCCTTCTCACTTCATTTCATTCATTTCATCTTCCATCACTGATACCCTTTCTTCCAGTTGATCGCATCGGCTCCTGAGGCTTCTTCATTCTTCACGTAGTTCTCGAGTCTTGGCTTTCAGCTCCATCAGCTCCTTTAAGCACTTCTCTGCATTGGTTATTCTAGTTATATATTCATCTAATTTTTTTTCAAAGTTTTTAACTTCTTTGCCATTGGTTTGAATTTCCTCCTGTAGCTCGGAGTAGTTTGATGGTCTGAAGCCTTCTTCTCTCAACTCGTCAAAGTCATTCTCCATGCAGCTTTGTTCCATTGCTGGTGAGGAACTGCATTCCTTTGGAGGAGGAGACGCGCTCTGCTTTTTAGAGTTTCCAGTTTTTCTGCTCTGTTTTTTCCCCATCTTTGTGGTTTTATCTACTTTTGGTCTTTGATGATGGTGACGTACAGATGGGTTTTTGGTGTGGATGTCCTTTCTGTTTGTTAGTTTTCCTTCTAACAGACAGGACCCTCAGCTGCAGGTCTGTTGGAATTTGCTAGAGGTCCACTCTGTACCCTGTTTGCCTGGGTATCAGCAGCAGTGGCTTTAGAACAGCGCATTTTCGTGAACTGGAAATGCTGCTGCCTGATCATTCCTCTGGAAGTTTTGTCTCAGAGGAGTACCCGGCCATGTGAGGTGTCAGTCTGCCCCTACTGGGGGGTGCCTCCCAGTGAGGCTGCTCGGGGGTCAGGGACCCACTTGAGGAGGCAGTCTGCCTGTTCTCAGATCTCCAGTTGCATGCTGGGAGAACTACTACTCTCTTCAAAGCTGTCAGACAGTGACATTTAAGTCTGCAGAGGTTACTGCTGTCTTTTTGTTTGTCTGTGCCCTGCCCCCAGAGGTGTAGCCTACAGAGGCAGGCAGGCCTCCTTGAGCTGTGGTGGACTCTACCCAGTTCAAGCTTCCCGGCTGCTTTGTTTGCCTAATCAAGCCTGGGCAATGGCAGGCGCCCCTCCCCTAGCCTCGCTGCCACCTTGCAGTTTGATCTCAGACTGATGTGCTACCAATCAGTGAGACTCTGTGGGCGTAGGACCCTCTGAGCAAGGTGCGGGATATAATCTCCTGGTGTGCCGTTTTTTAAGCCCATTTGAAAAGCGCAGTATTAGGGTGGGAGTGACTCGATTTTCCAGGTGCCGTCTGTCACCCCTTTCTTTGACTAGGAAAGGGAACTCTCTGACCCCTTGCACTTCCCGAGTGAGGCAATGCCTCACCCTGCTTTGGCTCAGGCACAGTGCGCTGCACCCACTGTCCTGCACCCACTGTCTGGCACTCCCTAGTGAGATGAACCCGGTACCTCAGATGGAAATGCAGAAATCACCCGTCTTCTGCGTCGCTCACGCTGGGAGCTATAGACCAGAGTTGTTCCTATTTGGCCATCTTGGCTCCTACCACTTATGTTCTTGTTTTCTTTCAATGTGCAGGTGGATGGTGGGCGAGGAAACAGGTTAAATTTAAGTTGTGGAACTGGGTCAAGAGGTTGGAAGGACTCACATCCTCTTGGAACTTCTACTGGGCTGGTTGCATAAGGTACCAGGAGCTCAGGGACATGAGTTGTTACGGTGAAAAGAGTTAGGAGATAATTAAATTGGGAGACAATTGGACAAAATATTGTATTGTTGACAGTACTTGTGATATTGGCAAAACAACACAGTTTTCTAAAATACTGCAAGTCAGATGGGGTATATATTTTCTATTTGCTACAGAAAGGCCATCACTTCTATAAAGGGAGAGGGCACTGGCAGTGAAATGAAATTTAGAAAGGAAATATAAAATGTAATAGGAAAGGACCTTGAAAAATTATTATTTTAAAAACAAAGAAAATAAGTATTGAGTAATGTAACAAATATTCATTGAAAATGGAATATATACATGGAATTGTGGTAAGTCCTGGGAATACAGAAGACCCCCCAGAATTCAGAAGTCACTGCTTGTCTGAATATGTTCCAAGATCCTCAGTGGAAGCCTGCAACTGTGGATAGCACCGAACTTGATTGCTCTCAATTGGAACATGTTCTGTTCATGTCTTCCACCCACAAACATAATGCCTTTTTCATCTTAACTAAACACTTATCACCCACTGTGGCTGTAGCTTTTGCAGTTTGAAGTGTGACAGCAAAACTCGTACAAACTTCTTTTTCCCTCTTTACAATTTCACAGACAGAAGATTTGTTCTTACCATAGATCTCAGCGGCCTCAGCATGTGATTTTTTTTCTTTCCTTTCAGTTGAGAACTTTCACCTTTTCACTTAGAGGAAGCACCTTGCAGCTTCTCTTTGGCCTATATGAATTGCCAGCATCACTATTCTTGTGCTTTGGGGCCCATATTAAGTAAAATAAGGGCTTCTTGAACACAAGCACTGAGATACCTTGAAAGTAGATGTGATGGCTGATCTGGCTATTAAGTGACTCAGGGGCAGAGAATATCTACAGCGTAGAGACATTGGACAGAGGGAGGATTCATGACCAGGGTGGACAGATCAGGATGGGGTGAGATTTCATTATATTGCTTAGAATAACATGAAACTTAAACTTATGAATCATTTATTTCTGGACTTTTTGATCTAATATTTTGGAACGTTAGTTGGCTATGGATAACTGAAAGTGTAGAAAGTGAAACTGCTCATGGGGGATGGGGGGGGCTCCTGCACAGTCCATTACAGGATAGACAAGATAGCTGACCAAATTCTTCCCTCTTTTAATTCCAGTCAACAAATAGGAGATTGGTGCAACAGTAATTGCGGTTTTGTTAATGAAAGTAATGGCAAAAACTGCAACTACTTTTGCACCAACCTAATACTTACTGAGCCCCTAACATTTAGTAGGCGTCACACATGTGCATGCACACAAATTCAAAAACACACTTAAACCTCAAACTCAACCCACACCAAAAACAGATCGATTAAAATAAAATAAGAGATTTTTTCCCCTGAGTTGTTAATTCTTTGCCTCTCAGAAAATTAGAACTTTTTCTTAGTGACAATATTTTGTAATGAATGATTCTTATTTAAGGCTGCCCCTCAAACTACTTTTTGCAATCTGTGAAATAAATTTCTTTTTGGCTACCAGGTCAACTCACACTTATTGAGACCAAGTTCTGTGCTAAGAGCTTTCACCATTCAATTTTCCTGTGTCAACAAGAATGGGTGGTGGGAATTTTTTACTCCATCGTATCAGTGAAGAGTCTTGGGGCACAGAGTGGGTAAATGAAGTGCCAGGCTTGAGAGATGGGATTTGAACCCACCTCTCCTTGCTTCAAATTCAGACCTCCCCCTTCCACAGAAAACAGGACTTCGAACAAAATTCCAGAATCTTAGCACCCTAGTTTTTTCATTTGCCTCCTTCATCAAATGAATTTCTTACTAATTCACACATTTATTAACTGTCATAGCTACTATCTTTTAAAAGACAAATTAAAGCTTTCTTTTCATGTCAGACAGGCAACGTTGATATGTTAATTGTGCACTTTGTTAATGGCCATGAGATTATAGAGGGAAAAAAGAGGAATGTGAGAGAGTGGCTTTGCCACATCTTGTTTGGGAGTCAGCTGTTTGTGTCTTTTTATAAATTTGGGTTTGAAAAGCAAACTCCAGAATTCTATTTTCCCCTCGGGTTCTTTGCCACCAATCAGGGAGATACGTTTTGTTTATTTTCTTTTGCCTAAAACTGAGAATTTGATGAATTCAAGTGTATGTGCTTTTGTTAAGGCAAGTCATTGAATCTTTTGTTTTGTTTTGTTTTTTGTTTTTTTGAGACAGAGTCTCACTCTGTCACCAAGGCTGGAGTGCAATGGCGTGATCTCAGCTCACTGTAACCTCCGCCTCCTGGGTTCAAGTGATTCTCCTGTCTCAGCCTCCCGCGTAGCTGGGATTACAGGTACCCGTCACTATACCCAGCTAATTTTTGTATTTTTAGTAGAGACGGGGTTTCGCCATGTTGGCCAGGCTGGTCTCAAACTACTGACCTCAGGTGATCTGCCCGCCTGAGCCTCCCAAAGTGCTGGGATTATGTGTGTGATCCCACAGGTGTGAGCCACTGAACCCAGCCAAGTCATTGAATCTTTCTGTACCTCTGTTTCAAAAATTTTTCTGATACGATACAATCATAGATATTTGAGCAATTCTATTTCTATGAGCAATGACTGCTAAACATTTTGGAAGGATGTTTGCAGATGCACATGGTAAAGAATGCAAGCTCTGCTGCTGGATAGGACTATGCCCTCTGTTCTGTGACCCACTTGGGGAACTGCTAGGCGGAGATCAGAGGGCTTATTCATAGGATGATACTGCAGCCAGCCTACTTCATTTATGAATTCACATCTGGGGGATTTATATTTGAAGTTATCTTTTGTAACTCAGCCTTTGTGAATTTTTCCCCCTTTTCTTGGGGTTAGGTGGGAGAATAAAGCATGTTTTTTTTTGTAATCCATCAATGTGGACAGTATTACTCTGGTATAGTGTGTGTATTAAAATTCACATCTTTCCATTAATGGGAACTTATTCTGCATTATCTCAATTCCTTAGGGGCTGGGCTATTCCATTTATAATTAATTTTTTTACAATTTATTGCTCAGATGCAATCTTGCCTTGCAGAAAAGCATCTCATTAACCTCTCATCCCTCCCATCTATATACTCTTGAACTGTTTTTTTAAACCTCTAAGAAGCCCCCACTTCCCAGTGATTTTCCAACATGAAACTCAAAAAATTCCCACATTCTGTAGCAATTTCAGCACCAGCACAGGCATCAACAGTTTGCAGCTGTGCCTTTGGGATCACAAAATCAAACAGTAATATCCCTGATATGGACAAAGCCTGGGCTTCAATTATTCAGCAAGAATCACAGTTGTGCAGAGAAAGCAGCATGCCAGTGTGGACTCAGCCAGGCCTGGGGGTGAGAAACTGCACATTTTAGTTTCAATGTTGTGCCTGATGGATTGCACTGCTGGGTGAGTCCTGAACTCTTCTGTGTCTAGGCCTTCAGATGCAAGATCCATTGGCTGTAGCTCTCAGTCATATTGTGAGGAATGTAGGGAGAATTATGTCTCTTCCATGTGCCAGTCAGGCAATCATTGCCTTCTTTCCAGTGGCCTGGAATTTCCATTGCCTTCTTTCCAGTGGTCTGTTAGGCCTGGAATGCTCATCACCTCCCAGGAGGCAAACCCTGATCTTTCTCACCTGGGTGAATGGTCAGAAATGTCATTTTCCTTTCAGAGCCACCTAGACTTAGGAATCAGCAATGTCCAACATCAACCTGTCTGGACACAAACATGAAGTATCTGACTTTGACATTATGGAAGTAGAATTTGTGCTGAGCAGGAAGATGGACAGATGTGGGTTCAAGTCACACCTCTACCACTTATTTCATTCATTTGAAGACATGTTTTAACTTGTCTGAAATTGAGACTCATTTTATAATCAATGACATGTTGGCATGTTGTTGCAGTTTAAAGTTAAACATTTTTATTTCTTTCTTAATGGAACATAAATAATGGCAATCAAAGTTGATTTAGACTCAATGAGTTGCTACAATACAGTTATATCTTCAAATCTATAATTGTGATAATGCTGCAGGTTTGCTGTGAAGATAGAGCAAGATAAAATATATGATCAAGTTTATCAGAGAATTGGAAAATAGTAGCAATTAAATTAATGTTTATTGTTGGAATTTTTAGATACAGAAGATTGGGATACGTATTAGTCAATTCTCATGCTGCTATAAGGAACTGCCTGAAACTGGGTAATTTATAAAGGAAAGAGGTTTAATTGACTCACAGTTCTGCATGGCTGGGGAGGCCTCAGGAAACTTACAATCATGGCAGAAGGAACCTCTTCACAGGGCGGCAGGAGAGAGAATGAGTGCCCAGTGAATAGGGAAGCTCCTTATAAAACCATCAGATCTTGTGAGAATTCACCCACTTTCACGAGAATAGCATGGGGAAAACCACCCCTATGATGATTCAATTATCTGCACCTGGTCCCATCCTTGACACATTGGGATTATTACCATTCAAGGTGAGATTTGGATTGGGACACAGAGCCAAACCATATCAGGGTAGATGGAAGCCACTACTTAACATTTCTTTTCTTCTTTGTCATACTTAGTTGGGGACTGCATGCTTCCAAATGACATCTGCATTGACACAAGTCCAGGTTTTAGTACTATCTGTAGCAACATTTTCTCCTCCTTTTCTCTCCCCTTCCAACCCCTTCACCAATCCTTTTTCTGGTTATTTGAAAAGGATAGGGAAGAAGAGTTATGTCAGATTGAAAGCCAAGGATATAAACCACAAATATTCATTTGGACCTCTATTTTTTGCTTGATACATAATTACTTGTTTATAATTTTTATGAGATGCCTCCTTATCATTTATGTGTCTTCAAAAATATTAGTTTTATAATGTAACTGGTTATATGGTAGTAACTGGTGGTTGGAAAGAAGTTGGAAAGATTGAATTTAATTAGAAATGAACAAACAGACTGAAAATTTTATGGTGAGTATGTAGTAATATATAGTAAGACTAAATAATATAGTAGAAAAAGAACAAGATATGTAAGGTGACCACAAGTTAAATATGAATCAGTGATATAATGTGTTTTGGACAAAGAGACAAAGAAGCAAAAAAAGTATATATGATACACTCATTTCAATCATTCAGAAAACATTGCTGGGGATCTTCAAGGCACTGGGCATTATACAAGGAACCAGAAACACAAAAATAAGTAAAACCTGGTTACTGCCCTCTAGGATGCCATGGCCAGATAGGAGAGAAGATGTAGGAGGAAATGTACTGGACTGTGGCAACCATGACGATAAAATGATATCAAAAGTCTAGGGGTTAGAGAAGACTCAATAAAAATGAGTAGGAAGGAAAGGGGGCAAGAAAGCTTTCTCTGACAACATGATATAAAAGCTAGATTTCAAAATTTAAATATTAACTTGATTAGTTAAGTGTAGTGTATCCTTTTAAATTTCCCAAATTTGACAATTATGTTGTAGCTATGTAGAAAATTTCCTTGTTCTTAAGAAATATAAATGGAAATATTTAGTGGCAAAAAGTAATGATGTCTGCAATTCATTTTCAAAAGCCTCAGCAAAATAATAATTGTTACACAGACATATATATGCACACATGCATGTGTATACTTACGTGTGGACAGAGAAAAATATAAAGCAAATGTGGCAAAATAGCAGAAATTAGTAAATCAGGGTTAAGAGTTTATTGTTATATTCATGCAACTTTTCTCTAAGTTTCCTGCAGTTTGAATTGTTTCAAAATAAAAAAGGCTTACTCTTTTCTTGAAATTTTAAACATTTAATTCCAAAATCTCCTTAAGAAATGATGGAAACTTTTTCTAATTAAAGTTAGATTTGCAATGGAAGAAGACTGTTCACTGATTCGTGTAGACTAGTTTTGAAGCATGATATTGCATTATGAAATAAGCCACAAATATTGGGAGCAGTACTTTACTATAGCTATCACCATATTTACTTACAAGCTCTTTAAGGTCTAGTTAACTAGGAAACAAATCTTGTTTTGAAGAAGTAACTAAAATCTGTAAATGGTCACCATGGAATAAAGAACTTCCTCAAAATTCTCATGTATAAATCAGCTGTTTGAACACAGTGTAAAATTCTGCTGATACAATACCATCTTTTAATAAGGGAAATTTTTAATAAGCAAAGAATGTAACATTTGGTTTTAATTCATATTATGCCTTCATGGAATGAATTTAATGTCTACTGGGTGGACCAGTAATGGGCACAATTGTGAGCTAGCCATGTCCCTTTTTGTATGTCTTAAAAACTTTTATCCTGGTTCCTCTGGATGGTAATTCCATTAACAATAGTACTAATTATGGCTTTCAATACCAGCTCCTCTTTGAGGACACCATATGCCAGGCATCATGCTAAGGATTTTGGAGTTAACATACATCTCCTTGTAAACACATAGGTAAAAAATACATTCTGACACTCTTTTATTTTTATTTTTTTGTCTTTTTTTTTTAAATTATACTTTAAGTTTTAGGGTATATGTGCACAATGTGCAGGTTTGTTACATATGTATACATGTGCCGTGTTGGTGTGCTGCACCCAGTAACTCTTCATTTAACATTAGGTATATCTCCTAATGCTATCCCTCCCCTCTCCCCCTACCCCACAACTGGTTCCCGTGTGTGAGGTTCCCCTTCCTGTGTCCATGTGTTCTCATTGTTCAATTCCCACCTATGAGTGAGAATATGCAGTGTTTGGTTTTTTGTTCTTGCGATAGTTTGCTGAGAATGATGGTTTCCAGCTTCATCCATGTCTCTACAAAGGACATGAACTCATCATTTTTTATGGCTGCATAGTATTCCATGGTGTATATGTGCCACATTTTCTTAATCTAGTCTGTCATTATTGAACATTTGGGTTGGTTCCAAGTCTTTGCTATTGTGAATAGTGCCGCAATAAACATACGTGTGCATGTGTCTTTATAGCGGCATGTTTTATAATCCTTTGGGTATATACTCAGTAATGGGATGGCTGGGTCAAATGGTATTTCTAGTTCTAGATCCCTGAGGAATCGCCACACTGACTTCCACAATGGTTGATCTAGTTTACAGTCCCACCAACAGTGTAAAAGTGTTCCTATTTCTCCACATCGTCTCCAGCACCTGTTGTTTCCTGGCTTTTTAATGATGGCCATTCTAACTGGTGTGAGATGGTATCTCATTGTGGTTTTGATTTGTACTTCTCTGATGGCCAGTGATGATGAGCATTTTTTCATGTGTCTTTTGGCTGCATAAATGTCTTCTTTTGAGAAGTGTCTGTTCATATCCTTTGCCCACTTTTTGATGGGGTTGTTTGATTTTTCTTGTAAACTTGTTTGAGTTCATTGTAGATTCTGGATATTAGCCCTTTGTCAGATGAGTAGATTGCAAAATTTTTCTCCCATTCTGTAGGTTTCCTGTTCACTCTGATGGTAATTTCTTTTGCTGTGCAGAAGCTCTTTAGTTTAATTAGATCCCATTTGTCAATTTTGGCTTTTGTTGCCATTGCTTTTAGTGTTTCAGACATGAAGTCCTTGCCCATGCCTATGTCCTGAATGGTATTGCCTAGGTTTTCTTCTAGGGCTTTTATGGTTTTAGGTCTAACATGTAAGTCTTTAATCCATCTTGAATTAATTTTTGTATAAGGTGTAAGGAAGGGATCCAGTTTCAGCCTTCTCCATATGGCTAGCCAGTTTTCCCAGCACCATTTATAAATAGGGAATCCTTTCCCCATTTCTTGTTTTTGTCAGGTTTGTCAAAGATCAGATAGTTGTAGATATGCGGCATTATTTCTGAGGGCTCTGTTCTGTTCCGTTGGCCTATATCTCTGTTTTGGTACCAGTACCATGCTGTTTTGGTTACTGTAGCCTTGTAGTATAGTTTGAAGTCAGGTAGCATGATGCCTCCAGCTTTGTTCTTTTGGCTTAGGATTGACTTGGTGATGTGGGCTCTTTTTTGGTTCCATATGAACTTTAAAGTAGTTTTTTCCAATTCTGTGAAGAAAGTCATTGGTAGCTCGATGGGGATGGCATTGAATCTATAAATTACCTTGGGCAGTATGGCCATTTTCACGATATTGATTCTTCCAACCCATGAGCATGGAATGTTCTTCCATTTGTTTTTATTCTCTTTTATTTCACTGAGCAGTGGTTTGTAGTTCTCCTTGAAGAGGTCCTTCACGTCCCTCGTAAGTTGGATTCCTAGGTATTTTATTCTCTTTGAAGCAATTGTGAATGGGAGTTCATTCATGATTTGGCTCTCTGTCTGTGTGTTATTGGTGTATAAGAATGCTTGTGATTTTTGCATTCATTTTCTATCCTGAGACTTTGCTCAAGTTGCTTATCAGCTTAAGGAGATTTTGGGCTGAGACAATGGGGTTTTCTAGATATACAATCATGTCATCTGCAAACAGGGATAATTTGACTTCCTCTTTTCCTAATTGAATACCCTTTATTTCCTTCTCCTGCCTGATTGCGCAGGCCAGAACTTCCAACACTATGTTGAATAGGAGTGGTGAGAGAGGGCATCCCTGTCTTGTGCCAGTTTTCAAAGGGAATGCTTCCAGCTTTTGCCCATTCAGTATGATATTGGCTGTGGGTTTGTCATAGATAGCTCTTATTATTTTGAGGTACGTCCCATCAATACCTAATTTATTGAGAATTTTTAGCATGAAGGGTTGTTGAATTTTGTCAAAGGCCTTTTCTGCATCTATTGAGATAATCATGTGGTTTTTGTCTTTGGTTCTGTTTATATGCTGGATTACATTTATTGATTTTTGTATGTTGAACCAGCCTTGCATCCCAGGGATGAAGCCCACTTGATCATGGTGGATAAGCTTTTTGATGTGCTGCTAGATTCAGTTTGCCAGTATTTTACTGAGGATTTTTGCATGAATGTTCATTAAAGATATTGGTCTAAAATTCTCTTTTTTTGTTGTGTCTCTGCCAGGCTTTGGTATCAGGATGATGCTGGCCTCATAAAATGAGTTAGGGAGGATTCCCTCTTTTTCTATTGATTGGAATAGTTTCAGAAGGAATGGTACCAGCTCCTCCTTGTACCTCTGGTAGAATTCGGCTGGGAATCCATCTGGTCCTGGACTTTTTTTTTGGTTGGTAAGCTATTAATTGTTGCCTCAATTTCAGAGCCTTTTATTGGTCTATTCAGAGATTCAACTTCTTCCTGGTTTAGTCTTGGGAGGGTGTATGTGTCGAGGAATTTATCCATTTCTTCTGGATTTTCTAGTTTATTTGCGTAGAGGTGTTTATAGTATTCT
Organism: Nomascus leucogenys; assembly: GCF_006542625.1. NCBI lineage: Eukaryota > Metazoa > Chordata > Mammalia > Primates > Hylobatidae > Nomascus > Nomascus leucogenys. The sequence continues at coordinate 6,540,441 of NC_044396.1, forward strand.
CTGATGGTAGTTTGTATTTCTGTGGGATTGGTGGTGATATCCCCTGTATCATGTTTTGTTGCATCTATTTGATTCTTCTCTCTTTTCTTCTTTATTAGTCTTGCTAGCGGTCTATCAATTTTGCTGATCTTTTCAAAAAACCAGCTCCTGGATTCATTGATTTTTTGAAGGGTTTTTTTTTGTGTGTATTTCCTTCAGTTCTGCTCTGATTTTAGTTATTTCTTGCCTTCTGCTAGCTTTTGAATGTGTTTGCTCTTGCTTCTCTAGTTCTTTTAATTGTGATGTTAGGGTGTCAATTTTGGATCTTTCCTGCTTTCTCTTGTGGGCATTTAGTGCTATAAATTTCCCTCTACACACTGCTTTAAATGTGTCCCAGAGATTCTGGTATGTTGTGTCTTTGTTCTCATTGGTTTCAAAGAACATCTTTATTTCTGCCTTCATTTTGTTATGTACCCAGTAGTCATTCAGGAGCAGGTTGTTCAGTTTCCATGTAGTTGAGAGGTTTTGAGTGAGTTTCTTAATCCTGAGTTCTAGTTTGATTGCACTGTGGTCTGAGAGACAGTTTGTTATAATTTCTGTTCTTTTACATTTGCTGAGGAGTGCTTTACTTTCGACTATGTGGTCAATTTTGGAATAGGTGTGGTGTGGTGCTGAAAAAAATGTATATTCTGTTGATTTGGGGTGGAGAATTCTGTAGATGTCTATTAGGCCTGCTTGGTGCAGAGCTGAGTTCAATTCCTGGGTATCCTTGTTAACTTTCTGTCTCGTTGATCTGTCTAATGTTGACAGTGGGTTGTTAAAGTCTCCCATTTTTATTGTATAGGAGTCTAAGTCTCTTTGTAGTCACTCAGGACTTGCTTTATGAATCTGGGTGCTCCTGTATTGGGTGCATATATATTTAGGATAGTTAGCTCTTCTTGTTGAATTGATCCCTTTACCATTATGTAATGTCCTTCTTTGTCTCTTTTGATCTTTGTTGGTTTAAAGTCTGTTTTATCAGAGACTAGGATTGCAACCCCTGCCTTTTTTTGTTTTCCATTTGCTTGGTAGATCTTCCTCCATCCCTTTATTTTGAGCCTATATTTGTCTCTGCACGTGAGATGGGTTTCCTGAATAGAGCACACTGTTGGGTCTTGACTCTTTATCCAATTTGCCAGTCTGTGCCTTTTAATTGGAGCATTTAGCCCATTTACATTTAAGGTTAGTATTGTTAAGTGTGAATTTGATCCTGTCATTATGATGTTAGCTGGTTATTTTGCTCATTAGTTGATGCAGTTTCTTCCTAGCCTTGATGATCTTTACAATTTGGCATGTTTTTGCAGTGGCTGGTACCAGTTGTTCCTTTCCATGTTTAGTGCTTCCTTCAGGAGCTCTTTTAGGGCAGGCCTGGGGTGACAAAATCTCTTAGCATTTGCTAGTCTGGAAAGTTTTTTATTTCTCCTTCACTTATGAAACTTAGTTTGGCTGGATATGAAATTCTGGGTTGAAAATTCTTTTCTTTAAGAATGTTGAATATTGGCCCGCACTCTCTTCTGGCTTGTAGAGTTTCTGCTGAGAGATCTGCTTTTAGTCTGATGGGCTTCCCTTTGTGGGTAACCTGACCTTTCTCTCTGGCTGCCCATAACATTTTTTCCTTCATTTCAACTTTGGTGAATCTGACAATTATGTGTCTTGGAGTTGCTCTTCTCGAGGAGTATCTTTGTGGCATTCTCTGTATTTCCTGAATCTGAATGTTGGCCTCCCTTGCTAGATTGGGGAAGTTCTCCTGGATAATATCCTGCAGAGTATTTTCCAACTTGTTTCCATTCTTCCTGTCACTTTCAGGTACACCAATGAGACATAGATTTGGTCTTTTCACATAGTCCCATATTTCTTAGAGGATTTGTTCATTTCTTTTTATTCTTTTTTCTCTAAACTTCTCTTCACACTTCATTTCATTTTCCATCGCTGATACCCTTTCTTCCAGTTGATCGCATTGGTTACTGAGGCTTGTGCATTCGTCATGTAATTTTGTTGCCGTGGTTTTCAACTCCATTAGGTCATTTAAACACTTCTCTGCATTGGTTATTCTAGTTATCCATTCGTCTAATATTTTTCAAAGTTTTTAACTTCTTTTCCATGGTTCGAACTTCCTTCTTTAGCTCGGAGTGGTTTGATCTTCTGAAGCCTTCCTCTCTCAACTCATCAAAGTCATTCTCCATCCAGCTTTGTTCTGTGGCTGGTGAGGGGCTGCGTTTTTTTGGAGGAGGAGAGGCACTCTGACTTTTAGGGTTTCTGGTTTTTCTGCTCCATTTTTTCCCCATCTTCGTGGTTTTATCTACCTTTGGTCTTTGATGATGGTGACGTACAGATGGGTTTTTGGTGTGGATGTCCTTTCTGGTTGTTAGTTTTTGTTCTAACAGTCAGGACCCTCAGCTGCAGGTCTATTGGAGTTTACTGGAGGTCCACTCCAGGCCTGTTTGCCTGGGTATCAGCAGCAGTGGCTGCAAAACAGCGGATATTGGTGAACCGCAAATGCTGCTGCCTGATCCTTCCTCTGGAAGTTTTGTCTCAGAGGAGTACCCAGCCATGTGAGGTGTCAGTCCGCCCCTACTGGGGGATGCCTCCCAGTTAGGCTACTCAGGTTTCAGGGACCCACTTGAGGAGGCAGTCTGCCCATTCTCAGATCTCAAGCCGTGTGCTGGGAGAACCGCTACTCTCATCAAAGCTGTCAGACAAGGACGTTTAAGTCTGCAGAGGTTATTGCTGTCTTTTGTTTGTCTGTGCCCTGCCCCCAGAGGTGTAGCCTACAGAGGCAGGCAGGCCTCCTTGAGCTGTGGTGGGCTCCACCCAGTTGGAGCTTCCCGGCCACTTTGTTTACCTACTCAAGCCTGAGCAAGGGTGGGCACCCCTCCCCCAGCCTCTCTGCCACCTTGCAGTTTGATCTCAGACTGCTGTGATACCAATGAGCAAGGCTCCGTGGGCATAGGACCCTCCCAGCGAGGTGCGGGATATAATCTTCTGGTGTGCCATTTTTTAAGCCCATTTGAAAAGCGCAGTATTAGGGTGGGAGTGACCCGATTTTCCAGGTGCCGTCTGTCACCCCTTTTTTTTGACTAGGAAAGGGAATTCCCTGACCCCTTGCGCTTCCCAGGTGAAGCGATGCCTCGCCCTGCTTCGGCTCACACAAGATGCACTGCACCCACTGTCCTGCACCCACTGTCTGGCACTCCCCAGTTAGATGAACGCAGTACCTTAGTTGGAAATGCAGAAATCACCTGCTTCTGCATGGCTCATGGTGGGAGCTGTAGATGAGCTGTTCCTAATCGGCCATCTTGGCTCCACCCCTCCAATATTTTTTACTTTGTCAACTAGCTCTTTTCTGCATTTTCCATCTCTTTTCTTTATGCGTCAGTTTGTGTATTTTCTATTGATCTGTATTCCTGTTCAGCTATGTTCATTTTGCTGCTAGATTTATTAAGTTCTCATTTTCAGTTTTTGTATTAGTGTTCTAGGGCTGCCATAATAAAATACCACCAGCCAGGTGGCTGAAACAACAGACTTTTCTGTTCTCACAGTTCTAGAGGCTACAAGTCTGAGATGAAGGTGCTGACAGGGTTGGGATCTTCTCCGTGGATTGCAGATCTTACCCTCCTGCTGCCCCATCACATGGTCATCCCTCTGTGAATGTGTGCCCTTGATGGCTCTCTCTGTGTTGTGATATCTTCCCTTAAGGACACTGACTGGGTTGGTTTAGGGCCTACCTTAATAACCTAATTTTGACTTCATTACCTTTTAAAAGGCCTTATTTCCAAATTCAGTCAGTGTCTGAGGTACAGTGCATTGGGGCTTCAATACATGAATTTTAGAGAGATATAATTCAATCCATAATTGTTACTACATATTTTTTTCTAAAATTTCCATTGATACATTTATATAGATGCCAACTTTGGTACAAATTCAATGAAATCCCCATCAAAATATCACCATCATTCTTCATAGAATTAGAAAAAACAATCCTGAAATTCATATGGAACCCAAAAAGAGTCCACATAGCCAAAGCAAGACTAAGCAAAAAGAACAAATCTGGAGGCATAACCCTACCTGATTTAAAATATACTATAAGGCCATAGTCACCAAAACAGTGTGGTACTGGTATAAACTTAGGCACATAGACCAATGGAACAGAATAGAGAAACCAGAAATAAACACGAATAATTACAGCCAACTGATCTTCGACAAAGCAAACAAAAATACAAAGTGGTAAAGGACATTCTTTTCAACAAATGGTGCTGGGGAAAACTGGCTAGCCACATGTGGAAGAATGAAACTGGATCATCATCTTATATGAAAATCAACTCAAGATGGATTAAGGACTTTTTAATCTTTCTGTATTAAAAATATATTCTTAAATATATGAATCATAGTTATTTAAAAGCCTTTGTTTGCTAACTCAATATCTGAATCAACCATGAACCTGTTTCTACTGTCTATTTATTCTCCTAAGAACATTTGGTCATATGATTTTCTCTTGGCATTTAGCACATTTTAAAATTGAATGGTAGATGATGCATATGAAAATAACTTAGAGACTTCAGGTAATACCTACCATCTTCCAGGAGAGAGGGTTAACCCTTTCTCTGCTAGGCAGATAGATTGAAGTCCAGTCACCTTACTTTGACCAGATTCTGAGCTGAAGACTTGGTTGTGGTTTTGCTGATTTGCACCACTCCTATTGTAAAGCCCCTGGGACTTTCAACTGGGAACTTGGTGTATTTACCTGTACTTCACTCTGGTAGTTTCTGAATTCTAGTCTTTGTTTCTTAATATAGCTAGGCTGTCCAAACCTCTCCTCTGCTTCTCAGATGCTTTCTGGTTAACTCTTTACTTCATGAAGTTTTGGAAGTCAGCATATGTCCTGAGTGAGAACTGGCTGTGTGTCAGGCTCTGTTCTCCATCCTTTGCTTCTCACCAGCCATTTGGCCCCTCATGTTTCCAATTTTGTCTCTCTGGAGGCTAAGACTGAAAAATGTCTACTGGTTTCTCTGCACCCCATCATCTATTCAGTCAAATCTCATATTCTCAGTCTATCACCCCACCGTCATAATCAGCAAATATACCCATGGAGGAAAAAGGCAGCTATAATACATCCCTCATCTTCCATGGTCTCCAACTCTCCAGAATTTTTCTATCAAGCCTTTTCAGTTATTCTCAGTGGGGACATCGACTGCCATAAATTATTTATCCTACCTGGAAGCAGAAGTCACAGCAAGAATTTAATATTCCCTATTTTCTCCCCATTTAATTATCACAGAAACTCTACGGAATAGGTATTATTATTATTGCTTACTATTTATGTAATAATGGGAAATTATGTATTATGTATTTGATGAGAAAATAGCCCCAGACTACTTAAAGAACTTGCACAAAGTTCTTTAGCTAGTTAGTTGTAGAGTCAAGATTCAAACCCAGTCTGTTATGGCTCCAGAGCCCTAGATTTTAAGCACAAGATTATGCAGCCTTTCTAGTTCACCTCATTTTCTCCTGTTATTTTCTGGTCGTCAAATGTTCTCATTTCACACTATATCCTTTTATTTCAAGGGATATTCCTCATTTAGAAAGGCAACAGATCTCAGGTGATGGTAAAAAGGAAAATATTTGGGTTAGCTAATTTTTGCTAAGCTGTGAGTGATTATATAGCCAAGTGTTTTACCATTTCCAGAAATATTTATGCTTATAGAGTACTGTATTAACTCAAAGAAATGTGTCTTAAAATAAAATCGAGATAATCCTCTGAATCATTTTCTCCTCCCTGCCCTTTCTCGACTCTACTACTACTGTGTTATTCAGTTATGAGGTGTGTGTGTGTATGTTATGTATACGTGCCTATATCAATATCATCCATATGACTTTGTATAGTTGTATGGAGCTTTACATACCTATCTATAGGTTTCTATATTTCCTTTTAGGTGATAAGGTTTTTAAGAAAGAAGTTCTTTCTCTATTTCCTTTTTCTATACTCCGTATAAACTTGTGCAGTGCCTGCTGCATGATAGGTGCTAACTTAACATTTATTGAATTAAGCGTATTATAGATTTGGTGAGGTAGGATGACTTCGTATAACTTGAAAAATATTATCACACAGGTAATTTTTGATATTAAATATGTTTAATATTGAACATCAAAAGAAGAAAAGGAAAATATGAGAGACAGTAGTGCTTATAGCCTGACTGAGGAGGAAAGCAGAGGGGAAGAGTCGATTTGTATATGTCTGTTTAATTTTGCAAACTACTTGAAGAGCAATGCTTTTGCTCATAATAAGAAAAATGCAAATGTAGACTATGCAAATAAAACATTTCCAACCTATCCAATTGATAAAAATCCAGAAGATTGATAGGGCAGTCTATTGTCAAATCTGCGAGAAATTGGCACTCTTATATGTGGTTAATGTGAATGCAAGATGGGAAAAATGTTTGGGGTGGAATTTGGTAATATTTTGCAATATTATATGTGCCTTTACCCTCTGAGTAATCCCACTTCTAGGAACTTACTGTACCTACCATGATATTAGAAAAAATATAAAAAGATAATTCTGAAGGCTATTAGTAGTAATATTGATGATACCAAAATGCTAGAAAAGGCTCACATTTTGATCAACAGAGAACTAGTTGAATAAAGTATGGTGTATGCACAAACTAGAGTCCTATGCAGATGTAAAAACGCACGAGAAATGTCTTCATATGACATCATGGGGTAATCTTTGGGATATAGATTTCAGGTCAAAAAAGCAAGATGAAAAAAAGTGTGTGTCTCAGTGTATCATTAATTTAAGGGCCCAGGGAATGGGAGTGGGGAGGGTACATATTAGTTTCCCAGGGGTGCCATGAAAACATACCACAAACTGAGTGGCTTAAAACGACATAGATTCATACTTTCACAGTCTGGAGGGTATAGGTCTAAAATCAAAGTGTTGGCAGGGCATGCTCTCTCTGGAGGCTCTAGGGAAGAGTCCTAACTTGCCTCTTCCTAGCTTTTGGTGGCTGCAGGCCATCCTTGGCATTCCTTGGCCTGTAGCTGCATCACTCCAATATCTGCTTCCTTATTCATGTGACTGTCTTCCTGCTGTGTGCACCCGTGTCTCTGGATCCAAATCTCCCTCATCTTTCTCTTATAAAGACCCTTGTCACTGGATTAGGGTCCACCCTAATCTAGTATGACCTCATCTTAACTTGATTACATCTGTAAAGATCCTATTTCCAAATAAGGTCACAGTTGCAGGTACCTTAGATTAGGACCTCAATGTATCTTTTTGGGGAACATAATTCAAGCTCTAACATAGGGTAAACAAGTATGTGTGTGTGTTTATGGGCATGTGTTGGAGGCGACAAGGATAGAAGCTTATGTTTCTCTGAATAGATATTATTTTGTTTTTGAAATCATGTAAATATTCACATAATTATACAAGATTAAATATAAAATTATAGAAAGTAAAAGTAAAGTGAAATAAATTAATATCAGAATTTGAGTTTGTGGCACACCATTCAGAAAGAAACTATTTCAAGTGACTTTCAAACACACTGCTTTACCATATTTCCCTAGTGGCATATACTCTAAAGAAAAAAATTTGTTTCTTTTTGACACAGAGTTTCACTCCCGTTGCCCAGGCTGGAGTGCAATGGTGTGACTTCAGCTCACTGCAACCTCCACCTCTAAGGCTCAAGCTATCCTCCTGCCTTAGCCTCTTGAGTAACTGGGACTACAGGCACACACCACCGCACCCAGCTAATTTTTGTATTGTTTTTGTACAGACAGGTTTTTGCCATGTTGCCCGGGCTGGTCTTGAACTCCTGAGCTCAGCCACCCAAAATGCTGGGATTACAGGCATGAGCCACTGCGTCTGGCTGAAAAACATTTTTTAAAAACTGTTTTAATAATCACATTGTAGGTGATAGTATTAGCATTCTCATTTTAAGACTTCTGAATATGTATTGTGTGGATGAAGTAAATGAGTAGTTATGTTTGTGAGTTTGTCAAAAGATGTAACACAAATGAGGCTAAGTTAAAAATCTTGTCCTAAGTTTGAATCAGAAACATAAATTTTAGTTTATGATGTATATGACCTTAAAACAACAACAAAATAACAACATATTTATAGCTTTTCACTAAGAAATCCTGAAAATAAGGGCTGATCCAGTAGTAATCAGCAAACTTGATGTCAAGGTCTTGACCTGGTAGCACCATTTATTTCCTGAAGGAACCAGAATTCCTCAGAGAAGTGGAAAATCTGGGGCAGAAAATGTTTAACATGGCTCTATAACATCTCATCATACTACAAAGCACAGAGCGTATTAAAGACCATCAAAGATGCAGCCAAAGGACTCAAGAGTCAACTTTAATAGAATCCCCACTGACGAATGATGTAACCGTTTGATCATCAATGAGGACCACAACTACAGTGAACCAAAACATTTCAAATATGCTTAAATCCACAATTTAAAAATGATTGAAAAGCAAAAATACTATCAATGATCACTGCTATGGTTTGAATTTGTCCCCCAAAGTTCACGTGTTGGAAACAATCCCCAAGGCAACAGTGTTGAGAGGTGGGACCTTTAAGAGGTGATTAGCTCATGAGAGCTCTGCCTCATGAATGGATTAATGCTGTTATCACAGTAGCTAGTTTGTTATTGCAAGAGTGAATTTGTTATAAAAGCAAGTTTGGCCCTCTCTGCTCTTGCCCTCTCTTTCTCTTCCACCTCCACCATTGGATGATGCAGCATAAAGGCCCTGCCAGACACCAATACTATGCTTTAAATTACCCATGGTGAGGTGGGATGACTTCTTATAACTTGAAAAATATTATCACACAGGTAATTTTTGATATAAAATGTTTAATACTGCCTATGTCCTGAATGGTATTGCCTAGGTTTTCTTCTAGGGTTTTTATGGTCTTAGGTCTAAATGTAAGTCTTTAATTCATCTTGAATTAATTTTTGTATAAGGTGTAAGGAAGGGATCCAGTTTCAGCTTTCTCCATATGGCTAGCCAGTTTTCCCAGCACCATTTATTAAATAGAGAATCCTTTTCCCATTGCTTGTTTTTGTGAGGTTTGTCAAAGATCAGATAGTTGTAGATATACGGCATTATTTCTGAGGGCTCTGTTCTGTTCCATTGATCTATGTCTCTGTTGTGGTACCAGTACCATGCTGTTTTGGTTACTGTAGCCTTGTAGTATAGTTTGAAGTCAGGTAGCGTGATGCCTCCAGCTTTGTTCTTTTGGCTCAGGATTGACTTTCCAATGCAGGCTCTTTTTTGGTTCCATATGAACTTTAAAGTAGATTTTTCCAATTCTGTGAAGAAAGTCATTGGTAGCTTGATGGGGATGGCATTGAATCTATAAATTACCTTGGGCAGTATGGCCATTTTCACAATATTGATTCTTCCAACCCATGAGCATGGAATGTTCTTCCATTTGTTTGTATCCTCTTTTATTTCATTGAGCAGTGGTTTGTAGTTCTCCTTGAAGAGGTCCTTCATGTCCCTTGTAAATTGGATTCCTAGGTATTTTATTCTCTTTGAAGCAATTGTGAATGGGAGTTCACTCATGATTTGGCTCTCTGTTTGTCTGTTATTGGTGTACAAGAATGCTTTTGATTTTTGTACATTGATTTTGTATCCTGAGACTTTGCTGAAGTTGCTTATCAGCTTAAGGAGATTTTGGGCTGAGATGATGGGGTTTTCTAGATATACAATCATGTCATCTGCAAACAGGGACAATTTGACTTCCTCTTTTCCTAATTGAATACCCTTTATTTCCTTCTCCTGCCTGATTGCCCTGTCTAGAACTTCATGTCTAAAACACCAAAAGCAATGGCAACAAAAGCCAAAATTGACAAATGGGATCTAATTAAACTAAAGAGCTTCTGCACAGCAAAAGAAACTACCATCAGAGTCAACAGGCAACCTACAAAATGGGAGAAAATTTTCACAACCTACTCATCTGACAAAGGGCTAATATCCAGAATCTACAATGAACTCAAACAAATTTACAAGAAAAAAACAAACAACCCCATCAAAAAGTGGGCAAAGGACATGAATAGACACTTCTAAAAAGAAGACATTTATGCCGCCAAAAAACACATGAAAAAATGCTCATCATCACTGGCCATCAGAGAAATGCAAATCAAAACCACAATGAGATACCATCTCATACCAGTTAGAATGGCCATCATTAAAAAGTCAGGAAACAACAGGTGCTGGAGAGGATGTGGAGAAATAGGAACACTTTTACACTGTTGGTGGGACTGTAAACTAGTTCAACCATTGTGGAAGTCAGTGTGGCGATTCCTCAGGGATCTAGAACTAGAAATACCATTTCACCCAGCCATCTAATTACTGGGTATATACCCAAAGGACTGTAAATCATGCTGCTATAAAGACACATGCACACGTATGTTTATTGCGGCACTATTCACAATAGCAAAGAGTTGGAACCAACCCAAATGTCCAACAACGATAGACTGGATTAAGAAAATGTGGCACATATACACCATGGAATACTATGCAGCCATAAAAAATGATGAGTTCATGTCCTTTGTAGGGACATGGATGAAACTGGAAATCATCATTCTCAGTAAACCATCGCAAGGACAAAAAACCAAACACCACATGTTCTCAGTCATAGGTGGGAATTGAACAATGAGAACTCATTGAAACAGGAAGGGGAACATCACACTCCGGGGACTGTTGTGGGGAGGGGGGAGGGACAGCATTAGGAGATATACCTAATGCTAAAGGACGAGTTAATGGGTGCAGCACACCAACGTGGCACATGGATACATATGTAACAAACCTGCACATTGTGCACATGTACCCTAAAACTTAAAGTACAATAAAAAAATAAATAAGTACAATGTTTAATATTGAACATCAAAAGAAGAAAAGGAAAATATGAGAGATAGTAGTGCTTATAGGCTGACTGAGGAGGAAAGCAGAGGGGAAGAATTATCCAGTCTCTGGTATTCGGTTACAGCAGCACAAAACAGACTAAGAAAATGAACCAAGTGAAGACATTTGAGCATTGTTTGGATATTTAAACATGTTTTTAGTTGTGGGAATTATATTGTGGTTATATTTTTCAAAAAGAATACATGCTGTAAATTTAAGAATAAAATGACATGAAGTTTGAGATTTTCTTCAAAATATTCTGGGCACAATATAGCTGAAATGGTAAGATTGCTCGTGAGTTGATAATTGTTGAATCTGGAATTTTTTATAATAAAGAGCCCTTCCTTCCTTCCTTCCTTCCTTCCTTCCTTCCTTCCTTCCTTCCTTCCTTCTGTCCGTCCTTCCTTCCGTCCTTCCTTGCTTCCTTCTTTGTTTTTAAAAAAGAGTGCTATTTACAGAAGGCTGAACAGGCTGCTAAGACATGAGAGGCCAAATAAATTCTACATTAATAAATTTTATCAGCAAATGCCCCAGAAATCATTGGCAATTTAACTGGTAAATGCTGCTAATAATAATGTGTAATGATGATATTGAAAACAATAGCTAACATTTATTGGGTACTTACTATATTCTTGTTGCTTTGCATATATCTTACTTGATACTCACAAAAACCTTGGAGTGGAATACCAATTTTATAATTGGGGCCACTGAGACTGTTGCTAAACAGATTTGAATTTTGAAAATTGCCTTCTAAGCTTGCTCTTATAAAACACCTCTGCTGCAGGCTATGGTTTTTCCTTTGGCTTCTTCCATCTTTTTATGATTCCCTCTTCTCTCTTAAATCCTTGTCCATTTTTGAAAACCCAAATCATAACTCCTCAGCAAAACATTGTCCCACCACCCCAGCCTATCAAGATTTCTTCTTCTGAGCTCCTATTTTACTTTAAATTCACATAAAAGTTAATTGTGTGCTGACCTGTATTCACAAGATTGTATTGTTATTAAAATATTTAATTGCTTAACTTTGTTTGTTCAAGTCTAGTGTCTCCAACTAGATTTTTAAACATCTTGAGGGCATAAACAGTGTCTTATACTTTGGAACCCTGACAAATGTTGGCGTGATTCCTTGTATGATAAATTTGTTCTAGTTTATGGAAATTGTTTGGACACTTGATAAGGAATAGCAAACAGAATAGATTCTTTTATGGCAGTGCCAGCGACGCTATCTGTATGTAAGGAGAGCATTGGCAAGTTATATGAAATGGTTCAAATAAAAGTCCACATTCAGAGGAAATGCTAGTAAGCACTCCCTGTGTGGCCTGGTGAAGTGATATCCTAATGTTCTTGCCTCTCCCTCTACCTCTTACTTGGTGTTTCTGGAGGGAGGAGGAGTGAGTAGAGCAAGAGAAATCTGAGAGGTGAGTATGAGAAAAAGAATAGGGCCGGCTCAATTGCAGTTTCAATTTCTCCAAACAGCAGAGAATGTGTGTACTTATCTGCTCTTGGGTATGTAGTAAACTTAGCACCACTGGTTCTGCCCAGTGTCTGGGAGTGGAGGAGACAGGGACCGCTGCAGGGAGTCCTGCAATTGCAGCCCTCCAGCACTTCCTCTGACACAGTGTGTCATTTTAGTTCTGTAGAGCATCCTTAGCAACACCATTAAGCTGTCTCGTCTGAAGCAAATTCTCCCACAGCTTTATTAGGAACAAAGGTGATATTTTATTTTCATCTCCCTGACTCTGTGTGTCCCTCAATTCTGAACTTGGTTGGGGAAAAGAAGTGTGTTATTTATAAGCCTTTCAAACCGCAAATATGTAAAGAAAGTATATTTTGAAAATTAACTGTATTTATAGCAGCAATTAACTTGGCAAAAAAGGCAGGGGCTTCCTAAGAACTAGGCCTGGGGCTGGGCGCAGTGGCTCACACCTGTAATTCCAGCACTTTGGGAGGCCGAGGCGGGCGGATCACTTGAGGTCCGGAATTCGAGACCAACTTGACCAACATGGTGAAACTCCTTCTCTACTATAAATACAAAAATTAGCCGGGTGTGGTGGTGCATGCCTGTAGTTCCAGCTACTTGGGAGGCTGAGACAGGAGAATTGCTTGAACCTGGGAGGCAGAGGTTGCAGTGAGCTGAGATCATGCCACTGCCACTGGGTGACAGAGCAAGACTCTGCCAAAAAAAAAAAAAAAAAAAAAAAAAAAAGAGCTAGGATTGGTAAGTAAATTTTGTTTAAAAATCAGACATCTCAGCTGAGGTGATAGAGTAGGAAGCCTCAATAGCCCCTGCTCACTGTGAAGTGATCCTCAAGCCATCCTCCACTAGTGGGACGAGCAAAAAGCAACTGGAGAAATCAAGTAGGAAGTAAAAACCATGTAAAAGGAGTTATGGTAATGAATAAATGAAGAACAATATTGACAGAATGAAGAAAGGAGGAGGGATATCAAATATTCACTGTCAAGGGGCAATTAAGAAAAATTAAGGTGATACAAAAAAAAAAAAAAGAAAAAAAAAGGAAGTGGAGTCTGAAATAAGACCTTAGATATAGACCCACAACATGTGCTCTTAAGGAGGCAAGTAAACATGCTAGGCTGGGATCACTGTTTAGAGCAGCTTGGTATTAAGACTCTTATAATGCAAACAAGAAAAACATACCCAGGGTCACAGTTGTTTTCAGACTCATTTTGTCAAAGGTGAGGACTTCTGCCCTCTGGACCATGAGTGACAGTTGGGAGAGTCAGGGTTAAGGTGGAAAAGGGTGCACGCGCGCGCACACACACACACACACACACACACACACACACACACTCTTAACTTGAACAATAACACTTTTATATCTCTTACAGACTAGATTTCTGAGTAAAATATGTTTCAATGAACAATTCCTTGTACTAAAATAAATTTAAAAATAACTGCAGCACTCAGTGTTGTAACCTTTATTTTGTTATCTGGTCGACCGCTAGATATAAAACTTAACTAATGGTATGCTAAGGGCAAAGAAGTGATTTTTCTCTTATCTTTTGAAATCTGATGTCTTTATCCTCCCAAGATGTGGCATTTCCAGAAGGGCTGATGAGGGCACATCTAACAATTAGGGCTTGTTATTTAAGGAGTGTTCCACAGACCAATTTCATCAACATCATCTGAGAGTGTGTTAAGAGATGGAGAATCTCAGAACCCACGCCAGTGCCACAGAATGAGAATCTGTATTTTAACAAGCCCAGGTTGATGAACACTGATCTAGGTGATCGCTACAGGCTTTCGAATTTCTGAAATTTTATGAATTTTCAATATTTAACTATAACATATTCCCTTTCTATTCCTATAATCAAGTGAGTAATTACAGTTTTGGAAGTCAACTAGGATGTCTTTACTCATGAATCTATCCATTACACACTCTATGCACACAGGAACACAGCAGTTATTATGTTATTAGAAGTGCTAACTGGATTTACCATCAGGAAAATGATTAAGCTTAAAACCTGTCTTCCTATTTATTTTTACTTAAAAATATAGTTTGGAAAAAATATGCCTGAACCATGAATGAGAGAAACTATTCAAGACAGGTCACTATTGCCCCTCAGTGTTTTGAGATGAACATGAAGTTTGTTTTTTATGGAACAGTGTCATGTGGAGGGTAAAAAAAAAAACAAAAAAACCTTAATTAGCTCATTAGCTCTGATTTTACTTTTTCAGTGTAAACAATCCTTTGCAGAAGTCATAATTACTTATAGATGCTGACTATATTTTAAAATCTAAAAATTGCTGTCATTGGAGTTGTGTCTTGAGAATATGTTTATCTATCTTAGTGCAAATGCTTTCTAGAATCCTGGAAAGCACTTAAAATTTTTTTTTGAGGCACTTAAGCTCAATAGCTAATGGAAGATCATGTATTTAAATAATTTAAGCTTCCATCTGGCTTGAAGAACACCAGGTGGAAGTTGCTGATCAGGATGAGTCTGTTACGTGGAAGGAAATGTTTGCTCAAAATAAATGAAAGGCAAACATTTACATGAGCCCCATCTTCTTGTCTGTGTGGGTAGATTCCTGTTCGCTGCTCTAATCGTCTTTGGGCCTGGATTCTACCTTGTACATTCACTTTGTACTGATGAGAGTCCAGCGGAGCACGATTAACAGTGACTTTCACTGTTTATTTTGTCTTCACAATCTTTTGATCATAAGCAATGATTATCTCCCTTATTCCTCCTTTCTGCATGCCAACCTGAAATCAAAAGGGGCTGCCCCTTTCTGTAGGAGAGAGGAAGCTGAGAGTCCTGGACGTAACTCTCCTTGTTGCTGGGCCAGCTGGCAGATTCCATGTTTCCCACTGAGCATCACAGTGTGTTGTCAAAGGCTTGGTTTTGTGAGTTGACTTCTGATAGGCACTTACTGTATCTTACCTGTCAACTCCACAGTGGACTTCCTCATTTACAGCATGTGGCTTGCAAGCACAGACCAAACCTTTCAAGCCAAGAAGAGTCCTATGGAGCACATGGCTCTACTTTCCAGCTCTTTTCTGCTCATTGTGCTTGTCAGACACATTCTTCCATGCGTGGACTTTTTGGGTGTGTGTGAGTGTGTGTGTGTCTGTGTCTGGTCTGTCATTTTTAGGTATAAAAGAATCGGAACCATTCCTGCTGTGAATTCTACTAAGGCAAAAAATGGAACTGTGTGTCCTAGTATGGTAAGGACAAATAGCTGGCTAAAGAGGGGTTGTTCCCAGGGCTGCAAACCAACTCACCTAACAATTCCTCAGCTTATGTGGGAGAGCATTAGATAGTCACCACAAACTGAATCAGTGCTTAGAAATGCAGGCTTTATAGTCCATGTATTTCAGGTATTTCAAGATATCACAGTTTCCATACTCTGCCGGGATTACACTGAAGTTTATCTACCCAGCTTCTAAGACACCCCAGGGAAATAGATCACAAAATCTGCAGCGGCTTCAAACTCATCTTTTCCAGAGCCAAATGAAATACAAATTCCAAATGTTTCAAGTTTTATTCTAGGTTTAGAAATTACACTTTTTTCGATTCAGTTCTAAATTTGACAGCATCCTCCCTCCTATTGCTAGAAACAAGCCTGGGCTGGGCTGGGCTGGGGTGAGGAAAACCAGCATGTTACCCGGAAGGACTAACTCCCCTGCCCTGGCCACTGCAAGCGCATCACCAGAAAAGGGAACCCTGTAGTTTATTGTAAAAAAACATTGGTAATGGGAAGGAAAATTGTTCAATGAAGTTGCTTTGGGGGCATTTTTAGATATTGGTGGCCACTGAATTTATAACAGGCAATAGTCATTGCTATCACTCCTTTTCCTGTTTGGCTCTTGGCTACACATTTGGATTTTGGCTGAAAGGGAGGCTTGGTAGATGTGGGTGTTGAAACATCACTTCACTGCACCTCGTCTCCCTTCCCCACAGGGTGACCTAGATGTCTCAAGGGGCGAGGCTGGTCTATTCAGGACAGTGGGGCTCTCAGTAGTCCTCGTGTTCCCAGCTCCCCTCAGATGGTACCACTCCAAGTGGGCCTGCAGGCAGGTGTATTCCTCACCCCTATATGGAAGCCTATGGAAGAACCCAGTCAGTAAGCTCGGCAAGGATACTGTTTAATAACGTCATCACCATGTCGAGCCAGCAGGGCTCATTGGGTGTGCTCAAAAATCCCCTCATTCATTTCCCCCCGTTTGTTTTTCTGTTGTCCCCAGGGGCTGCCTCTTGATTTTCTGGTTAGCTCCCAATAACAAAATGTCTTCTTGTTATTTTTAATAACAAATCAGTTTTGGTTTAGTAATTACTATGTCCAATCCAGAGTAATACATAAAACACCTATTTTCATTTAATGATAAACTTTTCTCTTCAGCTTGGGCCTGTTGCAAACAGCCCCCTTGCAGGCTTATAGGTGAATGTGGTGCGTGTTGGTTGTTTTTTTCCCACGTGCTCCATACAGTGCTTTACCAGAGCTGGGGATGACTGTCACAGGAGGGGAGAAGGAAGGCAGGCACTACCTGTTGGCATGGGCGTTCCCTGGACTTGGAAGATTTGTAAAATGACTTTTTTAGGTCTGCTTGGTTTTGAGTGTCTGTACCCTGCCGTCCCCCAAACTCATATGTTGAAATCTCAACCTCCGAGGTGCTGGTATGTGGAGGTGGGGCCTTTGGGAGGTGATTAGGTCATGAGGGTGGAGCCATCATGAATGAGATTACTGCCGTTATAAAAGAGACCCCAAAATGCTCCCTTTCTCCTTCCACCATGCAAGAACACAGAGAGGGCACCATCTGCGAACTAGGAAATGCCCCGCCCCCACCCACCCCAGATGCCAAATCTGCTGGTGTCTTGATCTTGGACTTCCAGCCTCCAGATTTATGAGAAATAAGTTTCTGTTGTTTATAAGCTACCCAGTTTATGGCATTTTGTTATTAGCAGCCTGAGCTAAGACGAACACTTTCACAGATTACATTCTACCTCTTTCTCTCTCCCTCACCCCATACAGAAGACTTGCTGGGTTTTTCCTACCTGCAAATATGTTTCTAGTGGCTGGTCGCATGCATCTCCTTCCTCAGCCCTGGGAATCCAACAGTTCATGCTCTGTTGGGGTCACCTCACTATCCAGGCAGCCATGAATTACCTATATGCTTGTTTTCTCATAGGAGGGGCCACATGCCTGGGAACACTTAGACATCTTTTGCTCAAACAAACCCTGGCAGCATGGGCAGACCCTGGCACAGTCATCTTTATTTCACTGTAAGAGTAGCTGGCCAGTTATCTTCCTCCCTTTAAAAGTCCCAGAGTCAAACACCAGTCCACATTGCCCTCAGCTCTGAACGATGCATGTCAAGCTCTCAGAGGGCTCCCATCAAAGTCCTTTCCTCAAAGGGAGGGGCAGATACTAGGATATTCCCATCAGTCCCTCAACCTGGTTGTTGTGGTCCCAAGGTTGAGGGGCCGATGGGAATAACCTAGTGTCTGTCCCTTCCTTTGAGTTACAGCAGAGAACAGTTCTCCAAAAAGTCTTCTTATAACATCCAACTCTTTTTTCAGTCCCCCTAGTTCTTTGTAAGCTGAGGGTGGGTAGTTAGCAAAGTGTTAAATATCAATTCTTAAGCAAGTTCCATGCATATTCTGACTGGTGGCCTTCCTTGCCTCTCACTTTGAAATGTGATATTTATTGTCTAGGGAACTCTGTTGAAATTAAGGTCTAAATGGTTTATTTAACATCTGGTTACATTAAATCAAGGTTTGAGTGTAAAAAAATCCATCCAGCTTTTATATTCATATGCATGTGTGAATATTTGCATTCTCAGTTGATAAACTTGAAATTTAAAGTTTCTCTTCTGCTTCCTCTTTAATTACATGTGCATTTGAATAGAGAGTTCTCAGAGGAAACAAGATATTTTCCCAAACTAGAGTTATTTTATAGCTTAACTAGGCAATATTATAATCAAACCTTTAACATAACTTTACTATATAGGCTGGGCACAGTGGCTCACACCTATAATCCCAGCACTTTGGGAGGCTGAGATGGGCCAATCACTTGAGCTCAGGAGTTCGAGACCAGCCTGGGCAATATGGTGAGACCCCCATCTCTGTACAAAATACAAAAATTAGCCAGGTGTGGGCCAAGTGTGGTGGCATGTGCCTAGAGTCCCAGCTACAAGGAGGCTGAGGCAGGAGGATTGCTTGAGCCCAGGAGGCAGAGGATTCAGTGAGCTGAGATTGCACCACTGCACTCCAGCCTAAGTGAAACCCTGTCTCAAAGAAAAAAAGTGAAAAGATATAGACGGAAGAATTATTAAACATTTTTGACCCTATTCTCAGATAGCATGGTCTTTTTCAGCAGCAAAGTAGAATAGAATTTGAAATGGAAGAAGATTAACAATAAAAGCAATATTTAAACAGCTAATCCTTACAGAGCACCCATGCGGTTGCAGAAGTTCTGGTGAATGCTTTATGGAGATTGGCCATTGGACCCTCATGACAGTTGTGTGTGTGGCAGGTGGTGATATTATTCTCATATGATGAAGTTTTAGCAAGTTCCCAGGGTCATTTGGATTTTAGGTGATGGAGTTTAGATTTTACTCCAGGAAATCTAACTTCATAGCTGATTTCCTAGTAAGATTGAAAGGATAATTAGGAGTGATTGGAATTCCAAAAAGAAACTTTCTGCAAAACAGGAGATTCTAGAATCTTACATGCTGTCTCATTTCCTTGACTTTACTGAATTCTAGTGATTTCACAAAATTTATTTATTTTAAATAATCTTGCCTACTGAAGATTGTCTGTTTCTGAGGGCATGAGGGTGTCAGGGCAAAGGGACAAGTTTTATAAGAACTGCGCTAAATGGTCTATAAATTTCCTTTACTACCTTCAGCAACCTTTAAGAAACTTCCATTTAGTGCATTTCTTCCAATGAAAAGTGTCAAGGGCCTTTGTGACTTCTGCTCCTTGACTGGTCTAATTGCTATTTTCTTGAGCATGGAGAAAAAGTTTCTTTACTTAGGTTGATATTTTTAGACCTGGGATGGGCCACTTTGCAACCATATTTTGTTGGCTCCCTAAATAAAGGCAAAGGCCAAGTCTGAAATGGACCACATGCGCAACTCAAGTGGATCAAAGCTCAATGCACATCATTTTCTTCACAGTCCCATGAATGGATTAGCTTTGACTTAGCTC
This sequence comes from Nomascus leucogenys, assembly GCF_006542625.1. Classification (NCBI taxonomy): domain Eukaryota; kingdom Metazoa; phylum Chordata; class Mammalia; order Primates; family Hylobatidae; genus Nomascus; species Nomascus leucogenys. The sequence continues at coordinate 6,560,037 of NC_044396.1, forward strand.
TGTGTCCACTCCTGGATGAGGGAAAACACATGTTTTAATCAAGTTATGTCTTTTGCAGTGATTGATTCTTAACTCGAGGGGTTAAGAATAATTCTTACAGCTTTAGCTTTTAGAAAGAACTAAGAAAACTACTCTGCCTTTTCCCACCCACCCCCAGGATTGAAGGTGCTCTCTGAGTGGTACTGACTCCCCTTCTCCCCCACACAGCTCTTGTATCATTCTGCACACCCTTGCTCTAGCACCACTCTGGAGTCTCCAGGCATTTCCTGAAATGGGAATGGCCTTAAGTTAGACTCCAGTGGACTTTCTAGGCGATGGTGGCATTTGTCCCCTTTTCTGCCTTCAGCCATTTTAAACTTTAAATTTTATTCTCTCAACATTTTATGGATCTTATGACTAGTTGGAATAAGATCTAGAAAATGATGCCATTTACTGTTGTGTTACATGCAATCCAAGTGAAAAAGTGTGCCAGATGCAAGACAAGCCCCCCAGTCCCCTATGGAAGTGCTGCTGCCCTGGTCCCTTCCTGTGAAGAATGACCATTCATTTGTTCAACAAATATTTGCTGAGCACCTACTATGTCCACGCCACTGTTCTAAACATTGGGGTATGGTGAACAAAATGAAACAAAATCCCAGCCTTAATAGGACTTATATTCTCATGGGTGGAGACAGAAAATAAACAAAGTATATTAGTAACATATACAGTATGCTGGAGATAAGTGCTCTAAAGAAAAATAAAGCAAGAAGGGAGGGTAGGGATGCTGAGGTAGGAGGATGTGGTTTAATTTCAAGTGACAACATTAAGATGCCTTACTGGGAAGGCAATGAGCAAAAACTTCAAGGAGGGCAGTAAGTGAGCCATATAGAGATTGGGGAAGGTGCTGGAAATGTGACTTTTAGAAGAGCCACTATATGTGAGGATTGCTTTGGTTTGGTTTTCCCTGGCATTGTACTTCTGGAATCAGCACAGAACTCAACTGAGTTCACAAAGTCAGGCAGAGGCAGTGGGACTTCATGGAAAAAATGATGGGAGAAAAAGCCTATCACAGCAGGTTGGCAGTGGGCTTAAAGGCCTACCATCTCTCAAAGAGAGGCTACTCTGTTTCAGTTCTCAGTTATATGGTCTCAATTATAATAAAGCTCAATTATATCAACAGATAATTTTAGTTATCTGTTTATGCAAAATTTTAACAACTGCGAGGTTAGAGGGGCCAGAGTTCACACAGAATTGTACTCCCTTCTGATGTCAATTGCAAGTTTCCCAAGCTCTCAGTTTTGGTAATTCACTAGAGAGACTCATGGAACCCACTGAAAGCTATTATACTCATGGTTATGGTTTACTACAGGGAAGAATACAAAGGGAAGAGACACATGGAGCAGAGTCCAGGAGGATCTACAAGCTGCATTTCCAGTTGCCTTTTCCCCATGGAGGCATGAACAGCATTACTGACTCCTGGCAATTATGTGTGACAATACATAGCATATCACCAACCAGGGAAACTCACCCCAGCCTAGGTGTTCAGAGTTTTTATTGGAGGCTCAATCATACACTGCCTGTGTTGCTGTTTTTTAGTCTCCAGCCCTTCTGGAAGTCAGGCTGATAACTTAATCTCTGGATCCTCCAGAGAATGGCAGATCCCATGTAGCCCAGCATAAATTTCATTGTTAGACTGTCAGGTGGACCAAAGACCCCCAGCAAACAAAGACACTCTTGTTAGGAATGACCTTCCAGGGGCCTGGAGATCATCTCTCCGTGGCTGAGGGCAAAGGGCAGACTTCTCTTTTGGATAAATTTAATTCTTCACTATGGAGTCTATAACATTCAATTATTTTCCTCCCACACACTTATAGCATCACTCATAACTGCTCTTTGTTAATGATATACATGAAAGGTGAAAAGAGACAGAGGCAGAGCTGGGGGGTTCGCCTCCATACACATGAGGGACCCACACATTTTACATGTGCATCTTAAGTGTCTTTACTATTGGATATATACTAGATGGTTTTAAATAGCATTCTTCTCATTGTCTTTTGTCCCTTTTTGAGGCAAGGGGAAAACATTGATTCATGGAAAAAAATATGTATATATTCTGCACAAAATCATTGAAGGTAAGTAAACTAATAGCACATAGATTTAAATGTTTACTGGTTTGTGTCAGTGTCTGGTTATACAATGAATAATTCATATCAAACTAGTAGAATGTAACATTTACATAAAATAATACTTTGCAAATTTATGGTAAGTACTAATTACTTGCCTTATTTGCCATGACTATGATATTAAATATTCATAAAAATGTGATTATTTCTTTGATTTGGCAGGCATTTAGATTTCTCTACAGCTTTTCACACTGCTAATTTTAATCCAGTAAATTATCTGGAAGAAAACAGTATGCAGCCTAAAAACTGTTCAAAATTCACTCCAACATTGAGCACATTATGGACGTAATGATCCATTACAACCAAACTTCAAGAAGGGCTTACAAGAAAACTGAGAATTAAACAAAGAAATATGGAGGCTATCATCATGATTTATCAGATATGTTTATTAGATTTTTTTACACAAACCATGGACAACCTTTAGAAGCACTGTTTTGATATATAGCATATGTACTTGGAGGTGTTTTGCTCCCACCGGGGACCAGTTTAAGAGAATTTACCAGGACTGTGCCAGTGTTCATTTCCCAGCTTGATGTTCAGTGAGATTATTTGTGAGGCCCATTAATGTGAGAACCTGAACTGTGGGTAAGTGCACTAGAAATGTGCTCTTTATGGGATCGGGGGCCGCGGAGAGGACCTCCTCCCTTCATTACTGCTGCTGGGGCAGTTGGAGGTTCTCAAATTCTTTAAAACAAAATTAGAACTCCATAGCATAAGGCTCATATCAGAGGAGATGGTTCTATAAGACCTGAATATTTTATATCCTATTAACTTATAATTATTCTAATAATAATTTATCTGCTTTTTTGGTTCAAGGAGCACAAAATGAAACTCTGTCATGGTATCCAGCATTCCTTAGTCCAAAATTTCAGAGAGAAAAAGAGGGTAACTCTTGAAATTTAAAGGCCTAAGAATGTAAGAGGAAAAGGCAGGTGGTAAGAGAAGGAGGAAAAGGCTGTCAGATGTGAACTTGCGCGCCCATCAGAAAATATTTGGAGAGAGTTTGTAGGGAGATATCAGACATGGCATGTCTCTTGTTTGCATCATGGCTTCCATCACTGAATCCCTACACAACAAAGCAATCATACAGCATAGAGTTCCTTTGAATGCTAGTATTCCACAGGCTAAGTTCCACTAATCCAATATCTGGAGCTAGGGCTAGAAAGCATTTTCAAATGTGTTCATGCCTGTTTATGAAAGATGTTTGAATCAGGTCAGGGCCATGATACTGAACAAGAAAAACATTCATAACCCTGAAGAGTAATGTCTTTACAATATAAACCCAGACATTAAGGGTTCATAATCAAAGATTGATAGAAGAGGGCAGGTAGTGTGGTACATAGACACAAGAGGCAGAATGTGGGGGCCCTTCTTTTAGAAACCTTAATGACAATGCACAATGAAAATTAAGCCTGAAAATATAAAAAGTGAGGCACTCAACAGAGCATGCAAACCTGTAAGTTTAAGAGTGCTCTGCTGGCCGGGCGCGGTGGCTCACACCTGTAATCCCAGCACTTTGGGAGGCCGAGGCAGGTGGATCATGAGGTCAGGAGATCAAGACCATTCTGGCTAACATGGTGAAACCCCGTGTCTACTAAAAATACAAAAAATTAGCCAGGCGTAGTGGCGGGCGCCTGTAGTCCCAGCTACTGGGGAGGCTGAGGCAAGAGAATGGTGTGAACCCGGGAGGCGGAGCTTGCAGCGAGCCGAGATTGCACCATTGCACTCCAGCATGGGCGACAGGGCAAGAAGTCATCTCAAAAAACAAAAAAACAAAAAACAGTGCTCTGCTTTGTCTCTGGTGGTGAGTGTAACCTGGTAACCAATGCCCATTTAGTGGATGTTCCACAATATCTCCTGAAGGAAGACAGCTTGGCTTGCTTGTCATACCAGGGAGGAAACAGCACTGTGGTTAGGTTAGGAGCAGACAGATGTGGGTGTCACGCTTCATATGGGGCATGATGTTGGCTAAGTTATTCAGCTTCTCTCTGCCTTAGTTTCCTCATCTCTGAACTGGGGAAAGCAATAATATTCACTTCGTACCACTGTTGTGAGGATATACTGAGAATATCATATAAGGTGCTTAGCATAGTGTCTGGCATATGATAAATGCTTAATAAATCTTATCTATTTTTATTATGACTATCATGTATAGGAAACTAAAACATTGAAAAAAATCAGTAGAATATGTACTCATGTAAATAATTTCAGATATTTGACTGACGTTTTCCTGAAATCATTGCATTGACCCCATCCCATGGTTTTGTAATGGTATAAAGCCAGCATGTTCCAGTTAGTTAGTGACTGCCACCCTGGGGCCACCCAACTTAATCTTGAGTTTAGGCAGGAATAAGAAAAGCAGACAGCTCAGTATGTGGTTCAGGATGAACCTCACTTCCAGAACACCTCTGATGCTTGTTGGCCTGGATATATTCTAGATCAGGAGTTCTTAATCTGGAACCGATGGGTACCTGGAATCTGGGCATAGTTTCTCATAGATCCTTTAGAGAATCTGTGAGCACCAGAAATGATATGCAAGATTATATGTGTATGTATTTTTTTGGAGAGAGGGTCCATAACTTTGATCAGACTATGAAGGGGTTTATGACTCACTATGGTTTGGATATAGTTTGTTTGTCCCCACCAAAACTTAGGTGAAAGTTTGATTCCTAATGTGGTAGTGTTGAGAGGTGGGAAGTGTTCAAGTCACAGGGCAGATCCATTATGAGTGGCTCAGTGCCATTCTTGGCATAGTGAGTGAATTTTCATTCTCACGAGACTGGATTAATTCTTAGGAGAATATTCCTGTGAGTGTGGGTTGTTGTAAAGCTAGGATGCCAGTGGGGTTTTGTCTCTTCACACTTGTCCACTTACCCTCTGACATTTTCGATCATTTTATCACCCACCATGAAAATCTCTCCAGAAGCTGAGCAGATGCTGGTGCCATGCTTCTTACACTTCCCAGCCTGCAGAACCATGGGCTAAAGCAATAACTTCTTTTCCTTATAAATTACTCAGCCCCTGGTATTCTGTTATAGCTATGCTAAATGGACTAAGACATTAGTCTTCAAATTGTGTGGGCTCCTCTTCATGAGCACTGCCTAGAAACGAAGATGGTTCTGGAGTCCAGGGGAGGCCTGGCCTGTGATTAGGAGAGCCAAAATCATGTCTGCCATTCTTTGGCATTAGAAGGCCAGCCACAATGTATTAGCTTTTCAGGCAAGCTGCTTCAATTTGTACTCAAGCCACTGGAATTTATATTCAACTAAATTTATCTTATTGTTCTTCTAAATGCTGCTATTTAGCTATAGCTACCTCATCTTTCCTTGTATAATTGTTATTTGAAGTCCAAGTGCCAGATTTTACATTTATGACAAATGTTATAATAATGCTATATAATCATGTTAAACTTTTCCCATAAATTTACCATACTGAAATAATTTTGAATTCTGATTCTGTCATTAATGTATTTTATGACACTCTGAATTTCCTTTCAAGTATAGATTTGATAAAAATATATCTAAGTAAATATGGAAAATCCTGTGTCCATTTAAAATAATTCTTTTTCTTTTTTGAAAAAAAATTGTTCAGGTTAAATAAACTTTCTTAGCATAAAACACTGGCAAAATTGAAATGCTGCTGTACAGATCAACTTTACCAGAGTGCCTGGTTACAGTGCCAACCTGATAAATCAGGGAAAGTGAGAACAGGTTAAAATATATGATATCTTTTTAGCCAATGTCTTCTTGTGTCATTGTTTTGAAAATTAGCAATGATACATGAATATGATTTGCCTAAATTGAAGGCTATAAAAAAATAACGCAAAGAACGTTGTAGTAGAGTGTGAAACTATTCTGACCCAATTTTTACTTCCCTAACAAACCCACACAAAGTCCTCAGAAAATCTGCTGCAAGATGGCACAGCATAAAATAACTATGTATAAGTTAACCCCACCCCCATCTCACTCTCCACCTTTGTTGCTGGCCACACTTCTTAAAATGAAAATAAATGTAAACTGGGTGCCTGCTTGTTTTCTTTGAAGGCTGTACACCAACTACTGAATTGCTTTTCCAAGCTCTGACCCAACCTTCTTATGTGCGTGCTTACCAGGTTTGAAAAACAAGAGGCAAAGCTGCCTTGAAATCAACGGTTCACTCTGATGGAACCTCTCCAGTTCCTGGTGCTAATCATAGCACTGGAGCCCGCGCTTTCAGAAAAGCAGAACGCTCATGCTTTAAACAAAAAAAAAAAAAAAGAAAAAAAATCCTTCCTACCAAAAAAAAAAAAAGAAAAACCCAAACTGCAACTGCAAAATATATCTCATTTCTCTTTCCATTAGTCTGCTTCTCTTATTATTATTATCTTTATCCTGACAAAGGCTTGTAGGTTCTCTGTGAGCATCTTGTCACTGCAGGCAGTGGGGCACAGGAGGAAAGTTTTCAAGGAAAGCCAAAGGAAAGTGGTAGACACTGGAGGTCAGAGCAGTTCACAGGGGCTGTTAGCAGCTGTGGGCACCATCTGACTGATCCAAGCGCGTCCTCTGAGCTGCCTCAACAATATGTGGAGCTTATGGGAGATCTAGGCCCGGCTGCCGAATGTCATTTCCCATAAAGAAATTGGCTGAATTGACATCAGTTCTGTCCTGGGCAAATGTGGCTAGTAGAGCAAGTGTGGCCTTCATTTACCCAAAGTCTCTAAAAGAAACACAAATGGGGGAAGAGATGGTTTCCTTTGTTAACATGGAGATAACATTGTTTGCTTATGTTAATTTAAAAGGAGGACCCAAAGCATCAGACATCTGGTTTTTAAAAGTCAAATCTGTGCCCTACACATGGAATTTTTCATTTGATTGTGATATAATTAAAAGCATAAACAATGCAAAATTGGAGGAATCAGCTAGATAGTGTTACCATTCCTGGGACCTGCACCCCATCTGAGGACAAACAGGTCCTTGAATGCTTGTGAAATATTCAACTTTTGTTTTGCAGATAGTGAAGTTGACCAATGCTGCCTTTCCTTCTCGAATTGAACAAGGCCAGACGAACAGAGGTCAGCTCTCTGGAGTCTGGGATAGTTTTCCTGACATTATTGAGAGTATCATGCCGAGTTGCTCAAAGCGTGTGATGTATAGAAACGATGAAATGTATGCCTTGTGTCTTACGTGTACACACTGTGGGCTTTTAACTGTTGAATTGGAGAGTCCTGCCCTAAAATGTCACTGCGCTGAGCCATCACCTCTTGGTTGCTGGGAAAGAAAATGTAGAGACATTAAAGCAAAGGTAGCCTTCGTTCATTGGTACTCATGAGCACTTTTGAGTTTCAGGAAAGAACTCTCAAGAAAAGGGAAAATGGTGCAGGCAAGATTAACACACATTTTACCTAGTGTCATATTTGTGGAAAATGAGTTCATTTTCTGAGCGAGTCTGGGAGGTAAGCACAGACTCACAGTGCATTAGTTTGCCAGAGCTGCCATAGCAAATTACCCCAAACTGCTGGGTCTAGAACAACTGCAACTTTTTGCCTCACAGTTCTGGAGGCTGAGTCTAACATCAAGAGGTATCTGGGGCCACGCTCCCTCCAAAGCCTCCAAGGGACGATCTTTTCTTGCCTCTTCCAGTTTTGGGAGCCTTAGATGTTCCTTGGCTTGTGGCAGCATAACTCTAACTTCTGCCTCTGTCTTCACATGGCTTTCTTCTCTGTGTCTCTGTGTCTTTACATGGCTGCTCTTCTCTGTGTCTCTTTCCTCTTCTTAAAAGGACATCAGTCATATTGGATTAATGGCTCATCCTCCTGCGGTATGACTTCATCTTAACGAATTACACCTGTGGTGACTCGGTTTCCAAGTAAGGTCATATTCTGGAGGTACTGAGGGGATTAAGAGTTTAACATATCATTTCGAGGGGACTTGACTCAACCCATAACTCACAATGTAAAATAAATCAGAGTGGACTTAAGAGGAGTTGAGGAATGAGCCTAAGGGAAATTGAATTCTGTTACTCTGCTTATTTCATATTGGATTGCAAGTCAGCTAGGAGTTTGGCATAAGGTAGGCTAGGGTAGGTGGTGAGGGTTGCTCTGGCTTGAATGTGTCCCTCCAAAAGCATGTGCGGAAACTTAATCTCTGTTGTAACAGTGTTGCAACGTGAGACCTAATGAGAAGTGATGAGGTCATGTGGGTGGAGTGAATGGACTCATGCTGTTATTGCAGGAATGGGTTTTTTATAAAAGAATGAGTCTGATCCCTTCTCTCTCTCTTTATTTCTCTTTCTCACCCTCTATTTGCCCTTCTGCCTTCTGTCATGGTATAATGCAGCAAAAGGTCCTTACCAGATGCTAGCACCTTGATCTTGGACTTCTAAGCCTTTGTTAGAACTGTGAACTAATAAATTTGAATTCATTTTTAATGACCCCATCTATGGTATTCTGTTACAGCAACACAAAATGGACTAAAACAAAGGTTTTACTGTGGGATTTTTCCAGTACCAACTATAGGCAGAAATTCAATATTTAGTGATATTAGGAGCTATAGAACGGTGCAGTATTAGAATTAGCGGATGTATACGTGAAGGCTGTGGCAGTGCAAAATTTATTGGCCTCATAGACTGTCTTTAGGTCTAATGAATTGGAAAAACTCTTTGCAAGGGTGCTCTGTCCCAGAACAAGAGTAACTTTTGTGATTTGTGTCACATATTTTTAGAGGTGACAAAGCCTATATTCAGTCAAAAAATAAACTCAAAGCACCAGCTCAGGGTCAAGACCTATATTTTGAATATACAAAAGTAATATGAGATGTTTACCTGTGGTTAAGGAAATTGAACACAATGGTTTGGGAGTAAGGTATTGCATTATTTGAAGGTCCTATTTCATCAGAGCCCCATTTTATGTCTATTCTTATAGCTTAGTCTGGGGTTCTTTGAGAGGTGATATGGTTACTGCCAGGCTTGTTCCCAGCTTACTAGTAGCTAGAAAATGAAATTTTACTGCTAATATCTAATATATTGGTTATTTTGCCTTAGCAGCTGCCTTTCCTAGGTGCCACAGATAAAGGAAAAACTCAGCCACCTTATCTCAAACCAAATAAAACAAGACACATTAATTTTTTTCTTTTTTCTTTTTTTTGAGACAGAGTTTCACTCTTGTTGCTCAGACTGGAGTGCAGTGGCACAATCTTGGCTCACTGCAACCTCGTCTCCTGGGTTCAAGTGATTCTTTTGTCTCAGCCTCCTGAGTAGCTGGGATTATATGCATGTGCCACCACTCCCAGCTAATTTTGTATTTTAGTAGAGACGGGATTTTGCCATGTTAGTCAGGCTGGTTTTGAACTCCTGACCGCAGGTGATCCACCCGCCTCAGCCTCCCAGAGTGCTACAGGAGAGAGCCACCATGCCCAGCTGATACATTAATTTTTAATATAAAGAAAACAGCAGCAGAAGATACAGCACTGATTGTGTTCCAGAGTGAATAGGTCATGTCTTGGACATTCTTCTGTATGCTCCTGGGTCCTCAGAAATGGACCACACAGGTGGATGCTGACATCATCTGCCTAAAGTCACTCAGTGGAAGGCAGAGTGTGTCTGGATTCATATCTCCCTTTGACCTCAAGGCCTGTGTAATTATTGCCTGCTCTTTAGGGACTCATGGCGGAGGAGGGAGCAGAGCTTTTCAGGACTGTGCAAATAGTGTGAGAAAAGGCAAAGGATAGTATATTCTGAATTACTTTTTATTGGGTGCTGACTATCTGCCAGGCACTTTAGAAGACAGACATTTTTATTCATTTAGTTCACTAGTTAATCTAGGCACTTTTATGTGCTATGTTGTCTCATAAAAACCATGTAAAGTTTTATTCCCATTTTCCAATTGAAGAATTGAAGCTCAGTAAGGTTAAATGGTTTTCCAAAGGTAACACAAACAGTAGTCTCTGGAGTTGGGCTTTGCACAATTGTAAGAGGTAGGTAGAAAGCATGGCAATCATTTTGAATTATCAGAACAGAAGCACCTTGTTAGCGAGCATGAGAGATAAAATTGGAAGTGTGTGGGCAATTGATGGAGGATTCTGAATGTAAGCCTGAAGATATATCTACTACAGCGACATTACCAAGCAACTGTGGATTTTGAGCAGCTGGGTGAAGTGATGAAAACAATATTGAAGAAGAAGAATCAAACATTTGTGAGAGGAGAAAATAGAGGCAGGGAAACCAGCCAGAAGATTTTTACAGTAATTGAGGCATACATTGAATTGGGCCTTATGTGTGTGGGGGCTGTGGAAAGGGAAAGAAAGGGAGCTTGTTTGTTTGTTTATACTTTGTCTTATTCCAAAGAAGTCTTTAAGGTAGTTGGCAAGAGTATGTGAAATACACCAGAATAACACAAAAGAGCGGCATGAGAAAAAAAGCTAAAAACAAACATGGGGTAATAAAATGGAACCAAGGCCAATGCATTCCTAATGTGGAAGGCATCCCACTCATATACAAAGTAATTAAATGTGGGAAAAAATCTATACATTCTAGGGACACAATTCTGCTCATCTGGTTTAATGCAGGGGTGAATTTTAATGTACGTAGAGGGCTACATGCTCTTCAGGCAATCCAAAACTTGCACAAGTTTTGATAGATATTGCATGGCAATATATTCAAGTAATGGGAGCCACATACTATGTTAACTTGCTTGCTATAGACAAAAACTAGAAGTGCATTCCTTAGTCAAAGTTAATCTGGCTAGGATTTATGTAAAATGAACAGCCTAACCACAGCATATGCCTGGATAGACCATTCTAACTCCACTCACAGGGGAATCAAAAGTACTCTTGGGAGGGATAAAGATTCTCATTAGGAAAAAAATGCATAAACAATTGGTGATCATGGCCTCCAATTTTAGTTTCGTATAACTTGATGATTTGAGAAAAATTTAAGGCAAGTATAACTAACATTACTGACATGAGTATACATAAAAGGCATACAATTGTAGTTTTATGCAAAATTTCTTCCTGACTGCCCTTCAAATAGACTGTGACATGTATATTAGAAATGAGTTAACATTCTCTGTGATATTAAACATAGTACTAGACAATGAATCAGCAGCATTTAGAGAAAGATGGAAAGAGATGAAAAGGAGACTTCTTCTTTGGTCTGCTCATACTAGACATGGTGTCAGGTATATTATCACAGATTCTTAGTTGCAAACAATAGAATCCACTCTAGTTATTTAATGCGGAAAAGGAGCCTATTAAAGGAATTTTACCTGGTACTCTCAGTAAGAAATACACTGTGCATCATGGCTTTCACATATACATATATATTTTAATATGTAAATATTGTTATCCTTACTCTATGAGATTTAAACTTTTTTCCCTGTTCTATTTCTTTTTTAAAATTTACTGGTTGTGATTTTCTAAATTAATTTATATCCTACTAATGGACTGACATATTTTCCAGTCAGGAAAAAGTTGCCACCTTTGTCAGAAGATGGATTTCATCACAGCCTGGCTTCCATAGGTTGCTCAATTCCAAATTGAAGGTTCCCATTGGTGTGTTTGATATGAAACCTTAGTCATGTGTGGTGCCTGAGCTGCAAGGAATATGCATCTTGTCTTAGTGTGTTTTATGTTGCCATAACAGAATACTTGAAACTGGGTAATTTATATATATTTTTAAAAGGGGTTCACTTTGGTTTATGGTTCTGGAGACTGAGAAGTTCAAGATTGGACAGCTGCATCTGGTCGACTTCTGGTGAAGGCCTTATGCTACATTGTAACATGGTGAAATGCATCATGGGGTGAAGGAGGTGCTCTGAGAACCAAACTGGCTTTTTTTTTTTTTTTTTTTTTTTTAAACAGACCCACTCTCTTGATAATCTATTAATCCATTTATCCATGAATCACCTCTTAAAGGCCATACCCCTTAATACTGTTACATTGGAAATTAAGTTTTAGTATAAATTATAAATAAGACAAACATTCAAACCATAGCATATCTTCTACCTTCTCAATTTGAGAAGGCAAGTCTCATATAGTGGAATTTCTCAAATATAAGGAGTTTGTTTTAGAGGTGCTGGACAGCTAGACAAGTGCCAAATGCTCATTGCATTCCAGCTAACTGGTAGTTTTCACTAAATTGAGTAGAGAAAATAAGTTGAGATGTTGAATGCCTGGTATTCTTTTTTTTTAAAATTGTGGTAAAACATATATAACATAGAATTTACCATCTTAAGTGTACAGTTTTGTGGCATTAAGGAGTTTCACATTGTTGAGCAGCCATCACAGCCATTCATCTCCAGAGCTTTTTCATCCTCTCAAACTGAAATCCCGTGCCCAGTAGATAACTCCATATTTCTCATCCCCAACCCCTGCCAGCCTCTATTCTACTGCCTGTCTCTATGAATTGGACTTCTCCAGGTACCCCATATATGTGGAATCATAGAGTGTTTGTCCTTTGATTGTTTGTCATTCTTGGTGATGATTATAAAATGGAGTATGCAGACGAGTAGAAGTGCAGAGCCCCAGGGATTGAGTCGCAAGGACCCCCAGTGAAAAGGCCTCAGTGGACAGTAGATTGTAGGCAAGGCACAGTAGTTGCTCTCGATGGTTTTGAAAAGAGAATTCTTTCCAGGAACAGTGTCACAATTTCATCTAGTGCTTAGCTGGGCATATTTCACATGTGTGACAAAGCCAGTGTATAGAGATCATATTATCATCTATTACAAGAGACCTTCAGATTGTGTTTGTGTTTCTCTTTGACAAAGGCCTTGATTACCTCCAGCACTCTCATGTGAAGATCTTTATTTAGGCCCAGATTCCAGACAATTATCACAAAGTTCAAAAGCTAATCATAGCTGGCAATGGGGAGATGAGCATCACATCTCCCCATTGTATGTAGGATTACAGACACATTTTCATTCTCTTAGACACGGGCCTTACAGCACTCAGATTGCTCTTAACAAATGTGCTTCTGGCAAAACTGTCAATCATGGTAATAATGGGATGACTAGAAACTGAAAGAATATAGATACGACCTTTGTGGTTATAATTATCATTATTGCTGTGCACAACACTTAGAAGACAGAACAAGTGACTTAACTAGGGCATAATTGTTCATGATAATGTATTGATAATGCAGTGTTTGTGTTTATGACAATTTAATTTGGTGTAGGTAGTGTTAGGGGGATGTCCTAGTTAAATATAGATATTAACATTTTATATTATTCAGGATTTGTTGAGCAGTTGTTAATAGGTTAGGTTCCATTCCTTATTAAGTCAGTTCTTCAAGAAGAGACACATAGTTTTACTGCTTGAATGATTATAACTAAATGTGGTTATCATTTTTTTTCTAGGGCTAAATGTTGATTGCTTTAAAGGATAAGGAAAGAGAAAGGTAAATATTTATAAAATATGTGCAAAAATAATCGCAGCACTCAATTGAGGTTGAGAATTTTGAGTTGTGTGGTTGTCTTTGAATGTTGCTAGTTAAATATGGCTACAGGGAAACACACAATTCTGCTTGACTGGTCTCACTTTAAATTCATAACCAAAAAGCTCAAGTGAGCCCTCAGTTCTACCCTGTGATCCTACTGTTTCACTGGTGAATGCACTGTCTTGCTCTCCTATGTGATGACTTCATACCTTTCCTCTCCATCCAGATGTCCAACATCACATTCCTCTTCATTACTCTCAGCTGATAACCTTCCATCTTTCACGTACTGAGAAAGTAGGAGCAATCTGAAGAGGACTTCCACACACTCCTGCTCCCATATCTACCCACCCAGTTGCATTTGTAGCCACATCCTCTTCCTTCTGGCTTATAATAATAATAAACGAGCTGTCCATGCTTTTTTATGCATTAGACCCCATCCTCTCTTGCCTACCCAAAGACAAGACTTCTATAGTATGCCCCCTCCCATTTCTGGATAATTCCCACCATCATATAAATGTACTATTATAGTCCTCATCTAGAAAACATCACCCTCTCTTGATGGTACGTTTACTCTGAATACCATCCTGTATTTCTGTTTTACTTTCAAACTAAATTAATTAAATATTGGTTATACTTCCCTCTCCATTTCCTGTTCTCTCACTATCTCTTTAATTCTCTCTAAGAAAATACTATCCCTTGCCTCTGCTCATACAATATATGCCTGGATAGACCACTCTAACTCCAAAAGCCTCTAAGTCAGGCTTTTGTCTTTGCCGCTCTGACAAATTGCTCTTATTGGGGTCACTGTTGACTTCTGCGTTGTCAGAATGAATTGTCAGTTCTCATTTTATTTAGTCTTTCTGCAGCATGTGATGCAATGGATTGCTCCCGTCTTGAAAGACTTTTTTCACGTGACCTTTGGGATGCTCTCTTGCTAATTTTTACCTCCATGATGGCTCCCCCTCACTCTCTTTGCTGGTTTTTCCTCAACTATTTTATCTCATTTCTTCGTTTTCTTTTCTTTCTCATCTATACTTACTCCCTAGGTCAGCAATTCTCAAACTCTTTGGTCTTAGACCTCTTTGTGCTCTGAAACATTATTTTATTATTATTATTTTCTGAGACAGGGTCTCATTCTGTTATCCAAGCTGGAGTGCAGTGGTGCAATCGTTTACTGAAAACCTCAAACTCCTGGGCATAAGCAGTCTTCTCACCTCAGCCTCCCGAGTAGCTGGGACTACAGATGTGCCATCATGCTTGGCTAGTTTTGAAATTTTTTTTGGAGGTGGAGTCTTGCTTTGTAGTCCAGTCTGGTCTCAAGTTCCTGGCCTCAAGCAATCCTACCACCTTGGCCTCCCAAAGTGCTGGGATTACAGGGGTGAGCCACCATGCCCAGCCTTAAGGATTATTAAGGAACCCAAAGAACATTTGCTTATATGAGTTATATCTATTGATAATAACTGTATTAGAAATTAAGACTGAGAAAGTTAAAAATTTTTATTAATTTGTTTAAAAATAACAACAAAGCCATTACATATTAACATAAAACATTTTTATAAAGAATAATTATATTTTTCAAAACAAAAAATGTAGTAAGAAGAGTGGTATAGTTATATATTTTTGCAGGTCTCTTTAACATCTGAGTTAATAGAAGACAGTTGGACTGTCATATCTGCCTAGGCATTCTAGTTGTTGCCGTAACACGTCTGACGTAGTCCCTGGAAAACTCCACTGTACAATTGTGAAAGAAGAAGCATTAAAAAGGCAAATGTTAAAAGGATCTTGAGGATTAGCAGAAGTCTCAGACCACATTTTGTGCATGGTTGTCCTAGGTGATCTCACCTGTGCCCTTAAATGCCACTGTATGCTGGTGACTCCTAAAGTTTATGTCTCAGCCCAGACGACTTCTCTGATGGCCAGACCCATGTATATAATTCTCTATGTAGCATCTTCTCTTGGTCTAAGGGGCAGTTCTAACTTAACATATCCCAACCTGAACTCAGTCTGCCCCAAGAAACTTGATCATCCCATAGTTTCCTGTGTCAATAAATGGCTTCCAGTTGTTAGAGCCAAAAAAGATGATGTCGTTCTTAACTTCTCTCTTTTATATTCCATATAAAATCAATTAGCAAATCCTGTCAGCGCTTTCTTGGAAATATTTCCCAAATCCAACTTCTCAGGATGTCTGTGACCACTCATCCTACTCCAAGCCACCGAATCTCTGGCCAAGATTACTGCAGTCAACTCTAACTAACTCCCTGCTTCTGCATTTCATCCTTACCCTCCTTGCCCTGTCTTTTCTCCAGAGAAAGCCCAAGGGATCTTTCTGAAATTTGAGTCAGCTCCTTCCAATGGCTTTCCGTCTGAATCAAAGTCATATCCAAAGCGTTTACCATGGCCTGAAAGACTTCATTTTCTACCACTCTTTCTCTGCTCTTTGTCTCCTGGATTAGAAAGAGCTTCTTTGCTCGTCCTCAAACACAGCAAATATTCTCCTGCCTCAAGGTCTTTAAACTCAGTTCTCTTTGCCAAGAATGCTTTCCCCTACACATACACATGGCTCAGCCCCTTGCCTCCTTCAGATTACTGGTCAGATATCTCCTTAAAAGAGCAATTGGCACTAACACCCCTGTATACCCCTGTGACCACTCTCTTTCCTTCCACTGCTTTATTATGCCTTTGATAACTTATCACCACTTGGTACATTATCTACTTATTCGTTTATTGGCTGTCTCTCTTCCCAGGAGAATGTGAGCTTGAGGGCAGGGACTGTGTTTTGTTTACTTCTGTATCTCCAGTGCCTGATTTATTGTTGGTACTTGTGCATCAAGGGCAAATGGCCAAGCAGCACATGCAGCAGGCCTGCTGGAATAGTGTTTCTGGGGAAAACTCATAGAGACAGGAGCAATAACAGGTCCCCCGTTGCTCATTGCATTACAGGGCATTTGCACAGAGATCTAGGAAGTACAGATGTTAGACTCCAGGAGAGAGTCCCCGACCCTTAGGCTATGGCCCTTTTAAGCTGCGTGATGACATAAGCATCATCCTCTTTCCTGGATACAAAGGCATTATAAAGTGGCAGAACTTTGGCTCCAGATCTGTCCTGAGAGCTTGGTTTTGTGTTTGGGGTAACACCAGCCCTTTCCCTGCTCAGATGAGGGGCTGCGATTCTATGTTGTGACAATACATAAATTCCTCTCATAAGGCCTTCAAGACTGAGAATGCAGGAATCCTACCCTTGGCATCATGAGCGGCTGTGGTACAAGCCTTGTATTTAGCCAGGAACCATTGTTTTAAGCAGTGGGCCATGGCCAGTAGCCATTAAACTTTGTGGAAATCCAACTTTTTTTCTGGTCAGCTAGCCTTCAGGATAAGAAAATCATTACCTGTTGGCATCTCATAGATATTTATTGAGTGGATGAGTACACCCATGTGTGCATGTGCATATGTGTGTGCTAGAAGCATTCCCCAACTTTTGACCGTACTTTATGACTGACTACATAAAACAAGAAGGAGCAATGTTGGAGAAGAGGAGATCTCTGGGGTTCATAATAAGGGTCTTTTGTGGCCCCATTTAATATGTTGGGAAGGGACTAGGCTACAAAGTTAACCTTTTAGGCAAATACTATAAAATGTTTTTCTTTATGCCAGTGTAAAGGACTAGTTTCTCTAATGCAAAAGCTATTGGTATCCTCAAATTATAATTGCCCAAAGCATAAATTCCCAAAGGAATACTTGCCACAGAGAAAAAATAAAATGTCACTTATCTTTGCTTAAAAAATAACATTCTAAATAATGTTATAGAATTAACATAATAGTTGAAATAAAATTTTATTTTTAGTGTGTCATGATTTAAATAATTTGGAGGACTAACTAGGTCTAAAAATCTAATTACGATTTGTCACTTTTTTTCTCTACAGGAAAGCATTTTTGAGTACCATAATACTTAAATTAATATTTGGAAGGTAACCTGTTTACAATCCAGACATTGGTTGTTTAGGTAATCTATATTTTCCCCAGTGAATTATCTTTTTCATTATTGTTCATATTCAGAAGTTATCATGGAGATGCAATGGAGTAGCAAATCCAAAGAGAAGGAAGATAAAAAATATGTACCCTACAATATTATCTCAATATTTCCATCTTGTTAGTTAATTTGATGTCAACTTGACTGGGTTGAGAGATGCCCAGATAGATAGCTGGTAAAACTTTATTTCCAGGTGTGTCTGTGAGGGTGTTTCCATAAAAGATTAGCATTTAAATCATTAAAATGAGTAAAGAAGATCCACCCCTACCAATGTGGACAGGCATCATCCAATCCATTGAGGGCCTGAATAGAACAAAACATAGAAGAAGGGTGAATTTTCTCTCTCTTCTTAAGCTGGTACATTCATTTTATCCTGCGCTTGGACAGTGGAACTTCTGATTCTTGGGCCTTTGAACTCCAAATGTGCCCCCTGCTCCTGCCACCCAGAAGTGGGAGTTATACCATCGACTCTCCTGGATCTCAGGTCTTTAGACTTGGACTGAATTATACTACCAGCTTTCCTGTGTTCTCTGACTTTCAGATGGCATATCGCGGGACTTCTCCCCCATAATTGCATGAGTCAATTCCCATAATAAATCTCCTTCTAATATATATATCATATAAATATGATAATATATGTATGTATGTATATATGTATCTGTCTCCTGTTGGTTCTCTTTATCTGAAGGACCCTAATACAGCATCATAACAAGCCTTATCATTTTCTCATCAACTCCTTTGCACCCCTGTAATTTGTCTTGTTTCCTGACCACATTGCTGAGTGATAAACTGATCACTCAGAGCTGTCAACTACCCCTTAATTATCAAGGTCAACGATTTGTCTTTAGACCTCATCTTTTCCAGCTTTCCATAGCATCCCATAGGCCCAACCGCCTCCTCTTTTCTTCAGACTCTCACATCTTGTTCTCTCTAACAAAGCACTATTTTGATTCTCTTCCCAATCATCTTCCATTTTCTTTGTTTGCTTCCCTTGTCAACTAAACAAAGGAGTTCCCCAAAATTCTGAAAGTGGGCCTCTCACTTTACCCTTTCCCTGTTTTATGTTGCATAAGCACCATCATTAACATCTAGATTTTTTCAAATTTCTTTGTTTCTTTAGCCTTCATTTTTATTCTGTGCTTCAGAATCTTGCATTCTGAAATGTTCAAAAACTGTTAAACATCTTTCATTTACACTGTATGCCCAAAATTAATTATTAATTCTCCCATTCCTAAACCTTTCAAGCTGAGTTTCCTCTTTCTATGTAGAATGAAACGTAGGTAATCATTTTTGGCTTATTCACTTGCTATACTGATTCTACATAATTACTTGCCAAGATATGTGGATTTTATATTCCAAATATTTTGTAAACCCAACTCCTAGTGCTTCCTCATTACATCTCTAGTTGGAAATATTTTACAATAGGGTAATTGAGATCTGCCGGCCTCTTATTCTTTCCATGTCTTATGTGAATTATTCACCCAGGTGTTCATGGTATGTTACAACCACGAGATCCAATCTACTTTTCCAAGCTGTTTCTCCTCCCTTTCCTACTTATTCCCTGCCCACCCTAACTGGACAGCTCCTCAATCATCAGTGTTTCTCCCAGGTTTTTCCTCTACTTTCTTTTTTTTTTTTTTTTTTTTTTTTTTGAGACGGAGTCTCGCTCTGTCACCCAGGCTGGAGTGCAGTGGCGCAATCTCCGCTCACTGCAAGCTCTGCCTCCCAGGTTCACGCCATTCTCCCGCCTCAGCCTCTCCGAGTAGCTGGGACTACAGGCGTCCACCACCACGCCCGGCTAATTTTTTGCATTTTTAGTAGAGACAGAGTTTCACCGTGGTTTCCTCTACTTTCATGTGATTTCCTCACCCTCTCCTCTTGCTGAAACCATTATTGCCCTTCCTATTCCACCTCAGATGCCGTCTTTCGCGTGGTCTTTCTTTTTCTGCTCAATTGGAGGTGATTTCTTGTGCCTTGAAGCCCCAAAGCACTTTATTTCTATTCTTTTCATGGGACTTTCCTTTCCCATGTTCTCTTTGAGTCATGTGTATATTTTCCTTATTTATTTCCCTATATGCAATAATGTAAGAGCTGTTTACTGAATCCCTATTAGGTGGAAGGTACTGGATTTGGCCTGGGCATTCCACCATGAATAAGACAGATACAGCACCTGTCCTCCTAGAACTTAGCATTCAAGCTGTAATGTTAACCTCTGAAGTCGTGCCCTACAGCATGACTTCTCAGCCTCAGCACTATTGACATTTGGGGCTGGGTAGTTCTTTGTTGCTGTGGGGAGGGGTCCTACACATTGTAGAATGCTTAGCAGAGTCACTGGCCCTACCCACTAGATGCCAATAGCACCTTCTTCCCGACTGTGGAAACAGAAAATGTTTCCAGACATTGTCAAATGTCCCCTGAAAGAAAAGTCACCCCTCCTTGAGACCCACTGCTCCACAGTGTCTATCACAATTCTTTTAATTTAGACTCTCAATAAATGTTGGCTGAATTAAGTCAAAATAATACTTTTTGTCTTCCCACTTGGCACAGCATTAGGCACTGTAATGGTGGCAGAAAGACCATAAACTAAGGATGGGTTTGAGAGATATTTGGATGTCTCTTCTACTTACTAACTTTTATTTATTTATTTATTTTTATTATTATTATTATTTTTTTTTGAGACGGAATCCGAATCTCGCTCTGTTGCCAGGCCAGAGTGCAGTGGCGCAATCTTGGCTCACCACAACCTCTGCCTCCTAGGTTCAAGCCGTTCTCCTGCCGCAGCCTCCCAAGTAGCTGGGACTACAGCGCCCGCCACCACACCCAGCTAATTTTTGTATTTTTAGTAGAGGCGGGGTTTCACCATGTTGGCCAGGATGGTCTTGATCTCTTGACCTCATGATCCTCCCACCTCAGCCTCCCAAAGTGCTGGGATTACAGAGATGAGCCACCGCGCCTGGCCTTACTAGGGTTTGAACTGTAGCTAGTACAGTGCCTCATTCAGAGACATGAGGAACAAATAAATTAACACATACAAGGCATTAGGATATTATGTGGCACAAAAATGCAAAGTAATCATTCAAATAGTGTTCACGGTAAGTGACCTGGGGGATGAAGCCTTGTCCTTTTGCCATCTTACACTGAGAACATTTGCAGACTGAGAGACACATGTATGTAGCACCAGATCAGCACCATACATTAATAGGGCACAGATTAAACATATAAACATTAAACATATAAAACGAATGAGTTTTGGAGAAAAATGAGCAGACATAGTGACATGGTTTAGATTTGTGTTCCCGCTCAAATCTCATGTCGAATTGTAATCCCCATTGTTGAAGGTGGGGCCTGGTGGGATGTGATTGGATCATGGGGGTGGATTTTCCCCCTTGGCGCTGTGTCACAATAATGAGTGAGTTCTCATGAGATCTGGTTGTTTAAAAGTGTGTAGCACCTGCCCCCTCTCCTCCTTTCTCCTGCTTTGGCCATGCCAGGTGCTTGCTCTCCCTTTGTCTTCCACCATGATTGAAAGTTCCTGAAGCCTCCCCAGAAGCTGAGCAGATGCCAACATCACACTTCCTGTACAGCCAACTAAACTTTTTCTCTTTATAAATTATTTGTATTATGGAGATTTTCAATGGAATTAACAGCTCAACGTAATGCAGAAGAAAACAGTATGCTGGAGACTTCTGTAATGAGATTTAACAATTCTGTAAGTTGGGGGGAAAGCAAAAAACTCTGGAGCTGGCTGATACTTTTCTGTATTTTTTTCCTCAGAAATTGTTTATACTAAGGTAATTGCTTAAATCTAATTTCTATGTCATGGCTTTCATTCAAGGTACATATGCCTCATTTATCACTCTACTCATATATTCTACTTTGCTCCCATTTGGGGAAGAAATAATATTTTCCCTATTTTCCCCCCATCCCGCCTTCTATAACTCCCCTTGCTTCTAATGAGATTTCTTGAGGGTGTTGGGAAGACTGTTAGTGAAAAACATTGATATTGCTGGGGCAGAAGACAGGTGCATGTTTTCACTTGCAGGCTTCAACCCAAACTGAGGTTTGAGCATCCCCAGGTACTGAAAAAACACCTTAGGTTGTTTTTAGAAAATACTGAAAAATTAACCCTTTTGCTAATGATGTAGAAACAAGCCCTGCCCTGAACCAAACCCCTGAAATGCTCAGGTTAAACTTTGTAACCCAATCCCTTTACTGCAGACACTCAATAGGAAAGTCACAGGTGCAAGGATGAGATGACTTTCGTCAAACTCAGACCCCATAGGGCCAGGAAGGCCTGAAGGAGAGGAGGCTCATGCTTCCAGGCCTCAGATAAGAGCTTTTTCTAAGGACTTTAAAAAAACCCCACAAGAAAGTCTTTCGTGTCCTTCATCCCCCTCCTGCTTTGACAAGGTTTATCACTAGATATTCTGTAGGATGTCAGGAATTCAGGTATGAGGCTCTCAAGAGAACACTTGCCCAGCAACGGCATCTCCTCCCATGGACTGACAGCAACTCTGGCTTTGAACCTCTGGAATCAGGGAACTCTGTTTCTAAGCAGCTTCTGTCAGCCTCTCCCTTGTTGCTGATAAGAACTTCCTTTACCTCTCCGTGCACAGAGAGCTCTCTCTACAGTGTTTTTCCTCTACTCTCACACAACAGTCATCAACACAGAAGACTTATAGGATCAGATGTGTGAGTTTTTTTTCCAAACCCAGTAGCGAACACCAGCTGGGAGTCCTCTAAGTCATCTCCAATGCTGTCTACCCAGCGACAGTCCCAGATCCCACAGATTGAAGGCTCATTCCCCAAGACTGCCCCACACACCATTCCCAAGTCCAGACCTCCAGAAGTTCTGATCGACTGGCTTCAAGTTGGGAATCCCATGCCCCGCTCTTTGGGTTTGATTAATTTGCCGTAGCAGCTCACAGAACTCAGGGAAACACTGACATTTTCTGGTTGAATACAAAGCACTGCAGAGGACACAGATGAAGAGACACATAGGAGGAGGCATGCTTAGTTGGAGGAGGCACAAGTTTCTTTCACTCTCTTTCTTACCTCCTAACCACTTCTTCTGGGGTTGATAGACTGGGGCTCCAAGAATCAATATTTATTTTTTCTTTCTTTTTTTTTTTTTTTTTGAGATGGAGTCTCACTCACTCTGTCACCCAGGCTGGAGTGCAGTGGCACAATCTTGGCTCACTGCAACCTCTGCCTCCCATGCTAGAGAGGCCTTGTACCTTCTGGCCACCTATGGGCTAGTAAATGTGTATAACCTCAGCGAGGAATGAATAGGATTTGTTTTATTGTGGAGCAGGAATTACTATGTCAAACCATGTGTCAAAATCCGGAATGGATGGTGTCTTCAGAATCCATGTGAACTTTCCACAGCAGTTTTTCGCAACATTGACTGGCCATCAGACTCTTTGATGTGTGTATTAGGCAGTTCCAGTCCATGAATGGGGAACTGCAATTATCTTAAACTCACTTGTGATTTATGAATTCACACACAAATAAACAAAGCTCACAGTATTTTTTAACCAAGACAGTCCATTAAAAGTTTAAGTTTTTTTTTTTTTTTTTTTGAGATGGAGTCTTGTTCTGTTGCCTAGGTTGGAGTGCAATGGTGTGATCTTTGCTTACTGCTAACTCTGCCTCTGGGGATCAAGGGATTCTCCTGCCTCAGCCTCCCGAGTAGCTGGGATTACAGGTGCCCACAACCACACCCAGGTATTTTTATATTTTTAGTAGAGATGGTGTTTTGCTATGTTGGCCAGGCTGGTCTCAAACTCCTGACCTCAAGTGATCTGCCAGCCTCGGCCTCCCAAAGTGCAAGAATCAATATTTCTTAAGAAGACATAGAACCATTTGGAACCTCCACTCCTTTCTCTCACAGTTCTGTCCTCCTCTCACCTCATGGTCAGGCCCTATTGCTGGCAGAAGGGATTTGCAATCCAGACAGCCTTCTTTCCATCCTTGGCTCATTACTCACCAGCTTTCTTACCTTGGGCTGGTATTTTATTTTATTTTATTTTTTTTGAGATGGAGTCTCGCTCTGTCGCCCAGGCTGGAGTGCAGTGGCACAATCTCTGCTCACTGCAAGCTCCCCCTCCCGGGTTCACGGCATTCTCCTGCCTCAGCCTCCCGAGTAGCTGGGACTACAGGTGCCCGCCACCACGCCCGGCTAATTTTTTGTATTTTTAGTAGAAACGGGGTTTCACCATGTTAGCCAGGATGGTCTCAATCTCCTGACCTCATAATCCGCCTGCCTCGGCCTCCCAAAGTGCTGGGATTACAGGCATGAGCCACTGCCCCCGGCCGGGCTGGTATTTTATACTCCTCTTCACTGAGTTGTGAAGATCAGATGGATTGCACATGTAAAACAGCTAGCATGTGCTTAATGCAGAGTAAGTGCTGAAATTTTAGTTATTATTATTATCATCATTTATTTTATCAACTAACTGGTCTAATTTTGTCTCCCCTGGGGTGTTCTTCACAGTGAAGGCACTCTTGCTTGTATATAAGACTGGCCCCTAATCTTTAAATCCAAAGGCGACCTGAAAGTAACCAGGCTCAGCCAAAGTGCTAATATTTGTTTCTTGTTCCCTGATGTTTCAAACCCTTCAAAACAGGAGGCAAATATTAACAATACTTGTAGAAACACTGTAATACTGAGTCACAAAATGGAAAAGGGCAATAAGGAGTGTGGGGGCCACAAGCAAAGAGGCCTTTGGCAAATCCAATAGAGAAAAAAACTTTTAGGTAAAAATGCAAATCATAAGAAAAAATTCCTTTCTCCTTGGCATTGACAGCATGATAAGAGTTTCTAGATGTGTTGAATTCATGTCTCAGGTGTAGAGTGGGCCAGGCTGACCACAAAAGTTTGCAGTTCCTCAGAAAGTGGAAAGTTTAGCCATCGTAGGTAAAGTAGCTACGGGGTACTGAGAACAGGGCGAGGACAGGCTCGGGGGGTCAAGGTGAGGAAGTCCCCCTGCTGCTTTCAAAACTTTGTGATTGGTAGGGGACCCGGGGAAAGCTGGAGGTCTCAGTGCCTGTGCTAGCGGACCTCAAAGCACAGCTTCCAACTTAGAAAGTGGAAAAAGATTTCACTGCAGGTGAGTTAAAGGGGTTTTATAATTGGGTACTGGATTCAAACCCTGTTTATATATCTACAAAAGAATACCGAAAAAAGTGGATATCCTTCTTAAAACTCTGACATGCTTTTGATTAAAAGTCAAAAATATTTGGTTAAAATACCATAAACTGACTGTTCTCAATTGGGCACGATTTTGACAAAGTCTGAAGACATACAATTGAGGATTATTGTTTATGATTTGTTCACTGATTTGCAGCTGCATAATTTTTATTTTTGACTTCTTAATATACTATAGCTCTGTGATAAAGTACTTATCTTGGATGTGAGATAGTCTCATGAATAGTAGGAGGCATGGGACAAGGCAGGAAGGGGCCAGGAGGGAGATGGCACAAGGCATTGAGAATTTTTTGCCGGGAAAGTTGGAGATGGAGTCGCATTCTATTGCCCACCTAGGCTGGAGTTAGTGGCATGATCATAGCTCACTGCAGCCTTTACCTCCTGGGCTTAAACAATCCTTCTGCTTCAGCCTCCCAAGCAGCTGGGACTACAGATGCACACCACCACATCTGGCTAATTTTTAAATTCTTTGTAGTGACAGGATCTCACTATGTTTCCCAGGTTGATCTTGAGCTTTTGGGCTCAAGTGATCCTCCTGCCTCAGGCTCCCAAAGTGCTGGGATTGTGGGCATGAGCCACTGCTCCCAACTGGCATTGGGAATATTTCATTAAGCTAATAGTTGGAGAAATTTGTGGTAAATTGAGCAAATAGAAATGCCACATTTTATATAGCATACTCAGGTTTACAAAGTACTTTTACTTGTATAATCTTATTTATTACAATAACTCTGTAAGCAACACATTTTCATTTAAGACAAAATTTCCTTTAAATTCTTATTTAGAAGAAAAAATTATATAGGTACTTGTTTATTTATTTGGTGTACTTTGGTCTACACACATTGTTACTTTCCTAAATGGAATCTCCATTATTTGGCTAATGGAAATCATTTTTATTTTAGCACTAAGTTTTAGAATGAGATTAGGACAAAACAATGAAGACCCAAAGTTTAACCAACTTTAGTACCAATTACTTTTTAACTTTTATTAAGTCATTGTTCTTTATCTTATGCAATTACCTCTTCCTTTGAATGCTTAGAATTGATCATACATATGTAAGAATTTAGTAAACTGAAAAGCACATTTTTAAAAATTATACTCTAAGTTCTGGGATACATGTGCAGAATGTGCAGGTTTGTTACATAGGTATACACGTGCCATGGTGGTTTGCTGCACCCATCAACCTGTCGTCTACATTAGGTATATCTCCTAATGCTATCCCCCCCCAGGCCTCCACACCCCAACAGGCCCCACTGTGTGATGTTCCCCACCCTGTGTCCATGTGTTCTCATTGTTCACCTCCCATTCATGAGTGAGAACATGTGGTGTTTGGTTTTCTATTCTTGTGTTAGTTTGCTGAGAATGATGGATTCCAGCTTCATCTGTGTCCCTGCAAAGGACATGAACTCATCCTTTTTTATGGCTGCACAATATTCCATGGTGTACATGTGCCACATTTTCTTTATCCAGTCTATCATTGATGGGAATTTGGGTTGTTTCCAAGTCTTTGCCATTGTGAACAGTGCTACCATAAACATATGTGTGCATGTGTCTTTATAGCAGAATGATTTATAATCCTTTGGGTATAAACCCAGTAATGGGATTGCTGGCTTAAATGGTATTTCTGGTTCTAGATCCTTGAGGAATCACCACAGTGTCTTCCACAATGGTTGAACTAATTTACACTCCTACCAACAGTGTAAAAGTGTTCCTATTTCTCCACATCCTCTCTAGCATCTGTTGTTTCCTGCCTTTTTAATCATCACCATTCTAACTGGCATGAGGTGGTATCTCACTGTGGTTTTGATTTGCATTTCTGTAATGACCAGTAATGATGAGCTTTTTTTCATGTTTGCTGGCTGCATAAATGTCTTCTTTAGAGAAGTGTCTGTTCATATCCTTTGTCCACTTTTTGATTTTTTTTTCTTGTAAATTTGTTTAAGTTCTTTGTGGATTCTGGATATTAGCCCTTTGTCAGATGGATAGATTGCAAAAATTTTCTCCCATTCTGTAGGTTGCCTGTTCACTCTGATGATAGTTTCTTTTGCTGTGCAGAACCTCTTTATTTTAATTAAATCCCATTTGTCTATTTTGGCTTTTTCGCCATTGCTTTTAGTGTTTTAGTCATGAAGTCTTTACCCATGCCTATGTCCTGAATGGTATTGCCTAGGTTTTCTTCTAGGGTTTTTATGGTTTTAGGTCTTAGGTTTAAGTCTTTAATCCATCTTGAGTTAATTTTTGTATAAGGTGTAAGAAAGTGGTCCTTTCAGTTTTCTAGATATGGCTAGCCAGTTTTCCCAACACCATTTATTAAATAGGGAATCCTTTCCCCATTTCTTGTTTTTGTCAGGTTTGCCAAAGATCAGATAGTTGTAGATGTGTGGTGTTATTTCTGAGGCCTCTGTTCTGTTCCATTGGTCTATGTATCTGTTTTGTTACGAGCACCATGCTGTTTTGGTTACTGTAGCCTTGTAGTATAGTTTGAAGTCAGGTAGCATGACGCCTCCAGCTTTGTTCTTTTTGCTTAGGATTGTCTTGGCTACACAGGCTCTTTTTTGGTTCCACATGAAATTTAAAGTAGTTTTTACTAATTCTGTGAAGAAAGTCAATGGTAGCTTGATGGGGATAGCATTGAATCTATAAATTACTTTGGACAGTATGGCCATTTTCACGACATTGATTCTTCCTATCCATGAGCATGGAATGTTTTTCTATTTGTTTTGGGCAGTATGGCCATTTTCGTGATATTGATTCTTTCTATCCATGAGCATGGAATGTTTTTCCATTTGTTTGTGTCCTCTCTTATTACCCTGAGCAGTGGTTTCTAGTTCTCCTTGAAGAGGTCCTTCACATCCCTTGTAAGTTGGATTCCTAGGTATTTTATTCTCTTTGTAGCAATTGTGAATGGGAGTTCACTCATGATTTGGCTCTCTGTTTGTCTGTTATTGGTGTATAAGGATGCTTGTGATTTTTGCACATTGATTTTGTATCCTGAGATTTTGCTGAGGTTGCTTATCAGCTTAAGGAGATTTTGGGCTGAGATGATAGGGTTTTCTAAATAAACAATCATGTCACCTGCAAACAGAGACAATTTGACTTCCTCTCTTCCTATTTGAATACGTTTTATTTCTTTCTCTTGCCTGATTGCCCTGGCCAGAACTTCCAATACTATGTTGAATAGGACTGGTAAGAGAGGGCATCCTTGTGCCAGTTTTCAAAGAGAATGCTTCTAGTTTTTGCCCATTCAGTATGATATTGGCTGTGGGTTTGTCATAGATAGCTCTTATTATTTTGAGAAACGTTTGATTGATACCTAGTTTATTGAGTTTTTAGCATGAAGGGCTGCTGAATTTTGTGAAGGCCTTTTCTGCATCTATTGAGAAAATCATGTGGTTTTTGTTATTGTTTCTGTTTCTGTGATGGATTATGTTTATTGATTTCCATATGTTGAACCAGCCTTGCATCCCAGGGATGAAGCCAACTTGATTGTGGTGGATAAACTTTTTGATGTGCTGCTGGATTTGGTTTGGCAGTATTTTATTGAGGATATTCACACTGATGTTCATCAGGGATATTGGCCTGAACTTTTCTTTTTTTGTTGTGTCTATGCCAGGTTTTGGTATCAGGATGATGCTAGTCTCATAAAATGAGGTATGGAGGATTCCCTCTTTTTCTATTGTTTGGAATAGTTTCAGAAGGAATGGTACCAGCTCCTCTTTTTAACTCTGGTGGAATTTGGCTGTGAATCCCTCTGGTCCTGGACTTTTTTTTTGGTTGGTAGGCTATTCATTGCTGCCTCCATTTCAGAATTTGTTATTGGTCTATTCAGGGATTTGACTTCTTCCTGGTTTAGTCTTGGGAGGACATATGTGCCAGGAATTTATCAATTTCTTCTAGATTTTCTAGTTTATTTTTGTAGAGGTGTTTATAGTATTTTCTGATGGTAGTTTGTATTTTTTGTGGGATCAGTGGTGATATCCTCTTTATCATTTTTTATTGCATCTATTTGATTCTTCTCTCTTTTCTTCTTTATTAGTCTTGCTAGCGGTCTATTTTGTCGATCTTTTAAAAAAACCAGCTCCTGGATTCATTGATTTTTTTGAAGGGTTTTTCGTGTCTCTATCTCCTTTAGTTCTGCTCTGATCTTAGTTATTTCTTGTCTTCTGCTAGCTTTTGAATTTGTTTGCTCTTGCTTCTCTAGTTCTTTTCATTGTGATGTTAGGATGTCAATTTTAGATCTTTCCTGCTTTCTTTTGTGGGCATTTAGTGCTATAAATTTCCCTCTACACACTGCTTTAAATATGTCCCAGAGATTCTGGTATGTTGTGTCTTTGTTCTCATTCGTTTCAAAGAACATCTTTATTTCTGCCTTCATTTCATTATGTACCCAATAGTCATTCAGGAGCAGGTTGTTCAGTTTCCATGTAGTTGAGCGGTTTTGAGTGAGTTTCTTAATCCTGAGTTCTAATTTGATTGCACCGTGGTCTGAGCGACTGTTTGTTATGATTTCCATTCTTTTGCATTTGCTGAGGAGTATTTTACTTCCAATTATGTGGTCAATTTTAGAATAATTGCGCTGTGGTGCTGAGAAGAATGTATATTCTGTTGATTTGGGGTGGAGAGTTCTGTAGATGTCTATTAGGCCTGCTTGGTTCAGAGCTGAGTTAAAGTCCTGGATATCCTGTTAATTTTCTGTCTCATTGATCTAATATTGATAGTGGTGTATTAAAGTCTCCCATTATTATTGTGTGGGAGTCTAAGTCTCCTTGTAGGTCTCTAAGAACTTGCTTTATAAATATGGGTGCTCCTGTATTGGGTGCATATATATTTAGGATAGTTAGCTCTTCTTATTACATTGATCCCTTTACCATTATGTAATGGCCTTGTCTCTTTTGATCTTTGTTGGATTAAAGTCTGTTTTATCAGAGACTAGGATTGCAACCTCTGGTTTTTTTCTTTTGCTTTCGATTTGCTTGGTAAGTATTCCTCCATGCCTTTATTTTGAGCCTGTTTGTGTCTTTGCATGTGAGATGGGTCTCCTGAATACAGCACATTGATGGGTCTTGACTATCCAATTTGCTAGTCTGTGTCTTTTAATTGGGGCATTTAGCCCATTTACATTTAAGGTTAATATTGTTATGTGTGAATTTGATCCTGTCATTATGATGTTAGCTGGTTATTCTGCCCGTTGGTTGATGGAGTTTCTTCATAGTGTCAATGGTCTTTACAATTTGGTATGTTTTTGCAGTGGTTGGTACCGGTTGTTCCTTTCCATGTTTAGTGCTTCCTTCAGGAGCTCTTGTAAGGCAGGGCTGGTGGTGACAAAATCTCTCAGCATTTACTTGTCTGTAAAGGATTTTATTTATCCTTTGCTTATGAAGCTTAGTTTGGC
The DNA here is from genome assembly GCF_006542625.1 of Nomascus leucogenys. Taxonomy (NCBI): domain Eukaryota; kingdom Metazoa; phylum Chordata; class Mammalia; order Primates; family Hylobatidae; genus Nomascus; species Nomascus leucogenys. The sequence goes on from NC_044396.1 coordinate 6,590,231, forward strand.
TGGATATGAAATTCTGAGTTGAAAATTCTTCTTTTTAAGAATGTTGAATATTGACCCTTACTCTCTTCTGGCGTGTAGGGTTTCTGCCAAGAGTTCTGCTGTTATCTGATGGGCTTCCCTTTTTGGGTAACCTGACCTTTCTTTCTGGCTGCTCTTAACGTTTTTTGCTTCATTTCAACCTTGGTGAATCTGATGATTATGTGTATTGGGGTTGCTCTTCTCGAGGAGTATCTTTGTGGTGTTCTCTGTATTTCCTGAATTTGAATGTTGGCCTGTCTTGGTAGGTTGGGTAAGTTCTCCTGGATAATATCCTGGAGAGTGTTTTCCGACTTGGTCCCATCCTCCCGATCACTTTCTGGTACGCCAATCAAACGTAGGTTTGATATTTTCACATAGTCCCATATTTCTTGGAGGCTTTGTTCATTCCTTTTCATTCTTTTTTCTCTAATCTTGTCTTTTAACTCTATTTAATTATGTTGATCTTCAATCTCTGATATCCTTTCTTCTGCTTGATCGATTTGGCTATTGATACTTGTGTATGCTTCATGAAGTTCTCATGCTCTGTTTTTCAGCTCCATCAGGTCATCTATGTTCTTCTCTAAACTGGTTATTCTAGTTAGCAAGTCATTTAACCTTTTTTCAAGGTTCTTAGCTTCCTTGCATTGGGTTAGAACATGCTCCTTTAGCTCAGAGGAGTTTGTTATTACCCACCTTCTGAAGCCTACATTTGTCAATTCGTCAAACTCATTCTCTGTTCAGTTTTGTTCCCTTGCTGGCAAGGAGTTGTGATCCTTTGGAAGAGAAGAGGTGTTCTGGTTTTTGGAATTTTTAGCCTTTTTGTGCTGGTTTCTCCCTGTCTTCATGGATTTATCTACCTTTGGTCTTTGACGTTGGTGACCTTTGGATGGGGTTTTTGTACGCACATACTTTTTGTTGATGTTGATACTGTTCCTTTCTGTTTGTTAGTTTTCCTTCTAACAGTCAGGCTCCTCTGCTGCAGGTCTGCTGGAGTTTGCTGGAGGTCCGCTCCAGACCCTGTCTGCCTGTGTATCATCAGTGGAGGCTGCAGAACAGCAAAGACTGCTGCCCTTTCCTTTCTCTGGATACTTTGTCCCAGAGGGGCACCTGCCAGATGCCAGCCGAAGCTCTCCTGTATAAGGTGTCTGTCGACCCCTGCTGGGAGGTGTCTCCCAGTCAGGAGGCACGGGGGTCAGGGACCCACTTGAGGAGGCAGTCTGTCCCTTAGCAGAGCTCGAGCACTGTGCTGGGAGATCCACTGCACTCTTCAGAGCTGGCAGGCAGGAACGTTTAAGTCTGCTGAAGCTGTGCCCACAGCTGCCTCTTCCCCCAGGTGCTCTGTCCCTGGGAGATGGGAGTTTTATCTGTAAGCCCCTGACTGGGACTGTTGCCTTTCCTTCAGAGATCCCCTGCCCAGAGAGGAAGAATCTAGAGAGGCAGTCTGGCTACAGTGGCTCTGCCAAGCTGCGGTGGGCTCCGCCGAGTTCAAACTTCCTGGTGGCTTTGTTTATGCTGTGAGGGGAAAACTGCCTACTCAAGCCTCAGTAATGGTGGACGCCCCCCCACAACCCCCTCCAAAAGCTCTAGTGTCCCAGATTGACTTCAGACTGCTGTGCTGGCAGCAAGAATTTCAAGCCAGTGGATCTTAGCTTGCTGGGCTCCATGTGGGTGGGATCCACTGAGCTAGACCACTGGGCTCCCTGGCTTCAGCCCCCTATGCAGGGGAGTGAACGGTTCTGTGTCGCTGGCATTCCAGGCGCCACTAGGGTATGAAAAGAAACTCTTTTTTTATTTTATTTTATTTTATTATTATACTTTAGGTTTTAGGGTACATGTGCACAATGTGCAGGTTTGTTACATATGTATCCATGTGCCACGTTGGTGTGCTGCACCCATTAACTTGTCCTTTAGCATTAGGTATATCTCCTAATGCTGTCCCTCCCCACTCCCCCCACCCCACAACAGTCCCCGGTGTGTGATGTTCCCTTTCCTGTGTCCATGAGTTCTCATTGTTCAATTCCCACCTATGAGTGAGAACATGCGGTGTTTGGTTTTTTGTCCTTGCGATAGTTTACTGAGAATGATGTTTTCCAGTTTCATCCATGTCCCTACAAAGGACATGAACTCATCATTTTTTATGACTGCGTAGTATTCCACGGTGTATATGTGCCACATTTTCTTAATCCAGTCTATCGTTGTTGGACATTTGGGTTGGTTCCAAGTCTTTGCTATTGTGAATAGTGCCGCAATAAACATACGTGTGCATGTGTCTTTATAGCAGCATGATTTATAGTCCTTTGGGTATATACGTGGTGATGGGATGGCTGGGTCAAATGATATTTCTAGAAAAGAAACTCTTGCAGTGAGCTTGGTGTCTGCCCAAATGGCCACCCAATTTTGTGCTTGCAACCTGAGGGAATCTCCTGGTCTGCAGGTTGCAAAGCGCTTGGGAAAAGTGTAGTATCTGGGCTGGAATGCACCATTCCTCATGGCACAGTCTCTCATGGCTTCCCTTGGCTAGGGGAGGGAGTTCCCCAACCCCTTGGGCTTCCTGGGTGAGGTGACGCCCCACTCTGCTTCTGCTTGCTCTCTGTGGGCTGCACCCACTGTCTAACCAGCCCCAGTGAGATGAGCTGGGTACCTCAGTTGTAAATGCAGAAATTACCTGCCTTCTCTGTTGATCTTGCTGGGAGCTGCAGCCTGGAGCTCTTCCTATTAGCCATCTTCGAAAAGCACATTTTTGTTTCTTTGCTTTCACTGGGTTGAGAATCTAATAAAACCTATTCTCTTGGGGAGGGCCCAGATGTCTGCTGTGTGGCCCTCAATCTTTCAAACATGTTTTAGAATAAATGGCTTAGGAAAAATTGGCTCTAGAAGTGGAAAACTATACCTCTAAATATCAATGTAAAATGCTTCTAAGATGGATAGATTTCATTATTAGACTAATTTTGATGTCATCTTTGAGTTTGCCATTTTAGCAACATCTCACTAGATTTATTTAAAAGATGTTATAGAAATATCATGGAGCTTTATGAAAGTTATTTATGGGAGACTAGTTTTCAGAACTTTGTATTTGACCAAATTTCTTTCTTTCTTTTTTTTTTTTTTTTTGAGACGGAGTCTCTCTCTGTCCCCCAGGCTGGAGTGCAGTGGCACAATCTTGGCTCACTGCAACCCCTGCCTCCCGGGTTCAAGCAATTCTCCTGCCTCAGCCTCCTGAGTAGCTAGGATTACAGGCACCCGCCACCACGCCCAGCTAATTTTTGTATTTTTAGTAGAGACAGGGTTTCACCCTGTTGGTCAGGCTGTTCTCGAACCCCTGACCTTGTGATCCACCCACCTCGGCCTCCCAAAGTGCTGGGATTACAGGAGTGAGCCACCGTGCCCGGCCGTATTTTACCAAATTTCTAAGAGAGTATGCACTCATAGTGTTTGCCATCTTATATATCATATCTACATTATCCTGTTTGCATAATATATGTTAAGAACTAATAGTTTACAAAAATATATAAAAGTCTTCTAGGGCCAATCATATTGCTTTCTTATAACTTTGATTCAGTAGTATGTATTTATGATCCATATATTTAGAATGTTTACATAAATTCGTATTAACATTTTGGACAAAATAATACAAATAATAGTTATGTTTGCATAAGAAGCAGAAAGTAGGCTGCTGAAAGTAGGTATGCTGAAAGTTGACCATTGTTTCTGCTTGGCTTTTCTGCCCTGAAACAGTCTTGAAATCCTGGATAATACAAAAAAATCATACAATTTGCTTTGGATGTTTGATTATGGGAATATTGTTTCTACACTGAGAGAGTGACACTTTCTTTTTTTTTTTATTTAGTTTTTATTTCATAATCATAAACTTAACTCTACAATCCAGCTAGGCATGGAAGGGAACAAGGGAAACATGGAACCCCTTCCCTTGGCTAAAGCAGGGAGTTCTCTCCCAAAGGGAACCCAAAGGGAACTGCAGCGAGAGCACAGAGATTATAGGCTACTGCGAGCAAATGGGGTGGAGGGGTGCTATTCTGAGTTACAGAAGGAATGGTCTGGTGGTTAAGATAAAACCCAAGTCAAACTTATTAGGGTTGTTCACAGTCAGCAATGGTGATCTTGTTGGTCTTGCCATTCCGGGACCCAAAGTGCTCCATGGCCTCCACAATGCTCATGCTTTCTTCCACCTTGCCAAAGACCACATGCTTGCCATCCAACCACTCAGTCTTGGCAGTGCAGATGAAAAACTGGGAATGGTTTGTGTTGGGTCCAGCAATTGCCATGGCAAAATGCCAGGACCTGTATGCTTCAGGATGAAGTTCTCGTCATCAAATTTCTCCCCGTAGACGGACTTGCCATCAGTGCCATTATGGCATGTGAAGTTACCACCCTGACACATACATCCGGGAATAATTCTGTGAAAGCAGGAACTCTTATAACCACATTCTTTCTCTCCAGTGCTCAGAGCACGAAAGTTTTTGGCTGACTTTGAAAACATGTCTGCAAATAGCTCCAAGGAGGCATGGCCCAAGGGCTCGCCATTGACGGCAATGTGGAAGAACATGGTGGGGTTGACCATGGCTGTTAGTTCGGGGCTCCTGGCAGTGGCAGTGGCTGCTGCAAAGCCGAGAGTGACATTTTCAATCATGTTTTGGATTTGTAAATATAGAAACAATGTTCATAACATGATGTGCTTGTTATTTAATAGTAGAGCCAATTAAATAGGTTTTGTTTTTAGTCGGGAGATAGTATGATAATCAGGGCTAGACAAAATTTTGACTTGAAGGACAGACATCTGATGAGAATGAAGGGGGCGCCATGGCCCAGGAACAAGTCCCTTCCTGTGCACGAGTCTGTTTTTATTGGGTAGAAGGCATCCTTGGGACTTGCAAAAGAAACAATGGAAGGAAGGGAATAATAGTAGGGGAGGAGCAGATGGGATTACTGAATTGAATTCCCGCTCATATCTCCACAGTTGAATTCCCAAACAGCGGAGGACCATTGCCCTGATATAATTCAAACTTCAGAATTAAAAATATTTGTTTAAAATATCGTAAACCAGCGGTTCTCAACTGGAAGCAATTTTGCCAAAGTCTGAAGGCATTTTTGGTTGTCACAATGGAGGGAAGGTGCTATTGGCACCTAGAGGTTAGAGGCCAGGGATGCTGCTAGACATCCAATGACACACGGGACACTTCCCTCTACAAATAACTATCCAGGCCAAAATGTCAGTAGTGCTGAAGTGAAGAGATCCTTCCTGAAATTAGCCATAGTCATATTTTTAGCAGGCACTATGGGTGTGACTATTGCTCTGTTCAAAGCACGTTGATATAGGAAGTGCTTATGGCAGATCATTTTTTCTTGTCATGTTTTTCTCCCTGTCTTCTTCCTGTAATAAGATGCAGCCTGGTAGGGGAAAAGGCATCTACAAGCTTTAGAGCTGCTGGGTCTGTAATGTGATGATCAACAGGAACCTATTTCATGGGTAGGTGTGAGGATTAAATGTGATCATAGATATTAGGGGTACAGAGTAAGCACAAGTATTAGCTGTCATTTCATCAGTAGAGAATGTTGGAAAAGTTAGCCTCCATTTTTATTGGAATAAAATGAAGATAGTGATAGCTTGTAGAGTTACAGTGAAGATTAAACATTAAGTGCTTAGCCAATTGTCTGGCACAAATAGGCCCTCAATGCATAATAGTTGCTATTGCTATTTATCTTCATTATTCACTTCCAAAAATATATCTATGACCATAGTCAAAGGAAGGTATCACTGGAAGCAGTATGGGGAATAAGAACGTATAAAGTCAATGAAACTGTGTAGCTTTGAATAACTTGGACTTCAGTTTCCTAACTGAGCCAGTCTGTAGTTCTTATGAGTGTTATGTGAAATAGTAAATATGGAGCACAAATTCAGTTTTTAGAAAATGTTAGTTTCCCTTTCTGCCTAGCCAAAGGGCCTTCATTTGTAGTTTCTGAACTAGAATATTGACTTAGCCTAGGATCCCTTGAAAGCAGAGCCTGAGATAAAAGGCTGGTGTGTGAATATTTTGAAATGTGACTCCAGGGAGCAGAAGTGAAGAACAGGGAAAAAGGGAAAGCCAGAAGAGAAGGTGCTAGGGAGACATCACTGCCCAGATGATGGTTTGGACTTTCTAGGAGCCTTAGGAAGGCGGTCTCAGAAATGTCTTCCCAGGGAAAAACGGAGTGAGCATTCCTCCATCAGCCCTTGTTCCCACTGGCCAAGAGTCAGCCCAGTAGTCCAGTAGTTCTGGGTGCACATGGGTGAATGCCAAGTGGGTTCTCTTGGTCATGTCATGCTGTAGCATCAGGCAAGTCCCACTAAGGAAGGAGGAGTTCCATGCTGGATGCCTGAGGCTAGGTTCTGTCAGATCACATCTGAGCGAAGCTGATCAAAGCTGGGTAAAACTGTTCCCCTGGCAGAGGCTGGAGGAAGAGATGCAGCCAGGTGGGTTTGAAGTGCTGCCTGAGAGGTGTCCAATACAAGGATTTTTCAGGTTATCCCCCTGTTATATGTTGTCAAATTCATATGGAAAAAGTTCTGTGAAAATCTTCTGAATAAATACACCACACAAACAATTATTATTTGAATTGGTAAAAAACAACAGCAAAATATACTTTAGGCAACAGTTAATATGACAGAGTGATATTTGTTTCATGTTTCATCTCATGATAATAGTTTAATAAACATTACTTATATTAATGCTCAAGCTTCATATAACTGCCCTATTTGAGTTTTATAATACATTTTTACTTACAAGTTAATATTATAAATTGTATTTTCATTTGAGGCAACTCCTTGCTCTGTCAGTTTTTTTTTTTTTTTCAAGAGACAGGGTCTTGCTGTATAGTCCAGGCTGGAGTGTAGCGGTGTGATCATAGCTCACTACAGCCTTGAACCCCTGGGCTCAAGTGGGCCTTCTGAGGAGCTGGGACTATAGGTATATGCCACCACACTCAGCTATTTTTTTAAAAAAAATCTTATCCACACAGGGTCTTGCTATGTTGCCCAGGCTGGTCTTGATCTCCTGGCTTCAAGCAATCCTCCTGCCTTGGCCTCCCAGGGTAATGGGATTACAGGTGTGAGCCACTGCATCTGATGTTTGTCAGTTCTGAAACAGTTTTCAAGTCAAAACAATATTGTTTTGACTTGCGATGAACACATTCTCTGTTAAGATACAGTCCTCAGTCTACTACAATCTTGCCTGTGTCCCCATCACTCAATTGAAAAAGATAACTCTTAAAAAAGTAATCAATGTCTTCCATGTTATTAAATGCAATGAACACATCTCAGTCTTCATCTCATTTGCCTTTTTGCAACCAGAGACTATTGCTTCTTTTTCCTTCTTGGCACCCTGCTTTCTTGCTTTCTCCCCTACTTCTTGGGCCATACCTTTTAATTTTCTTTTGCAGGTCAATACTTCTACTACTAGCCATTAAATGTTGGAATTCCTCAAGACTCAGGCCTTTTTGTTTATTTTTATTCTACTTCCTTTTCTAATGATTGACATGCAAATGCCAGTCCAAATACCAAGTATACACCTGTGGTTCATAAGGATTTTCAATCACTCTTTACTCAATATCTCCACTTAGATATCTCAATGGCACATTCAAACTCAACACATCCAAAACCAAAGTAATGATCTTCTCTTCTCCCCAAACCAGGTCCTCCTCAATTGTTTCCTCCCTTGAAAAATGGCGTCACCACATATCTTTCCCTGGTTAAAGACCTGGTGTCATCCTCGACTGCTTCTTTACTTTTATACTTCAATTCATTGTCAGGTAAGATCAATTTTATTCCCTAATTCTCTTTTGTATTTGTGCAATTCTCTTTACCCTGGTTCCAGATATTACCAACTTTCCAGTGGATCTCTCTCCATGTCTACTTCAACCTTCCTCTAATACTTGGTGTATCTGCATGCTTTCTGGGCCCCTTCCTGTGCATTCTCCACATAGCTGCCAGAGCAATCTTTTCTTATTTTCTTTTTTATAATTTCAACTTTTACTGTAGATTCATATGCAGGTTTGTTACATGGGTGTAATGTGTGATGTTGAGGTTTGGAGTATGAATGATCCTGTCACTGCGTAGTGAATATAATATCCAATGGTTAGTTTTTCAACCCTTGCCCCCCTCCCTCCCTCCTGCCCAGTAGTCCCAGTGTCTATTGTTCCCATCTTTGTGTCCGTGAGTACCCAATGCTTACCTCCTACCTATTAGTGAGAACATGCATTTTCTGTTCCTGCACCAATTCACTTAGGATAATGGCATCCAGCTGTATCCATGTTGCTGCAAAGGACATAATTTTGTTATTTATTTATTTAGCTGTGTAGTATTTCATGGTGTATATGTACATTTTCTTTATCCATTCCACTGTTGTACATGTTCTTTATCTGGTCCATAGGTTAATTCCATGTCTTTGTTATTGTGAACAGTGCTGTGATGAACATACAAGTGCCTGTGTCTTTTTGATAGAATGATTTATCTTCTTTTGGATACATTCCCAGTAATGGGATTGCTGGGTCGAATGATAGTTCTGTTTTAAGTTCTTTGAGACATCTACAAACTGCTTTTTAGTGGGGCTAAACTGATTTACATTTCCACCAATAGTGTATAAGTGTTCTCTTTTCTCTGCAGCCTCGCCAGCATCTGTTGTTGTTGTTGTTTTTTGACTTTTCAATAATAGCAATTCTGACTGATGTGAGATGGTATCTCCTTGTGGTTTTGATTTGCATTTCTCCGAAGATTAGTGATATTGAGCATTTTTCTGTGTTTGTAGGCTGGTAGGCTGTCTGTATGTCTTCTTTTGAGAAGTGTCTGTTCATGACTTTTGCCCACTTTTTAGTGGGGTTGTTTTTGCTTATTGAATTTTCTTATAGATGCTGAATATCAAATCTTTGTCAGATGCATAGTTGGAAATATTTTTTCCCATTCTGTAGGTTGTCTGTTTACTCTGTTGATATTTTACTTTTCTGTGCAGAAGCTCTTTCATTTAATTAGGTCCTACTTGTCAATTTTTATTTTTATTTTTATTTTTATTTTTTAAGACAAGGTCTTGCTTTGTCACTCAGGCTGGAATGCAGTGGTGTAATCATAGCTCACTGTAGCCTTGACGTCCTGGGCTCAGGCAGTCCTCCCACCTTAGCTTCCCAAGGAGCTGGGACTACAATTGTGCACCACCACACCAGCTAATTTTTAAAATTTTTTGTAGAGATGTGGTCTCACTATGTTGCCCAGGCTGGTGTCAAACTATTGGACTCAAGTGATCCTCTTGGTTTGGCCTCCCAAAGTGCTGGGATTACAGGCATGAGCCACCATACCCAGCCTGCAATTGATTTTGAGGACTTAGTCATAAATTCTTTCCCAAGGCTAATGTGTTTCCTAGGTTTTCTTCTAGGATTATTATAGTTTGAGTTCTTATATTTAAATCTGTAATCCATCTTGAGTTAATTTTTATGTATGATAAAAGGTATGGTTCCAATTCCATTTTTCTGCATATGGCTAGCCAGCTATCCCAGAACCATTTATTGAATAGGAGTCCTTTCCCCAGTGCTTATTTTTGTTGACTTTGTAGAAGATTGGTTGGCTGTAGGTGTACAGCTTTATTTCTGGGTTGTCCATTTGGCTCCATTGGTCTATGTGTCTGCTTTTGTACCAGTACCATTGCTGTTTTGCTTACTGTAGCCTTATAGCATAGTTTGAAGTCTGGTAATGTTATACCTCTGGCTTTCTTCTTTTTGCTTAGTATTGCTTTGGCTATTTGGGCTTTTTTTTTTTTTTTTTTTTTTGGTTTCATATAAACTTTTAATAGTTTTTTTCTAGTTCTGTGAAAAATGTTATTGGTAGTTTGATAGAAATAACGTTGAATTTGTGGATTGCTTTGGGTGATATGGCCATTTTAATGATATTGACTCTTTCAATCCTTGAGCATGGAATGTTTTTCCTTTGTGTCGTCTTTGATTTCTTTCATCAGTATTTTGTAGTTCTTCTTGTAGAGGTCATCACCTTCTTAGTTAGATGTGTTTCTAGGTATTTTTATTTTTTATGTGGCTATTGTAAATGGGATTGCGTTCTTAATTTGCCTCTTGGCTTGAATGTTATTGGTGTGTAGAAATGCTACTTATTTCTGTACATTGCTTTTGTATCCTAAAACTTTGTTGGAGTCGTTTATGAGTTCCAGGAGCCTTTTGGCAGAGTCTTTAGCGTTTCCTAGGTGTTGAATCATATTGTGCATGACTAGAGATAGTTTGACTTCTTTTCCTATTTGCATGCCTTTTATTTCTTTCTCTTGCCTGATTCCTCTGGCAAGGACTTCTAGTACAATGTTGAATAGGAATGATGAGAGTGGCATCCTTGTTTTGTTCCAGTTCTCAAGGGGAAATGCTTCCAGCTTTTGCTCGTTCAGCATGATATTGGCTGCAGGTTTGTCATCGATGGATCTTATTATTTTGAGGTATGTTCCTTCAATACCTACTTTGTTGAGGGTTTTATCATGAAGAGATGTTGAATTTTATCAAAAACTTTTTTTGGTTATCTATTAAGATGATCGTATGGTTTTCGTTTTTAATTCTCTTTATGTGGTGAATCACATTTATTGATTTGTGTATGTTGAACCAACCTTGTATCCTAGGAGAAGCCTACTTGATTGTAGTGAATTAACTTTGTCATGTGCTGCTGGATTCTGTTTGCTCGTATCTTATTGAGGATTTTTGCATCTATGCTCATGAGGGACATTGGCCTGCAGTTTTCTTTGTTTGTTGTGTCTTTGCCAAGTTTTGGTACAGGGTGGTGCTGGCTTCGTAGAATGAGTTAGGAAAGTGTACCTCTTCCTTGATTTTTTTGAACAATTTCTGTAGAATTGGTATCAGCTCTTCTTTATACATGTGGTAGAATTTGGCTATGGATCTGTCAGGTCTGGGGCTGGTTTTGGTTGATAGATTTTTTTATTATTGATTTAATTTTGGAACTTGATATTGGTCTGTTCAGGGTTTCAATTTCTTCCTGATTCCACCATGAGAGATTGTGTTTCCAGGAATTTATTCATTTCCTCTAGATTTTCTAGTTTGTGGGTATAGAGAAGTTCATAACAGTCTCTGAGGGTTTTCTGTATTTCCGTGGGATTGCTTATAATGTCATCTTTGTTGTTCCTGATTGTGTGTATTTGGAGCTTCTGCTTTTTTCTTTGTTAATCTAACTAGTGGTCTATCAATCCAGTTTATCCTTTTTAAGAATCAACTTTTGGTTTTATTGATCTTATGTGTGGATTTTGGGATCTCAATTTCCCCTAGTTCTGCTCTGAGTTATTCCTTTGCTTTTGCTAGCTTTGGGGTTAGTTTGTTCTTGTTTTCCTAGTTCCTGAAGGTGTGATGTTAAATTGTTAATTCAAGATCTTTTTAACTTTTTGAGTTAGGTGTTTAGTGCTATAAACTTTCTTCTTAACACTGCTCCTGCTGCATCCCAGAGATTTTGGTATTTTGTCTCTGTTTTCATTTGTTACAAAGAATTTTTTATTTCTGTGTTAATTTCATTTTTGTTTTTGTTTTGACAGGGTCTTACTCTGTCACCCAGGCTAGAGTGTAGTGGCACAATCATGGCACACTGCAGTCTTGATTTCTCAGGCTCAAGCAAGCCTCCTACCGCTCAGACCCCCATGGAGCTGGGAATACAGGCATGTACCAACATGCCTGGCTAATTTTTGTATTTTTTTGTAAAGGCAGGATTTTGCCATAGTGCCCAGGCTGGTCTCAAACTCCTGGGTTCAAGCAATCTATCTGCCTTGGCCTTCCAAAGTGCTGGGATTACAGGCATGAGCCACTACGCTTGGTCAATTTGGTTATTTACCCAAAAGTCATTCAAGAGCAAATTGTTTAATTTCCATGTAATTGTGTGGTTTTGGGAAACCTTTGTGGTATTGATTTCTATTTTTATTCCACTGTGGTCTGAGATTATGGCTGGCATGATTTCATTTTTTTGAATTTATTGAGAATTGCTTTATGGCCAAACATGTGTTTGACCTTGGAGTATGTTCCAGTGGCAAATAAGAAGAATGTATATTTTGTGGTTGATGGGTGGAGTGTTCTGTAGATATCTATTAGGTCCAATTGTTAAGTGTCAAATTTAAGTCCAGAGTTTCTTTGTTAGTTTTCTGCCTCAATGATCTGTCTAATGCTGTCAGTGGGGTATTGAAGACCCCCACTATTATTGTGTGATTGTCTAAGTCTTTTTGTAGGTCTAGACATAGTTGTTTTATGAATCTGGGTGCTCCAATGTTGGGTGAGTGTATATTTAGGAAAATTAAGTCTTCTTGTTGAATTGAACTCTTTATCATTATGGAATGCCCTTCTTTGTCATTTTTTTTTTACTGGTTTAAAGTATGTTTAAGTATGGTTTATTTGATATAAGAATAGTGACTCTTACTGTTTTTTGTTTTCCACTTGTGTGATAGCTTTTTCTCCAACCTTTTACTTTCAGCCTGTGAGTATCATTACATGTGAGATGAGTCTCTTGAAGACAGTAGATGGAAGGGTCTTTTTTTTTTAATCACACTTGCATTTTTGTGATGGATTTAGACTGTTTACATTCAAGGTTAATATTGATATGTAAGATTTTGATCCTATCATGAAGTTGTTAGATGGTTGCTTTGTAGTTTCTGTTGTATGCTTGCTTTATGGGTTCTGTGGGCTATCCACTTGAGTGTGTTGTTTCTGTGATAGCAGGTATCATTCTTTTGGTTCCTTGTTTAGAACTCCCTTAATGATCTCTTGTAAGGCTGGTCTAGTGGTAATGAATTCCCTTAGCACTTGTTTGTTTGGAAAAGATTTTATTTCTCTATCTCTTAGGAAACTTAATTTGGTGGGATGTGAAATTATTGGTTGGAATTTCTTTTCTTTAAGAATGCTGAAAATAAACCCCTAATCTCTCCTGGCTTGTAAGGTTTCTGCTGAGAAGTCCACTGTTAGCCTGATGCAGTTCTCTTTATTTATGATCTTACCTTTTTCTCTAGCTACTTTTAAGTTTTTTTTTGCATTGGCTTTGGACAGTCTGGTGAATATATGCATTGGTGATGTTCATTTTCTATAGTATCTCACAGATGTTCTCTGTATTTCTTTATTTTATTTATTTTTTTATTATACTTTAAGTTCTAGGGTACATGTGCGCAACGTACAGGTTCGTTACATATGTAAACATGTGCTGTGTTGGTGTGCTGCACCCATTAACTCTTCATTTACATTAGGTATTTCTCCTAATGCTATCCCTCCCCCATCCCTGTTCTCTGGATTTCTTATATATAGATGTCTACCTTCCTTGCAAGATTAAGGATTTTTTAAAAAAATTATTCCCTCCGGTATGTCTTCCAGGTTGTTGCCTTTTTCTTCTGCTCTCTCAGGAATGCCAGCAACTCATTGCTTTAGTTGCTTTACATAATCTCATACTTAACAAAGCCTTTGTTTATTTTTTAAAATTATTTTTTCTTTTTTTTTTTTTTGGTCTGACTGGGTTTATTTAAATGAATGGTCTTCAAGCTCTGAAATTTTTTCTTCTGCTTAGTCCAGTACAGTGATAAAGCTTTCAATTGTGTTTTGAAATTCTTTAAGTGAGCTTTTAAATTCCAGGTCTGATTGATTTCTTTTTAAGATGTTTATCTCTTCCTTCATTTCCTAAATTACTTTAGAAGTGTATTTTTGTTGATTTTTAACCTTGTCTTGGATGTCATTGAGCTTCCTTGCAGTCTATGCTTTAAATTCTTTATCTGTCATTTCTGAATTTCCATTTTGGTTAGGGACTATTGCTGGAGAGCTAATGTGATCCCTTGGTGGTGTCACTACATTCAGATTTTTCATGGTGCCAGCATTTTTGCAGTGGTTTCTTCTCATCTGGAGATGGAAATGTTGACACTTGTAGTTTTTTGTAATTACTTTTGTGTGGGTAGGATTTTTTCTTTTTTTCTTTCCTTGTGGTATTACTGTTTTTTTTGTTTCCCCTTTTCTTTACTCACTCTCTAAGGGGTGTGACTGTAGAGAATGTTGGATAGGGTCTTCAGGCTTTGCTTCTATAGCCCTATGTACTTCTTTTGGAAGGTTTTAAAAAACAATTGGGTTCTGTGGTTCAACCTCCAAGCCAGTAGACGGCATGTATGGGTAAGATTCATCTGTGGACAATGTAGCTAGGTGTATATTTGACCCTTGTTTACTGGGAGAAGCTCTCTGTTGCCTCAGACAGTGCACTGATCTGTAGAGTGCATGGTAGTCTGGGCTCCCTGCTAAGCTCAGTGGAGGTGGGAGGCAAGATGGGTATGGCCAGACCAGGCAAGCCCACCTATAGTTCCCGATGGTAGGCACAACTACCAGTGCTGAGGGACAATCCAGTGGGTGGTCACCAAGTGCCCAGATGTGTTTAGTTGCTTTACATAATCTCATACTGCATGGAGTTGGGAAACCTCCTTGGCCCCAAGTTCTCTGCATGGGTAGGAGTGGTAGCCTAAACTCCTAATCCAGGACAGTGGGTGCTCTAGGTGCCTGTAGATCAGCCTGGGCATGGAGTGTAGAGGGCCCCACTGCACCACAATCTCTGCACAGGAATGGTGGGGCAGCTGTGATTGGTAATCCAGAGGAATGGGTGCTCTGACTGCCTGGAGATCTGCTTGGGCGAGAGGTGGAGGGGGTCCCACTTCACCAAAATTCCTGCATGGGAAGGGTGGGCTGGCTCAGGCTGCTGATTCAGGTGAGTAGGTTCTTTGAATCCTTGGCTATCTTCCTGTGCATGGAGTAAAGAGGGTCCCACTTTGCCAGAATCTCTGCACAGGAAGGGTGGGGTGGTTCAGGCTGCTGTTCCAGTCAAGTAGGAGCTCTGAATGCCTGAAGATCTGCCTGGCTGTGAAGCAGAGAAGGCCCTGCTGCTCCAGAATCTCTGCATAGGAAAGGCGGGGCAGCTCAGGCTACCAATCTAGGTGAGCAGGTGTTTTGAATGTCTGGAATTCTGACTGGGGGTGAAGTAGAGAGGGTCTGCTGCACCACAATATTAGGGGAGCAGGCTGGGGCATCCAGCAATGGCATATGTAGACCAGTTACAGGTCACCAAGGTGGCCCTGGCTGCAAGTCTCACCACCCAGGAGAAACTGCAGCTGTAGTAGCTCTCCCCCGGCCCCAGGCCTGCGATAGGGAGAGCACAATTCCAGTGCCTACTACTGAAGTGCTCTCCACCATTCTGGCTGTGGAGGCCCCTACCTCACTCCAGAGCAACCACTCTAACCTGTGGCCTGAGACAAAAAAAATGCCTACCCAGGCACGCTGCTGGGTTGCCAAAGAATGGTCGACTTTGTATGCACCTGGAATAAAAATGGTGTCCTGCTCTTGGTCCCGGGTGTCAGAAAATTCCTGCAGGTTTTCCTGGTGTCTTTCCCTCTCAGTGCCTCCAAGCCTCTCCCCAAGTTAGCTCCAGGGATTGAGAGAAACAAAGGGCTCTCCTTTAGCCTGGGTTGTTCGGATCCCCAGTAGAAAGGTGAATCACAGAGAACGGCTCTCTGCCTCTCTTGCATACTAGGGACTACCTCACTTTTATCAGCTGGATGCCATCACAGGAGCTGATTTCCTGCGTTTTCCTCACCAGGATCTGGGGTTTCCTTCATGATTCTGGTGGATTCCTGTTTTCCCAATTGAATTAAAGCTCAGAGAGTTAATCTTTATGCACTGTCTTGCTATTTCCAAGTGGCTAGAGCATGCTAAAAACCTCTAACCCACCATCTTAAAAAAAACCGAAAAACAAAAAACAAGAACAATCTGATAATCTCATGAATCTGATAATGTCGCTGGTCTGCTTTGTGGGGTACACCTGGGTGTTAAAGGAATGCCTGAGTATGTTTCCTTCTCAGTCTATGATTTTGTTATATTATTAACAGTTTCACTAATAGCACTAATTAAGTAAGCCAATAGTCTCATTCGTTTAAAAACCAACTTTATTAAGATGGAATTTATAGTATCACAAGGACAAAAAACCAAACACCACATGTTCTCACTCATAGGCGGGAACTGAATAATGAGAACACATGGACACAGGAAGGGGAACATCACGCTCCGGGGACTGTTGTGGGGTGGGAGGAGGGGGGAGGGATAGCATTAGGAGATATACCTAACGCTAAATGACGAGTTAATGGGTGCAGCACACCAACATGGCACATGGACACATATGTAACAAACCTGCACATTGTGTACGTGTATCCTAAAACTTAAAGTATAATAATAATAAAATTTTAAAAAGATGGAATTTATATATAATAAAATATAAATTTTAAGTTACAGTTTGATGAGATTGAACAAATGAATACACATTTGTAGCTACAACCCTAATCAACACTTAGGACATTTCCAACATAGCAAGAGTCCCCTGCTGCTCTTCGCAGTCATTGCTCTCTTATTACCACCTTAGGTAAACACTCTTCTGATTTCTACCATCACACAGAATTATACAAGATGCGCTCTTTTGTGTCAATTTCTTTCTCTCCATATTGGGTCTGTGAAATGCATCCACATTGTTTGAGTGTATTACTAGATTCACTTTTTATTGCTGAGCAGTATTCCTTGTATAAGGACACTGAAATATGTTCCTTTATTCACCTGTTGATGGACATTTGGATTTCCAAATTTGGCTTTTATGAGTCAATATACTATGAGTACTTTTATCTAAG
This sequence comes from Nomascus leucogenys, assembly GCF_006542625.1. Classification (NCBI taxonomy): domain Eukaryota; kingdom Metazoa; phylum Chordata; class Mammalia; order Primates; family Hylobatidae; genus Nomascus; species Nomascus leucogenys. Next base: position 6,606,949 of record NC_044396.1, read on the forward strand.
TAATTCTGTGGATATATATTTTTATTTTTCTTGGATAAATACCTAGTACAATAAGTTCTTACTTAACATTGTTGATAGGTTCAGCCTATGACAAAGCTAAATTATTTTCTCATTAATGTTATAAGTAAATGATGTTGACTTGCTGTACATTGTTTTGTTTAAAGTCACAGTTTCCAAGAATCTATCATTGATATTAAGTGAGCACTTATTATAAATGATTTGCTGGGACATATGGTAAGTGTATGTTTAATGTCATAACAAATTGCCAAACTGTTTTATAAAATGGTTATACCCTTTTGACATTCCTACTAAAATGTAGAAAATCCCAATTATTCTACCTACATCTTTTCGACACTTGGTATTTTCAACTTTTGATGAAGTCTAATTAACTGTTTTTTTTCTTTTATGGTTACCACTTTTTGTACCCAATCTAAGAAATCTTTGCTTACCCCAGGTCAAAAAGATATTCTTTTTTTTTTTTAAATAAGTTTTAGAGTTTTATTTGTATGTTTAGGTCTATGATTCATTTTGGGTTAATTTGTATGATCATGTGAGATAAGAATTGAGATGAATTAAAAAAAATTTCTCACATGCATGGTTCTAACACCATTTGTTAGAAAAGAACACCTGATCATTTTTCCTTTGAATTACATTGATGTCTATAAAAATCAATTGGTTGTATATGTGTGAATCTACTGGTAGACCCTGTATTGTTTTGTTGTCAAGTTACCTATAGTTACACCAATACCACATTGTCTTGATTACTATAAATTTATAGTAAGCATTGAAATCAGGTAGTTTCCGTTTTTTAAAACTGTTCTTATTTTTCAAAATTATTTTGGCTACTCTTGGTAATTTTCATTTCCATATAGTTTTTAAAATCAGCTCTCTAATTAAAAAAAAAAAGCCTGCTCAGATTTTATTTGGACTGTGTTGAATCTATAGAACAGTTTAGGGAGGAATTATATTTTAATAATATCCACTCTTCCAATCATGAACTATTTTATCTTTCAATTTAATTAGCTTTTATCATATTTTTTCAATGACGGTTTTGTCTTAATAAAAACATTTAAAATAATAAATTCCCTCTAAGCATTGCTTTTGTTGTATCCTACAAATTTTGATATGTTGTGTTTTCATTATCATTCAGTTGAAAATATTTTCTAATTCCTCTTGTCATTTTTCTTTGGATCCTGGGTTGTTTTGAAGTATATTGTTTGATTTCCATTTTGGGGGAAGAATTTTTAGGTTCCTATTGTTATAATTTTAAAATTTAATTTTATTTATTTCAAGAACATACTCTGTAGTATTTCAACTTTTTGAAATTTATTGAGACTTATTTTAGGGCTCAGCATATATTCTATTTAATGAATATTCCATGTGCATTTGGGAAGAATGTGAATTCTGAACATTGCTGAGTATTAGGTCAAATTGATTGATGGTAGTGTTCAGATCTTCTGTAAACTTATTATTTGTTTAGTTATTCTAACAATTACTGAAAGAGTAATGATAAAATATTTAATCGTGGTTGTGCATTTGTCTTTTTTCCTTTTAGCTTTGTAAATATTTACTCTATATATTTTAGTGTTGTAAATATTTGCTATACATTTAGGATTGTAATGTCCTTTGAAGAACTGACCCTTTTTTAAAATTATGAAATACCCCTACTTGTCTGTGAATACACTTATTGTTTCAAAGTCCACTATGACATTAATCTAGCCACATCAGCTTGTTGCTTGCATTGTCAATTTCTGTGTTTTAGAACTCTCTGCCTATTTGTATCCTTTATACCAAAGTATGTTCCTTGTGTATGATATATAGTTAGGTATTGTTGTTTAGCCACTCTGAGTCTTTTCCTCCTAACTGGAGAGTTTAATCCATTTACATTGAATATACTTATTGATATAGTTCATGTCTGTTATCTTTTTTTTTTTATTATACTTTAGGTTTTAGGGTACATGTGTACATGTTATATATGTATCCATGTGCCATGTTGATTTCCCTCACCCATTAACTCGTCATTTAGCATTAGGTATATTTCCTAATGCTGTCCCTCCCCCCTCCCCCCACCCCACAACAGTCCCCGGAGTGTGATGTTCCCCTTCCTGTGTCCATGAGTTCTCATTGTTCAATTCCCACCTATGAGTGAGAACATGCAGTGTTTGGTTTTTTGTCCTTGCGATAGTTTACTGAGAATGATGTTTTCCAGTTTCATCCATGTCCCTACAAAGGACATGAACTCATCATTTTTTATGGCTGCATAGTATTCCATGGTGTATATGTGCCACATTTTCTTAATCCAGTCTATCGTTGTTGGACATTTGGGTTGGTTCCAAGTCTTTGCTATTGTGAATAGTGCCGCAATCAACATACGTGTGCATGTGTCTTTATAGCAGCATGATTTATAGTCCTTTGGGTATATACCCAGTAATGGGATGGCTGGGTCAAATGGTATTTCTAGTTCTAGATCCCTGAGGAATCGCCACACTGACTTCCACAATGGTTGAACTAGTTTACAGTCCCACCAGCCGTGTAAAAGTGTTCCTATTTCTCCACGTCCTCTCCAGCACCTGTTGTTTCCTGATTTTTTAATGATGGCCATTCTAACTGGTGTGAGATGGTATCTCACTGTGGTTTTGATTTGCATTTCTCTGATGGCCAGTGATGATGAGCATTTCTTCATGTGTTTTTTGGCTGCATAAATGTCTTCTTTTGAGAAGTGTCTGTTCATGTCCTTTGCCCACTTTATGATGGGGTTGTTTGTTTTTTTCTTGTAAATTTGTTTGAGTTCATTGTAGATTCTGGATATTAGCCCTTTGTCAGATGAGTAAGTTGCAAAAATTTTCTCCCATTCTGTAGGTTGCCTGTTCACTCTGATGGTAGTTTCTTTTGCTGTGCAGAAGCTCTTTAGTTTAATTAGATCCCATTTGTCAATTTTGGCTTTTGTTGCCATTGCTTTTGGTGTTTTAGACATGAAGTCTTTGCCCACGCCCTATCTTGCTATGTGGTTTCTCTATTTGTCCCATCTTTTTCTGGTTCCTCCATTTCTTTTTTTCTCTCTTTTCTTGGGTCATCATGTGTTTTTTAGCATTCAGTTTTATTTTTACATTGTATATTGGCATTTTAGCTAATTTCTTTATTTTTGATTTAATTTATTTTTATTATTTATTTATTAAAAATTTTTCAGCCAGGCGTGGTGGCTCACACCTGTAATCCCAGCACTCTGGGAGGTCCAGGCGGGCGGATCATGAGGTCAGGAGATAGAGATCGTCCTGGCTAACACAGTGAAACCTCGTCTCTACTAAAAAAAAAAAAAACAAACCAAAAAGTTAGCCGGGCGTAGTGGCGGGCTCCTGTAGTTCCAGCTACTCAGGAGGCTGAGGCAGGAGAATGGCATGAACCTGGAAGGCGGAGCTTGCAGTGAGCTGAGATCACGCCACTGCACTCCAGCCTGGGCGACAAAGCGAGACTCCATCTCAAAAAAAAAAAAAAAAATCTTAGCTGTATTAAGGTATAATTTACAAATAAAAATTATATATATTTATGGTGCACAATGTGATGTTTGGATATATGTATACATTGTGAAATGATTATATCAAGTTAATTAACATATCTGTCACCTCACATCACCTTACTTTTTTGTGGTGAGAACATTTAAGAACTAATCTCTTAGCAATTTTCAAGAATCCAATACATTATTACTAAATATAGCCACTGTGCTATACAATATATCTCCAGAACGAATTCATCCTATCTATTTGAAACTTCATATCCTTTAACCAATATCTCCCCATTCTGAGCCTCTCCCTGTCTTCGACCCTGGGAACTATCATTCTACTTTCTGCTTCTATGAGTTCAACTTTTTAGGATTCTATGTATATAAGTAAGATCATGCAATATTTGTCTTTCTGTGGCTGTCTTTCACTCATCATAATGTCCTCCAGGTTTATCTATGTTGTGGCAAATGACAGGATTTCCTTCTTTTCTAAGGGTGAATAATGTTCCATTGTGTGTGTGTGTGTGTGTGTGTGTGTGTGTGTGTGTGTGTATGTGTATATATATAAAACGTTTTCTTTATTCATTCATCTGTCAGAGAAAATTGATTCCATATCTTGGCTATTGTGAATAATGCTATGATGAATATGGGAGTGCAGTTATCTCTTCAACATATTGATTTCATTCACTTTGGATATACACCCAGAAGCAAGATTTCCGGATCATATGGTAGTTTTATTTTTAATTTTTTGAGGAACCTCCATGCTGTTTCCATAATGGCTATACTATTTTTAGCTAATTTATTGATTGATTGATTGGCAGCTGCTCTAGGAATCACAGTATGCATACTTCACTTACCACAGTTTACTTAGAATTAGTAGTGAATCACTTCATATTAAATGTGAGAATCTTTAACATTATAAATCCACTTGTGCCTCCTCCATCTTTTGTGCTGTTGTTGCTAGGTATTTTGCTTTTCATATGTTTTAAGTCCCCATGTCATTATGTTATTATTTTGTTTTATACAGTATGTTATCCTTTAAGAAAATTTTATAAAGAAAAAAAGTAGGTCTTTATGTTTACCCACATATGCAGTACATCTTATGCATTCATATATATCCAAGTTTCCATCTGGTATCATTTTTCTTGAACCTGAAGATTAAAAAAATTCTATATGTTTGTTTGTTCGGTTGCTTTTCTAGAGCTTCCTATAATGCAGGTCTACTGCTAAAACATTTTCCTGGCTTTTGTTTATCTGAAAATGTCTTTATTTTATCATAATTTTTGAAGAATTTTCATTGGACGTAGAATTCTAAATTGAGCATTGCTTTATTTGAGCATTTTAAAGATATTTTTCCGTTGCTGCTGGCCTCCATTGATTTTGCTAAGTTAGACATTATTATCATTGCTGTCACCTCATATGTGATATGTTATTTTTCTTTTTATCTTTGTTTTTAAGTAGTTTGATTAGCACTTGTTTTCTTTGTATTTATCTTGCTTGAGGTTAACTGAACTTCTTGAATCTTTGGTTAATTTTTTGATCAAATTACAAAACCTAGTGGCTTAAAACATTAACACTTATTAGCTCGGAATTTCTGCAAGTTGGGAGTCTGAGTGTGGCTTAGCTATGGTTCTCCGGGTTTGGTTTCTCATAAGGCAGCACAAATCTCCAGGCTCAACAGGGAAGGATCTGCTTCCTAGCTCACTTGTGTGGTTGTCAGTGGGATTCAGTCCCTTGTGTATTGTTGGACTAAGGCTTCAACTCCTTATGAGATGTTGACCAGAGACTTGCTTGGTTCCTTGCTCTATGGGTCTCTCCATAGAGTATCTCACAATATAGAAGCATGCTTCATCAGAGTAAGCAAGGAAGAGGACAAGAGAGAGTTCAGCAAGAGAGAATACAAACAAGATGGAAGTCATAGTCTTTTGTCACATAATCACACAAGTGACATTCCATCTGCAGTAGGCAGAATAATTCTACTCCTCTCCCCTCCCCGACTCAAGATGTCCACATTTTGATCCTGAGGACCTGTAAATATGTTATGTTACATGGCAAGGGTGATTAAAGTTTGCAGATGGAATTAAACTTGCTTATCAGCTGACTTTAAAATAAAGAGATTATGCTGGATTATCTGGGTCAGCCCAATGTAATCACAAGGGTCCTTTAAATGCAAAAGAGGGAAGCAGAAGAGTCAGTGTCAGATCGATTAGATATAAGAAGACTTGACTGGCAAAATTGCTAGCTTTGAAGATGGAAGGAGGCCATGAATCAAGTAATGGAGGCAGCCTCCAGAAGCTGGAAGAGGCAAGGACACAGACTGTCCCCGAGAGTCCCAGGAAAGGAATGCACCTTCACCAACACCTTGACTTTAGTCTAGTGAGAACTATTGTGGACTTCTGACCTCCAGAATTGTAACATAACAAATTTATATTGCTTTAAGACACCATGGTAATTTGTTACATTAGCAATAGGATATCAGTAATTTGTTATATATATCAGTATCAGTAAATATATCAGCAATTTGTTATATCAGTAATATATAACAACTTTTGATACATTTAGTGCACTAGAAGCAAGTATCTAGGTTCAGTCCATACTCAAGGGGAGGGGATTATATAAAGGAGTAAATACCAATAAGTGGGGAGGGGATCATTGGGAGCCATTTTGAGGGTTGCATAACACAATTACTAAGTTATGCAAATTAATTATGAGAACTTAGAGGTACTTAAGTTGCTATTTTGTTATATATAAAATTGAACTGTGTCTATTACTGAATTGATTAGATATCTTTCTTTTCCATTAATAAAAGGGTGAGCCTTCCTGGGGCCTTTTGGATAAAGATGTTTAACAAATGAATATCTTCAAACAATTCTGAAATTTTGAATCACATTCAAGATACATTTACTATTATTTATATTTATCCATTCTTTCATTCAACAAATTAAATCTTTTGCTATCAGCTGAATGTTTATGTCCTCCCAACATTTATATGCTGAATCTCTGACCCCCAATGTGACAGTTGTAGAGATAGGGCCTATGAGGAGGTGATAAAAGTTAAATGAGGCCCTCATTTAGGGCCAGAAACTGAATTGGCTGAAACTTTGATCCTGGCTTTTCAATCCTCCATAACTGTGAGAAATAAATTTCTGTTGTTTAAGCAACCCAATCTATGGCATTTTGTTATAGCAGCCTGAGCAGTCTAATATACCCTTACTTTGTGCCAGGACTGTGGCTAGGCACTAGGAAGTATAGCAGCAAGGAGATATAGTCCCTGTTCATAGACAGCTCACAGTCTAGTAGAGGTAATAAATAAAGGAAATTATAATGTAGCAGGTTATATGGTATGATGGGGGAAATATGGGAAGGACATGGAGGACTAAAGGACATTTAGTCATGGAGACCTGGGGAATTGTGAGAAATAGTACAGAAAATGGGCTTTTTGAAAAGTGGAAAGATAGGAGCAAAGATATTATTAGGTGATAATTACTAATATTAATTTAGTTTTCAAATGATTGTATAGCTTTTTTGATGCTAAGTTTAACTCAAGATCAGGAAAACCATTTGTATATATATATATATATATATATATATATATACACACACACACACATATATGTGTATATATGGAGCTCTTATATATGTGCGTGCCTGTGTGTGTGTGTGTGAGTGTATGCATACATATAATTATCTAAATATTCCCTCAAAAGGGAAACACAGTGATTTTAGTGTTAGCTCTTTTGGAATGCTTATGCAAGTACCAGGAGGCCTCTCAATCACTGAGCTTTTCACATTAGGTGATACCCTGCACTACCTGGACAATGTTGTGGTGGTTTTATGTTTCTGATAGGGAATCTTGAGGCTAAGAGAAATTACATTGCAATGCGTTGTTTCTGTGTATAACCTGTGTGATCTTATGCTTCTGAGAAGGTTTGGTAGGTTTTGCTCATTGAAACAGGAACTTAATGTAACCAGTAAGCATGTGGATATTTAGAGACTGTGAGGTCTTCCTTGCTATCCGCAAGCCATCTGAAATGCTACAGGTGTCAGAAGTAAAACCAGTAACCCTGATATTGGCTGTAGAAGTGCGATTGGCATGAAGTTACCACTGCAGCCACAGTTAGAGTTTGGAAAGGGTGTTGACACCAAATGTGGGACTGGTGAACTGAAGATGGCTGGATGGTTATACAATAACTGAGGCATGAGTCTGAAGAGTATTTGAAAGGATACTCTGAGAGAATCAAATTGGTGGAATTTGTCTTCTATTTCCCTACCTCTGATTGGTTGAGCTCAAGGGGATACTAAAGAGGACACAACTGAGGGCAAGGTGGCTCAAGTTGGCTTTCTGGTTTCTCCTAATGACATAGCCAAGGTGACAGGAATGACTGAGAATAACGAAAATCTATTGAAAATTCAAAGGAGTGAGGTGGGCCTGGAAGACCTCCTCTATCCACTATTAAAAACTGGTAGTCAAAAAAATAAATAAATAAAAACTGGTAGTCACAAGAATATAGGCAGAAATCATCAAGGTTTAATGCGAGTGGAGGACAGAGGATAGAGCTCTTAAATGTATTACTTCTCATTCCTAACCCTACCTCTACAATTGGCTAAGAAACAAGAGGAGCTGTAAAACAAAGAGAAATAAATTCATGCCAAGCTAATATAGGTTCTTCTTACCTTCCTTGAAAAAAAGGCCAAAGAGGAGAAGACTGGTTCCAATGTAAAGTTTCTATACATTAGTAACTCTGTTTTAAGATATTTGCTAAATCTCTCTCCATGAACTCTAATCTTAGCCTATATGATTTGGAAAAATAAGCTCAGAACCATTGGAATAAAATTAGTTTTAGTGGTTTCAGAATTTACTTAAATGTGACAAGAACTGTTCACTGGTAAAAGAGTAAGCATTTTGTTTCAAACTTATGCTTGAAACAAGTGTGCATATGTGACTTGATCAGGAAGCATTTGGAAATTTGGACTGAGAGAGTCCATGTTTTCCAAGTACATTTAATTGAAATTGTATTAAAGTAATTCAACTATAGCATCAAACATAGTACTAAGTGATTAACTTCTTTGTTCTAGACATTATTTTGTTTAGGAAAGAAGATGATCTTTCAGTACTGGAGCTAAAGGAGATACAGTAAAGTGAAAAGAAGCACTAAGGCACCAGAGATTGAGCATAGCGTGGAAAAGCTTTACTGCAAAGTAGGAAACCTCTTCCAGCACAAAGTCTAGGCTCTGAGTGATGAAGTTCAAGGGAAGACAAGTGTGGCAAGTCCTTTAAAACAGCCATGAACATTCTTTATCCCATAGTAGAAGGGAAAATTATCTGAGTGTTTTGATTGGCAGGTGCTATCTGGGCTGGTGGGTGAGGTAAGACCCAGGCTGACTGGAGGTGGTGTGCTGCGTATGTGGGAACTGCTTTGGGATTCTAGTATCCAGTGGCTTCTGCTGCAGATATGAGCTGCCCATTAGGAGCAGCCCATTAGGAGATTATGATGCCAATTAGGTCTGTACCAATATCAGCTGTTTAGTGGGTCCAGTCAAGGTCTGTCAGGTAAGAGTGAGTCTGCCTCATGTGTGTTTTCATGCAACACACAGATATTTTTTTTTCTTTTTTGAACCACTTTATTATCTTGACTGAGAAATAGGTAATTTTAAAAGATAGAAAATGCTGAAGAATGTCAGCTAGTATTTTACAAGTTATATCAATGTTAACTGGACAGTGTTAAGGCGAGGGCGTATCTATTGTATTAGAGTAGGGGAAGTTAAATTCCTGGCTAAATGTTACTATTCTATAGGCAGGCGTGTGTAATTGTATGGTATGACAGTAGAAGGCAGTGGGGTGGTCTTGTGCTTTGAGCTGGCACAGAAGACTGCAAGCAACCTTAGACCCCCAGGTGATCTAAGTACTCTTCCTAGTACAGAGGGGAGTGAGCAGTGCCTTTCTGGGCACAGCCAGACCAAACCCAGACCACGCTAAGAAAGACAATCAGTGAATAAGGGAGAAAATCTGCTGAGACTTGATAGAAAGAAGGAGAAGGAGTAAGATCAATAGTGACAGTTTTGTTCCCTATCTCCCAGATGAAGACAAAAATGGAGACATGAAAAAGGGAGAAGAGAGGCTTAATTGCAGCTCAGAAGGTTATGCTCACAGAAAGCAGTGCTGTCTGCACTTGCACCTCTAGGTAGAGTGAGGGTGCAACCAAGGTCTTTTGATTTCAGAGTCCCTGGAAGACATTTTTTCCTTCATCAATGATACTGGAATGGTCCTGTCTAAATGCAAAAGCAGGGGGTCAAGGAACAATGTTTCATCAGGTGTTAATTGAACCTGCAAATTGGAAACCTCTGGTAATGCTAGCTTTTAGGGAGATAGTTAATCTGAGATAACTAAATGCCAGTGATTCATATGAGTTGGAAGCTGTGAGTTCATTTATTTGATGAATAATTATTGCGTACCAGCTATGTACCAGGCACAGGGAATACACAGAGAACAAAATTTAAAAAGTAGAAGGAACTGATGAAAAAGGGGCTGGCTGAGATAGCTGACTAGAAGCAGCTAGTGTGCACCACTCTTACGGAGAGAAATAGAAGAGGCGAGTAAATACAGCACCTTCAACTTGAAGCAACTTGAAGTATTTAGGTACATGCATTAGGATTCATCAAGAAAACAACTCAACCCATGGAGAACAGAGAAAAGCAAGGCAGGATGCCTGTCCACCTGGGAATGACATGGAGCCAGGGGAGCCTCCCCAACCCAGGGAAGTGGTGGGTGAATGAGTGAACAACCTTGGGGACCCATGCTTCTCCCATGGATCTTTGCATTCCTTGGGTCAGGAGATCCCCTCGTAAACCCACTACACACCAGGGCTTGTGACACACACAGCTACATGGAGTTTCAGCAGGGCAGCTGCCCAGGTATACCTAGAGCCCTGGGAACTTTAGATATCAGACTTTCTGGCAAAAGCAGCTGCAGCTCTAGCAAAGTGGGAGGTTAGATCCCTGTACATACCCCCAGGAAAGGGACTGAATCTAGTAGGCTGAGCAGCTACAGTTTGCAGGCCCCACTTCCATGGTACCTCACTGGATAAAAGACCCACTGGTTTTGAAGTCCAGCCAGCCACCAGTAGTAGCATTACACCTCCCTGAGATGGAGCTTCCAGAGGGAGAGGGAGGCCACCGTCTTTGCTGTTTTGCAGCTTTAGCCGTTGTTGCCTTTGGTGCAGCTGTGTTATAAAAAAGTGGCCAAACTGTTTTTTAAATGCAGGTCCCTGAACCCGCTTCTCCTCACTGAGTTGAATCTCCTGATTGGGGTCATTAGCCACCTTGCTGGTGTTTTCTGGCAATGGTTCCAAGCCTCCCTGGGATGGAGTTCCCAGTGGGAGGGATGGGCTGCCATCTTTTCTGTTTCACAGCCTTAGCTGTTGTTGCCTTCAGGCTCTAGGGAGTCCAAAGTGACTAAAGACTGGAGCAGTCCCCCAGCACAGCACAGAAGCTCTATGGAAAAACAGTCAGACTGCTTTTTCACTCAGGTCCTGGATCCCGTTTCTCTTCACTGGGTGAAATCTCCAGACCGAGGTCTGAAACCACCCCTGCTGGTGTGTTTGGGCCAGCAGCAGGTTCATACTTCCCTGGGTTGAAACTCTCAGAGGGTGGGGTAGGCTGCAGTTTTTGCAGTTTTGCAGCCTTCATTGTCGATCCCTTCAGGTACTGGAAAATCCAAGGTGACTAGGGACTGGAGTGGACCCCCAGCACACTGCAGCAGCCCTGTGGAAAAGTGGCCAGACTTTTGTTATGTAGATTCCCAATCCCTCATCTCCTCACTGGGTGGGTCCTCCTGGCCAGGGTCTCCAGCTACCCACCCCCTGCCCAAGCTAGGGATTTCTAACCAGTAGCAGCTCTGCAACTCCCTGGGACACAGCTCCCAGCAGGAGGGGTGAGTTGCCATTTGCAGCCCATGCCCTCGCTGTCTCCAGGCTCTGGAGAGTCTATGGGGACCAGAGGCTGGTTTGGATCATGAACACAGAGCGATCACCTCATGGAAAGGTGGCCAGACTGTTCTCCACACAGATTCTGGTCCTCACTTCTCACTGGGCAAGGCTGCCTGACCTGAGACTCCAACACAGTTACCCTGCCCCCACCTCATCACTTCAATCAGAAGCAGCTCAGCAGTTAAAGGAACATCCATAAGCAGAGATGAGAAAGAACCAATGTAAGAACTCTGGCAACTCAAATGGCTAGAGTAGAGTGTCCTATGTCCTCAAAATGATCACACTAGTTCTTCAACAAAGGTTCTTAACTAGGCTGAGTTGGCTGAAATGACAGAAATAGAATTCAGAAAATGGATAGGAATGATTATCAAGATTCAGGAGAAGAGCAAATCCCAATTCAAGGAAACTAAGGACCACAATAAATCCCAATTCAAGGAAACTAAGGACCACAATAAAACAATACAGGAACTGAGAGACAAAAGAGCCAGTATAAAAAAGAAGCTAACAAATCTGACAGAGCTGAAAAGCACACTACAAGAATTTCACAATGCAGTCACAAGTATTAACAGCCGAATAGCCCAAACTGAGGAAAAAAATCTCAGAACTTGAAAACTGGTTCTCTGATATATAAGACAGTCAGACAAAAATGAAGAAAAAAAATGAAGATGAACAAACAAAACCTCCAAGAAATATGCGATGATGTAAAGAGCCAAATCTATGAATCATTGGCATCCCTGAAGGGGATAGGGAGAAAACAAACAACTGGAAAAACATATTTCAGGATATTGTTCTTGAAAACCTCCCCAATCTCACTAGAGAGGCCAATGGTCAAATTCAGGAAACACAGATAACTCTTGCAAGATTCTGCAAATGATTATCCCAGAGACACATAAACATCAGATTTTTAAAGGTCAAATGAAAGAAGTTAAAGGCAGCTAGCAAAAAAGGCAGGTCAGCTACAAGAGAAACCCCATCAGGCTAATAGCAGACCTCTCAGCAGAAATCCTATAAGCCAGAAGAAATTTGGGACCTATATTTAACATTCTTTAAAAAAAATCTTCAAGAATCTCATATCCAGCCAAACTAAGCTTCCTCATTGAAGGAGAAATATGATACTTTTCAGAGAAGCAAATATTGAGTTTGTTACCACCAGACCCACATTACAAGAGATCTTGAAAGGAGCACTAAATATGAAAAGGAAAGACCATTACCAGCCAATACAAAAACACACCTAAGTACACAGACCACTGACACTATAAAGCGACCGCAAAAACATGCTGGCATAATAATGAACTAACACCACAATGACAGGATCAAATCCATACATATTAATACTAACCTTGAATATAAATGGGCTAAATGCCCTGTTTAAAAGGCACATTGTGACAAGCTGGATAAAAAACCGATGGTATGCTCTCTTCAAGAGACCCATCTCACATGTAATGACACCCATAGGCTCAAAATAAAGAGATGGAGGAGAATCTACCAAACAAATGGAAATCAGAAAAAAAAGCAGGGGTTGCAACCCTAATGTCAGATAAAAGAGACTTTAAGCCAACCAAGATTTAAAAAGACAAACAAGGGCCTTACATAGTGGTAAAGGTTTCAGTTCTACAAGAAGACCTAACTATTCTAAATATATTTGCACCCAACCCAAGAGCACCCAGTTTCATAAAGAAAGTTCTTAGAGTCCTACAAAAAGACTTAGGCTCCCACACAATAACAGTGGGAGATTTTAACACCCCACTGATGGTATTAGACAGATCATTGAGGCAGAAAATTAACAAAGATATTTAGGACCTGAACTCAACATTGGGCTAAGTGGATCTAATAGAGCCCTACAGAACTCTCCTTCCTATAACAACAGAATATACATTCTTCTCATTGCCATATGGCACATACTCTAAAATGAACCACACAATTGGGCATAAAACAATCCACTGCAAATACAAAAGAGTTGAAATCATACCAAACACTCTCTCAGACCACAGTGCAACAAAAATAGAACTCAAGACTAAAAAACCCTCAAAATTGTGCAATTACATGAGAATTAAACTATCTTTTCCTGAACGACTTTTAGATAAATAATGAAATTAAGGCAGAAATCAAGAAGTTCTTTGAAACTATTAAGAATAAAGATATAACATGCCAGAATCTCTGGGACACAGCTAAGGCAGTGTTAAGAGGGAAATTCATAGCACTAAACACTCACATCAAAAAGTTAGAAATATCTCAAATTAACAACCTAACATCACAACTAAAAGAACTAGAGAGGCAAGAGCAAACCAACCCCAAAGCTAGCAGAAGACAGGAAATAAGCAAAATCAGAGGTGAATTAAAGGAGATAGAGACAGGAACAACCATTCAAAAGATCAATTAATCCAAATGTTGGGTTTTTGAAAAAATTAATAAGATAGATAGGCCACTAGCTAGAGAAGTAAAGAATAAAAGAGAGAATATACAGATAAACACAATTAGAAATGACAAAAGTGTATGTTGCCACTGACCCCACAGAAATACAAACAACTATCAGAGACTACTACAAACACCTCCACGTACACAAACTAGAAAACCTAGAAGAGATTGATAAATTCCTGGACACATACACCCTCTCAAGACTGAACCAGGGAGAAATTGGTTCCCTGAACAGATCAATAATGAGTTCTGAATTTGAATCAGTAATAAATAGCCTACCAACCAAAAAAAAGCCCAGGACCAGATGGATTCACAGCTGAATTCTGCCAGATATACAAAGAAGAGCTGGTAGTATCCCCACTGAAACTATTCCAAAAAATTGAAGAGGAGGAACTTTTCCCTAACTCATTCTATGAGGTCAGCATAATCCTGATACCAAAACCTGGCAGAGACACAACAGAGAAAACTTCAGGTTAGTATTCTTGATGAACATCGATGCAACAATACTCAACAAAATACTTGCAAACGGAATCAAGCAGCACATCAAAAAGCGAATCCACCATGATTAAGTAGGCTTTATCCCTGGTATGCAAGGTTGGTTCAACATATACAAATCAATAAACGTGATTCATCACATAAACAGAACTAAAGACAAAAACCACATGGTTATCTTAATAGATTCAGAAAAGGCTTTCAATTAGATTCAACAGCCTTTATGTTAAAAATTCTCAATAAACTAGGTATGGAAGGAACATACCTCAAAATAATGAGAGCCATCTATGACAAACCGACAGCCAACAACATGCTGCATGAGCAATAGCTGGAAGCATTCCCCTTGGAAACTGGCAAAAGACAAGTATACCCTCTCTCACCACTCCTATTAAACATAGTATTAGAAGTCCTGGCCAGAGCAATCAGGCAACAGAAAGAAAGAAAGGGCATCCAAATAGGAAGAGAGAAAGTAAAATTATCACTGTTTGCAGATGACATGATTCTATGTGTAGAAAACCCCATAGTCTCAGCCCTAAAGTTCCTTCAGCTGATAAACAACTTCCTCAAGGTTTCAGGATACAAAATTAACACACAAAATTATCACTAGCATTCCTATATACCAACAACAGCCAAATCAAGAGTCAAATCAGGAACACAATCCCATTCACAACTGCCATAAAAAGAATAAAATATCAGACTGGGCACAGTGGCTCATGCCTATAATCCCAGCACTTTGGGTGGCCAAGGCTGGCAGATCATCTGAGGTTGGGAGTTTGAGACCAGCCTGGCCAACATAGTGAAACTCTGTCTCTACTAAAAATATGAAAATTAGCTGGACGTGGTGGCATGTGCCTGTAATCCGAGCTACCTGGGAGGCTGAGGCAGGAGAATCACTTGAACCTAGGAGGCAGAAGTTGCAGTGAGCTGAGATCGTGACACTGCACTCCAGCCTGGGTGATGGAGTAAGACTCTGTTTAAAAGATAAAGTAAAATAAAATACCTAGGAATACAGGTAACCAGGGAGGTGAAAGATCTTTACAATGAGAATCACAAAACACTGCTCTAAGAAATCAGAGACGACACAAACAAATAGGAAAACATTCCATGCTCATGGATAGGAAGAATCGACATCATTAAAGTGGTCATATTGCCCAAAGCAATTTACCAATTCAATGCTATTTCTATCAAAATACCAATGACATTCTTCAAAGAACTAGAAAAAAACCACTTAAAAATTCATATGGAACCAAAGAAGAGCCAAAATAGCCAAGGCAATCATAAGCAGAACAAAACTGGAGGCATCATGTTATCTGACTTCAAACTATACGATAGGGCCACAATATAAATGTCATGATACTGAGACAAAAGCAGACGTATAGACCAATGGAACAGAATAGACAGCCCAGAAATAAGACCACAGACCTACACTCATGTAATCTTCAACAAAGCTGATAAACACACACAATGAGGAATGAACTCCCTATTCATTAAGTGGTGTTGGATAACTGGCTAGCCATATGCAGATTGAAACTGGACCTTTCCTTACGCCATATACAAAAATCAACTCAAGATGAATTAAAGACTTAAATGTAAAATCCAAAATTATAAAAACCCTGGAAGACAACCTAGGCAATACCATTCTGTAATATGAATGTTTAAAGATTTCATGATGAAGATGCTGAAAGCAATTGCAACAAAAGCAAAAATTGACAAATGAGATCTAATTAATATTTGCAAACTATGAATCTGACAAAGGTCTAATATTCAGTATCTACAGGAACTTCAGCAAATTTACAAGAAAAAACAAATGGTCCCATTAAAAAGTGGGCAAAGGACATGAACAGACACTTCTCAAAAGAAGATATACATGTGGCCAACAAGCATACGAAAAAAGCTCAACATCACTGATGATTAGAGAAATGCAAATCGAAACCACAATGAGATACCATCTCACCCCAATCAGAATGGCTATTATTAAAGAGTCTAAAAATAACAAATTCTAGCAAGGTTGTGAAGAAAAGGGAATATTTATACACTGTTGATAGGAGTGTGAATTAGTTCAACCACTGTGGAAAGCAGTGTGTCAATTCCTCAAAGAACTAAAAACAGAAGTACCATTCAACCCAGTAATCCCATTACTGGTGTATACCCAAAGGAATATAAATCGTTTTACCATAAAGTCACATGCACATGAATGCTCATTGCGTCACTATTCACAATAGCAAAGACAGAATCAACCTAAATGCCCATCGATGACAGATTGGATGAAGAAAATGTGGTACATATACACCATGGAATACTATGCAGCCATGAAAAAGAAAAAGATCATGAGTTTTGCAGGAATGTGGATAGAGCTGGAGACCATTATCCTTAGCAAATTAATGCAGGAACAGAAAACCAAAGACTGCATGTTCTCACTTAAAGTGGGAGCTAAATCATGAGAACACATGGACACAAAGAGGGGAACAACAGGTACTGGGGCCAACCTACTTGAGGGCAGAGAATGGGCAGAGGGAGAGGATCAGAAAAAATAACTGTTGGGTACTGGGCTTAGTACCTGGGTGATGAAATAATCTGTACAACAAACCCCTGTGACACAAGTTTTCCTACGTAATATTCCTGCAAATGTATCACTGAACCTAAAATAAAAGTAAAAAAAAAAATTAAAAGTGGAAATAAAACCCCTCCCTGCCATCATGGCACCTACATTTGAGTGTCTTAGTAGAGAAGTTGCTTGTAAAATACTGACCTTGGTCTTTCCAATATCCAAATAAATAATTGGGATTGCTCAAAGCCAAATTTCATGCTTGCAGCTGTCATTGTATAAATCTGCCAAGTCCTCCAAAGAAGGTGACTGTGTTTCATCTCTGTGATGATAGTGTGGATATCCTGGATCTGGCTCCAAGAGTCACTCCTGCAAGACTTGATCACATTAATTGCTGGTCTTTGAAGTAGAAGTTGAGCCATTGTGTCCCAATAAGTTTCAGAGCCTTGCCACTCAAATTAAGTTCCTGGGCATTGTCTGGTCCTCTGAGAGTAGTCAGATTCCTGATGTAGTCAAATAATAGCGTCTCTAAAAAACTCCCTCGACACTCAACATGACCCCATACCTATTGGGTTTCTTTGGGTCCTGGTACTAGCATTTATCACATCTCCTGCTGTTCTTCTGGCCAATTTATGAGATCATCTGTAAATCCATCACCTTCACATGAGGGTTCCCACAGCAACATGCCTCAGAGCTGGTACAACTGGCCACACAACAACCCTTCCTCAAGTGCCATCCAGTACTGACTTCTGAGTGTAAGCCCTGGCCACTGAGGAACACGGCTCCCAGAGCTTATGGATAAAGCATGATGTTCACTGGCTGCCCATGGGGTTCTCATCCAGATGCCTGTCTCTCATGGCCTCCTGCCATATGCCTTTGGACCATCAACTTCTGGTGGCCTATTGGTCGTTATTAGAGTCTGGGACCATTGCAAGTTCTAAGCCACTGGGGCTCAGAACCCAAGTGCCCATCATGCCCTGGGTTAAGGAAGCACCCTACCCCCATGGCATGGCATGGCTACTGAAAAAAAAAATGAAAATTGTACCTTCAGGACAGGGCTAAATTGATAAAGGAGGTCTTTCTAAGCTGCAGGAGGAAGTGGCCTCCCTTATATTCAACCTCTTGTTCATGAATGATGGGACAGCACTAGTGGCAACTCCACTGCCGTCACCACTTGCTAGGTGGGAAGACCCTTGGTTCCAACTGTCTGAGGCAGAAAGGGAATGGTGTACTTCACTGATAGTGCTGGACAAATCCTATTATCCTCACCCTGTGGGTCATGGCTGGCTTCTTCAGCCTGCCTCCTGCTCCTGCTGCCCCAGCCAGTCTGCGTGCCATAGCAACCACTGCCCTGGACTCTAACAGTGGGTCATTCTACGAGTTTGATATCTTGGATTCTTTATTTCTCCTGGAATATGTAGTATGTCTAACCTCAAATCCAGCTTCGCCTCACATACAGGTCTTCTGCCAAATAGTGGGTCAAAACCCACATGAGTGTAACATGACCCTGAGCTACCTAGAGACATACTGGGTCAACAAACACTGCTTGCTAACTAACTCTTGCTCCTTCCCCCGAGGCCCAGTTCTCTGCCTAAAGGGCCACATTCAGAATATCCCAATCCTTTGCGCCCTCCTAAACATATGGGGGAACTGCTATTCGTTGGGTCCAGCGACCCATTCTAACACTAACCTTAGGTCTCCCTCAGCACAGTGATATCTGCCTGGCACCCTACAACTATAAGGGGATGTCTGAAACCTCCCAGAACATCATACAGACAGTCCCCCTTTTTCCTCACATGCACCAGGCTTTTACCACCTATTGGGTGCATATCATCTCGTGGAAATTTCAGCCCAGATGCTGCAATCCCTGAACTGCTAGACCTGCCATAAAAGCCCTCTCCTAGAGACCCCTGCCGCACAGGCCTATACCACAGAGTATTGCATAGCCTGCCAGCCACCTGGTCCTTTGTTAGACAGGGATACATGTCCCATCCTAAGCCTCTCATCCTGTTCCATGCTGCCACAGCGCAGCCCCATTTTATGCACCCGAGATCTACGTGCATCATGTATTTAGACAAGACAGGGATGTGATGTTCATGTCTTCCTTTTCTGCCCTTACGAGTGAGTAATGTAGCTCATGCTCACTTCATATCAGCACATAAATTATCTGTGGCTAGGGAACTGTCTGTTTTTAGCCTTCTAGTATGATGACAATGGTCTCTTATGGTCCAAAGAAGGGCAGCATCTATACTATATACTCTGCTTCCTCACCTGTATTACTTCACCCCCTGTAAGTGCACACCAGGTGTTTCAGGCCTACTTAGAAGTTTCCATAAACCACCCTAAAATCCAACCTTCCACTGAATAAAGCTCCCTTCCTGATCTGCTTGTTCATGTGGACCACGACCATACTGGGCATCCCACACATAGTACTAGGCACCATTACCACCAACCAGCAAATGGCCCTGGCCCTATCCTCGTACGTGCACAAAGCATTCCAAGCCCTATACCTCTTAACTCAGAGACAAGACTTTCTAGCCCAAATGGTATTAGACAATCACCTAGCCTTAGACTACTTATTAGCTGCCCAAGGAGGAGGATGCTTATTGCAGGGAACTTCTTGTATGTGGATCAATACCGGGCAAGTGCAACAGCTCCTCAAGGAAATAAAAATTGACCTTACAGCAATGCATAATGTTATACAAGTATTCGAAAACATACATACCAATAGTCCTGGAAACTGCAGATCTATTGTGTATAGAGCCAATGACACTGCACAGGATTCCAAACCCCAGTAGTACTCATTATGACAATTGTGATCCTCTCTCTACTGGTCAAGTGCCTACTTCACTTCCTAGGAAGGCAATTTTCCTGCTCCCTAGAGCTCACGGTCATTACCAGGGTTTAAAATTAAGTTTTAATTGACAAATACAAATTGTGTATATTTATTGTATACAACATGCTTTGAAATTTTTACACATTGTGGAATGGTTAAATTGAGCTAATGAAATTTTTACACATTGTGGAATGGTTAAATTGAGCTAATGAACATATGCATTACCTCATATGCTTATCTTTTTTGTGGTCAGAACACTTAAAATCTACTCTCATTGGCATTTTTCAAGAATACAATAGGTTGTTATTAACAGTAGTCACCATGTTGCAAGCATCCTATGTTTTCTTCAAAAAAATTTACAGTGTTATACTTTACATTTAAATCTGTGATTTGTTATGAGTTAACTTTTCTGTAATATGTGAAGTTTAGGTCAAGATTCTTTATGTTTTTCCCCTCTGGATGTCTGATTGTACCAGGATCATTTGTTGAAAACACTATTCTTTCCCCATTGAATTGCTTTTGCATCTTTGTCAAAAATCAGTTGACAGCACTCATGTGGTGTTCTGTTCCTTTGATCTGTATCTATCCTGTCAGTGTCACATATTCTTGATTACTGTGGCTATGTCATACATCTTGAGACCAGGGAATGTGGTTCTTTCCAGTTTATTCTTCTTTATTAAAATTGTCTTAGCTATTTTAGATCCTTTGTTTTTCCATATATATTTTAGAATAATTTTGTCTATTGCTATAAAATATCCTGGTTAAATTTTTATAGAAATTATATTAAACCTGTATAACAATTTGGGGAGGATTGACATCCTTACTATGTTGAGTCCTCCAATCCATGGACACAGTATGTCTCTCCATTTATTTAGATCTTTTTTGATTTCTCCCATCAGTGTTTTGTACTTTTCGGCATACAAGTTGTGTGTATATTTTGTTAGATTTACATCTCAGCATTCAAATTTTTTTGTAAATGGTACTGTATTTTTAATTTTTTTCATGTTTATTGCTAGTAAGCAGAGATAGAATTGATTTTTGTACGTTGATCGTGTATCTTGTAAATTTGCTGAACTTACTAGTTCTAGGTGCTTTTTGTTGATTTCTTGTGATTTTCCTACATAGACCATCACATCATGTGCAAATATGGATTTCTTTTTTCTTCCTTTTTAATCTGTAGGGCTTTTCTCCTTTTTTCTTGCTTCATTTCTTTTTTTTTTTCGTTTTTTTGAGACAGAGTCTCGCTCTGTCACCCAGGCTGGAGTACAGTGGCACAATCTCGGCTCACTGCGAGCTTTGCCTCCCGGGTTCATGCCGTTCTCCTGCCTCAGCCACCCAAGTAGCTGGGACTACAGGTGCCTGCCACCACACCCGGCTAATTTTTTGTATTTTTAGTAGAGACACGGTTTCACTGTGTTAGCCAGGATGGTCTATCTCTTGACCTCGTGATCTGCCTGCCTCGGCCTCCCAAAGTGCTGGGATTACAGGCGTGAGCCACCACGCCCGGCCCTTCTTGCTTCATTAAGAGAGGTGAAAGAAGACACTTCTGCCTTATTTCCAATTTTGGGAGAAATGCTGTCATTCACTACTAAGTATATTGTTGATTATAGTTGTTTGATAGATGCTTTGTATCGGCTGGAAGAAATTCTCTATTTTTTTTTCCGGAAGTTTTCAATTATAAATGGGAGTTGAAAGGTGTCAAATGCTTTTACTTCATTATTTGATATGATCATGATAATTTTTTCTTTGGCCTATTATATGGTAGATTTCATTGGCTGCTTTTCAAATATTGAATCAACTTTGTGTCCTTGGAATAAACTCAATTTGGTCATATGATATTTTCTATATTGCTGAATTCTATTTGCTAACATCTGTTAAGGATTTTTGCCTGTACATGAAGCATATTTATCTCCAGACATGTGTTTGTACTGGCTTCATCTGGTTTAGATATCAAGGTAATGCTAGTTTCATACAAGGAATTGAGAAATTGCAATGGTTAATTTTCATATGTCCACTTAGCTAGGCTATGGAACTCAGTATCAGTTTAGATGTTACTGTGAAGGTATTTTTAAAGATGTGATTAACATTTAAATCAGCAGACTTTGAGTAAAGTAGATTATCCTCCATAACATGGCTGGGCCTCCCTCACCCAATCAGTTGAAGGCCTTAAGAGGAAAGACTGAGATCCCTAGAAGAAGAAGGGATTCTGCTTCCAGAATGCCTAGGACTCAAGAATGCAACATCAACTCTCCCCTAGCCTTAATGCCTTACAGCTTTCAGACTTGCCAGCTTCCCAATCACATCAACCAGCTCCTTAAAATACCCCACCCTCAACACACACAGTCCCTGTTGGTTCTGTTTTTCTGGAGAACCTCAACTGATACAAAAGTGTTCACTCTTCTTTTATTTTTTGGCATAGATTTTGTGGAATTAGTGTTAATTTTTTATTTTTATTTTTATTTTTTTGAGATCGGGTCTTGTTCTGTTGCTTGGGCTGGAGTGCAGTGGTGTGAACATGGCTTACTTCAGCCTCACCAACTGGGCTCAAGTGGTCTTCTCATCTCAGCCCCACAAGTAGCTGGGGCTACAGGCATGTGCCACCATGCCCAGATAATTTTTAACTTTTTTTTGTAGAGACAAGGTCTCCCTGTGTTGCCCAGGCTGGTCTTGAACTCTTGGGCTCAAGAAATCCTTTCACCCTTGGCCTCCCAAAATGTTGGGATTATAGATGTGAGCCATTACAGCTGCCCCTGGTGTTAATAATTTAAATGTTTGGTAGAATTCTCCAGTGAAACTATCTGGGCCTGGAGATTATTTATTTGTGAGTTTCAAATTTTAAAATTGTTATTAGGCTATTGAAATAGTTTTATATTAAGTGAATTGTAGTTTTTCCCGTTCAAGAAATTTGCTTTTCAATTTCATTGGTATCTGCTCTTATTTTTATTTCCTTTCTCCTGCTTGTTTGGAGTTTATTTTGCCTTTCTTTTTCTAAGTTCTTGAGGTGGGAATTTAGACTATTGACTCAATCTTTTAATGTATGCATTTAGCAATGTAAGTTTCTCTATCATCACTGCTTTAACTGCATCCCAGAAATTTTTGACACATTGTATTTTCATTTTCTGTCAACTCAATGGATTAAAAAAATTTCTGTGGAGACTTTTTTGACCCATAGATTATGTACAAGTTCATTGTTTAGTTTTCAAATATGTGAAAATTTTCCTGTCACGTTGTTACTGATTTTTAGTTTGAGTCCATTGTGGTGGAAGAACATACTCTGTATGATTTAAATTCTTTTAAATTTGTTGAGGTTTGTTTTGTGAAGCAGCATATTATTTATCTAATACATGTTCTGTGGGAACTTGAGTATGTATTCTATTGTTGTTGGGTTGAACATTCTATAAATGTCAATTAGATCTTGTTGGCTGATGGCGTTGAGTTCTATAACTTTGATTATTTTCTCTCTTCTATCTATTGCTGAGAGAGGGGTGTTGAATAGTCTTCATAGTGGATTTGTCTAGTCCTCCTTTCAGTTATATCAGTTTGCTTCACATATTTTGCACCTCTGTGGTGTGGTAATATGTATTTAGGAATGCTATATCTTCTTGGGTTGGGATGAGGTTGCCTCATTACTGCCAAGTGGGGGTGAAAAGCTTGGACTTGCATGTGGTCTCCACTGAACTGTCAGTGGGAGGAGGTTCTTGTCACTACCCAGTGGAGATGAAAGTTCTCATTTCCCACTTGACTTTCCTTTGGCACCATCGCAGAGGGGAGGTTGGAGAGTCTTGTTACAACCTGAATATTTTGAAAATCTAGGCTCTTCATCTGACTTTTGCTAGAGGAGAAATGGTTGAGGCCATAGGTTTCTTCTGTGATATTTGACTGTAGGAGAGCAGTTATTGTCTAATAGTTTTCTGTCTTGCTTGGCTGTCTCTTTCCTTATCCAAAGGCTAGAAATCAGCCTTTATTTATTTATTTATTTATTTATTTATTGCTTGTTTATTTCACTTTTGTCTCTGCTCATTACCTTTCGTGACTTGCTGGCTTCTCTAGCACTCAGTTGGGATATATGAAGCAAAAAGAAAACCCAGGAATCTTACCAGTTTGTAGTTAATTGGGTCCTGAGGTCTCCAGCCACTCTGTCTTCTCTTCTCTGCCTTTCGGTCATCTTGTTTGCTTTGTACATAGTGTCTAGGGTTTTTAGTTGTACTTAATTGAAGAAATGGAAAAATAATGCCTAATCCATATTTCTAAAACTAGAATCCTTTCATCTGAGTTTTAGACTAAATTCATCAAAAACCATAAATGGCTTTTTATTGGAATATCAATTACATTAAAATCTATAGATCAATTTGGGTGAGTTAACTTCTTTACATTATTGAGTCTTTCAAAGCATGAACTTGGCATATCATTCTACTTATTTAGATCTTCAATTTTTCTCAATGGTGTTTTAAAGTTTCTGTGTAGTTTAAACATTTTTACTTAGATTTTCTCCTAGGTGTTTGATATTTCTGATGATATTATATATGAGACCTTTAAAACATTTAAAATTTTCTGATTATGTTTCTTCTATGTGGAAATAAAATTTATTTCTTTATTGACCTTGTATCCAGTAACAAAAAAATAGCAAAAAATCTATGATAAATTATTAAAATTAGTAAGTAATTGGTTTCATGTGAAATTTAAAATAATTTTTTCTACTTCTGTGAAGAAAGGTAATGGTAGCTTGAAGGGGATAGCATTAAATCTATAAATTATTTTGGTTAGTATGGCCATTTTCATGATATTGATTCTTCCTATCCATGAGCATGGAATGTTTTTCCATTTGTTTGTGTTCTGTCTTATTTAATCCTAAGCAAAAAGAACCAAGGTGGAGGCATCACATTACCTGACTTCAAACTATACTACAAAGCTGCAGGAACCAAAACAGCATGGTACTGGTATCAAAATAGATATATAGACCAATAGAACAGAACAGAGGCCTCAGAAATAATGCCACACATCTACAACAATCTGATCTTTGACAAATCTGACAAAAACAAGCAATGGGAAAAGGATTCCCTATTTCATAAATGGTGTTGGGAAAACTGGCTATCCATATGCAGAAAACTGAAAGGACCACTTTCTTACACCTTACATGAAAATTAACTCGGCCGGGCGTGGTGGCTCACGCTTGTAATCCCAGCACTTTGGGAGGCCGAGGCGGGCAGATCACGAGGTCAGGAGATCGAGACCATGGTGAAACCCTGTCTCTACTAAAAATACAAAAAAATTAGCCGGGCGTGGTGGCGGGCGCCTGTAGTCCCAGCTACTCAGAGAGGCTGAGGCAGGAGAATGGCGTGAACCCAGGAGGCGGAGCTTGCAGTGAGCCGAGATTGCGCCACTGCACTCCAGCCTGGGCGACAGAGCGAGACTCCGTCTCAAAAAAAAAAAAAAAAAAAAAAAAGAAAATTAACTCAAGATGGATTAAAGACTTAAAACTAAGACCTAAGACCTAAAACCATAAAAGCCCTAGAAGAAAACCTAGGCAATACCATTCAGGACAAAGGCATGGGCAAAGACTTCATGACTAAAACACCAAAAGCAGTGTCAACAAAAGCCAAAATTGACAAATGAGATCTAATTAACCTAAAGAGCTTCTGCACAGCAAAAAAAGGACTATCATCAAAGTGAACAGGCAACCTACAGAATGGGAGAAATTTTTTGCAATTTATCCACCTGACAAAGGGCTAATATCCAGAATCTACAAGGAACTTAAACAAATTTACAAGAAAGAAACAACCCCATCAAAAAGTGGTCAAAGGATATGAACAGACACTTCTCAAAAGAAGACATTTATGGCTGGGCACAGACCCCAGCACTTTGGGAGGCAGAGGCAGGCGGATCACAAGGTCAGGAGATTGAGACCATGCTGGCTAACACAGTAAAACCCCATCTCTACTAAAAATACAAAAAATTAGCCAGGTGTAGTGGTGCACATCTGTAGTCCCAGCTACTCAGGAGGATGAGGCAGGAGAATCGCTTGAACCCAGGAGGCAGAACCCAGGAGGAGTGAGCGGAAATTGTGCCACTGCACTCTAGCCTGGGAGACATAGTGAGACTCCATCTCAAAAAAAAAAAAAAAAAAAAAAAAAGACATTTATGCAACCAAGAAACATATGAAAAAAAGCTCATCATCACTGGTCATTAAAGAAATGCAAATCAAAACCACGATGAGATACCATCTCATGCCAGTTAGAATAGCGATCATTAAAAAGTCAGGAAACAACAGATGCTGGAGAGGATGTGGAGAAATAGGAACACTTTTACACTGTTGGTGGGAGTGTAAATTAGTTCAACCATTGTGGAAGACAGTGTGGTGATTCCTCAAGGATCTAGAACCAGAAATACCATTTGATCCAGCAATCCCATTACTGGGTATATATCCAAAGGATTACAAATCTTTCTACTATAAAGACACATGCCCATGTATGTTTATTGCTGCACTATTCACAATAGCAAAGACTTGGAACCAACCCAAATGCCCATGAATGATAGACTGGATTAAGAAAATGTGGCACATATACACCATGGAATACTATGCAGCCATTAAAATGTATGAAATGTATGAGTTCATATCGTCTGCACGGACATGGATGAAGCTGGAAACCATCATTCTCAGCAAACTAACACAGGAACAGAAAACCAAACACCAGATTTTCTCACTCATAAGTGGGAGTTGAACAATGAGAACACATGGACACAGGGAGGGGAACATCACACACTGGGGCCTGTCAGGGAGTTGGGGGCTAGGGGAGGGATAACATTAGGAGAAATACCTAATGTAGATGATGGGTTGATGGGTGCAGCAAACCACCATGGCACGTGTATACTTACGTAAAAAACCTGCACATTCTGCATATGTATCTCAGAACTTAAAGTATAATAAAAAAATATAGATCATGAAACTGACAAAACAGACTGTTTGTAACAATAAGATACCAAATTATAAACAGGACCTGAGACCACGCCAGGCAACAGTTAAGTCGCACACTCCTACACTTAAAAAGTTATGCTCTAGCTGCCACAGGGCTTTTATTTTTCATGAGTAGCCAAATGAGTACTAGATTCAAGATAAGCTGAATAACTGACCCCTACTCTCTGTTCCACCAGCTGTAACTACAGCTTTAATTAGACAAGAGACTGATTTCAGTACATTTCTCCTGATAAAAAGGCCATTAACCATGGGCAAGTGCTGGCTGGTTTACAGAAATTACACACTCAAGTGTCTGTGTGTACATATAGCATCTAATTATGATACATTTATATGTTAAGTCTCCATCCCAAAATAAACATGGGTCATATGTTACATACATATTTGTTTAATACATATGTGTCAGGACCAACTTTATAAATTTTAATAGCCCCTCCTATGACCTGTTAAATATGTATATTTAGCCAAAAAAGTTAGTAATTGTTTATCGTAGAGTCTTTTGGAATTTTCCCATATAGCTTATGTAATTTGCATATTCCTTTATAATATAATATCATATCTTTGAATTATTTTTCTTGCCCTTGTTGCACTGGCTAGAAACTCTACCACTATCTTGATTAGTGGTGATAGCAGACATCCTTGTTTCATTTCCAGTCTCAGAGAAAAAGCTTTCAATATTGTACCATTAACTATGATGTTTGCTGTAAATTTTTGAAGGTATCCTGTATCACCTTAAGCAGGTTCCCAAGTTCTCTTCTTATCCCTAGTTTGCTGAATGCTTTTATCATGAATAGAAATTGCATTTTATCAATGTTCTTTCTGTACCTACTTAAGTGAATATACGATTCTTTCCCTTTATTTTGTTAATAGGTTGAATTATAATTGTTTTTTACAAAATGTTAACCCAGGCTGAGCGTGGTGGCTCATGCCTATAATCCCAGCACTTCGGGAGGATGAGGGGGCGGGTGGATCACCTGAGGTCAGGAGTTCAAGACCAGCCTGGCCAACATGGTCAAACACTGTCTCTACAAAAATACAAAAATTAACTGGGCACGATGGCAGGTGCCTGTAATCCCAGCTACTCGGGAGGCTGAGGAAGGAGAATTGCTTGAACCTGGGAGGTTTACGTTGCAGTGAGCTGAGATCGTGCCATCGCACTCCAGCCTGGGCGACAGAGTGAGACCCCATCTAAACAAACAAACAAAAAAAACCCGACTTTGTATTCCTAGAATAAATCCAACTTGATAATTATGCATTATTTTTTATACATCTGGATTCAATTTAGTAGTATTTTCATCAGGATTTTTGCATGTGTGTTTACCAAATATATTAATCTATTAATCTGTAATTTTTCTTTTTTGTAATATCCTTGGCAGGTGGGTTTTTTTTTTTTTTTTTAGATAGAGTCTCACTCTGTCACCCAGGCTGGAAGTGCAGTGGCACGATCACAGCTCCCTGAAGCCTCGACCTGCTAGGTCATCCTCCCACCTCAGCCACCCAAGTAGCTGAGACTACAGGCAGGCATCAGCATGCCTGGCTGTTTTTTAAAATTTTTTTGTAGAGCTGGAGTTTCCGCGTGTTGCTGAGGCTGGTCTTGAACTCCTGAGCTCAAGCGATTCATCTGCCTCAGCCTCCTAAAGTGCCAGGATTACAGGCAGGAGACACCACTCCAGGCCTCCTTGACAGGTTTTGTGTCAAGGTTATTCTGTATTCATAAAACAAGTTGGGAAATGTGTCCTTTTATTCTATTCCCTGAAAGGAAATAGTAAACCTTTAATAAGTGGCAAAGCTAATATTCAAACCACATAATCTGATTCCAAAGTCTATACTTTTAATTACAATGCTATGTTGACTTCCCTCTGAATTGCTTTCTTTCTCTCTCAATATGCATACCCCAAGCACCAATTCCTACCCAGCTGACACCTGTGAATGCAGTACGTTGCATTAAAGGAGAGGAACCCTAAGATTAGGGAGCTCTAATCTTTTCGAGTGGGCAATAAGCATGGTAACCCCTTGCTCTGGAGGGAGACTCTACTTCTATCTTCTTAGGCTGTTCAAATACAAACATCCTTGAAACAATGGCCAAGAAAACGGAGCGTCAGATCTTCACTTGCAAAAGTGCAGAAATATGAGAAATCCTTGAAGGATTGTGTCTCAGCACCCATCCTTGCTATTTTTGTCTCCTTTCCACCTTAAAGTCATTTACAAAAAATTATTTCCTTTCTCTTTCTTAAAATACCTGAACCTCCCTTAAAATATTTGAAATTAGGATATTCCATTTTCTATTATTTTATATGAACAGATTTCTAATTTATATCCAACACCATTATCCCACTGGCAAGCATTCTTCATATCTGGTTGCCTTAGTTTGAAGCTGCATCAAGCCGGTATTTGCTCTCCATTAATTGTCCCAATGACAGACAACCTACAGCCCTTGCATGATGTGGTCTCTGTCCACCTCACTGGCTTCATTTCCTATCACTCCTGCCTTCAACCTCCATGCTCCATTGCACAGGTCTTCTTCCAGTTTTCAAATGTGTCACACTCCTTCCAGCCTCAGGGACTGATCACATGCTGTTTGTCTTGCCAGGACTGCCTTCTCCACAGCCAAGTTACTGATGGCTCCTCTCTAAGATCTCTGTCTAAGCACCACTTCCTCACAGAAGCCTTCTCTGACCCCTACATTCTTGGATCAGAAAGGAGATCTTCTTTTTATTTTATTTTATTTATTTATTTATTATTATACTTTAGGTTTTAGGGTACATGTGCACAATGTGCAGGTTTGTTACATATGTATCCATGTGCCATGTTGTTTTGCTGCACCCATTGACTCGTCATTTAGCATTAGGTGTATCTCCTAATGCTGTCCCTCCCCCCTCCCCCCACCCCACAACAGTCCCCGGAGTGTGATGTTCCCCTTCCTGTGTCCATGAGTTCTCATTGTTCAATTCCCACCTATGAGTGAGAACATGCGGTGTTTGGTTTCTTGTCCTTGCGATAGTTTACTGAGAATGATGGTTTCCAGTTTCATCCATGTCCCTACAAAGGACATGAACTCATCGTTTTTTATGGCTGCATACTATTTCATGGTGTATATGTGCCACATTTTCTTAATCCAGTCTATCGTTGTTGGACATTTGGGTTGGTTCCAACTCTTTGCTATTGTGAATAGTGCCACAACAAACATACATGTGCATGTGTCTTTATAGCAGCATGATTTATAATCCTTTGGGTATATACCCAGTAATGGGATGGCTGGGGAGACGTTCTTCTTAGCTTAATCTTTTTAGCTTAACCTTTCTCATTCTTTGAAACATTTAATCACAATTATAAGGAAATAGTTGTTCCAAGTTTGTTTCTCCTAGTAGAATATTAATTCCATGAGGGAGAGACTGTATTATTCTTATTCATAACAAGTACATAGTAGGTACTTAATATGTGTTTCTTGAATGACTGATTCTCTAATTTAAATTGCTCAAAAGTCATTTGAGGACACATGTATATCACTGAAGTTCTGTGGGTTCATAAAAGGGTTGACAACATGACGTACATTTTTGTTTTCTCAGAAGATTCCATTGAGGTCATCCCTTGACTTACTCTTTTTATTTTTCTAGATGGGGTTTTGCTCTTGTTGCCCAGGATGGAGTGCAATGGCACAATGTCTGCTCACTGCAACCTCTGCCTCCCGGGTTCAAGCAATTCTCCTGCCTCAGGTAGCTGGGATTACAGGCGCGTGCCACCACGCCCAACTAATTTTTTATATTTTTAGTAGAGACGGGGTCTCACATTGCTTCCTATCAAAGCCACCTCACTGACCTGCATCCATATGGAGCTTCTGTTGGTATGAATCTCTCACAAGACAGGAGGAGGTGGATAGATGGATAAGGAAAGGTGGCTTAGCTCATGAACAATGGATGATATGGAAATAATAACATTACACTGTAATAAATTATGATAACATGATAAATAATAAATAACATTTACTGAACACTTCCTATATACCAGGCACCATGCTAAATACTCTATATGTCTTTATTTAATCTTAACAACATTATTATAATATAGTTCAGTTATTTCATCACTTCATAGCTAAGAAATTGAGTCTTGGACAGATTAAGTAACTCTCTCAAGGCCACACAATCACTGAGTGGCAGAGACAGGACTTGAATCCATGTTGGTGTGACTCCAGAATTCTCACTCTTAACTGCTAGACCATAGACTGCCTTATGTCACTTCTACTAGTTGTCCAAATATGGCGAGGGTCCATAAGAAAGAGATTGTAAAGCGGTTTCTTTTATCTAATTTCAGCTCTAAAGTAACAAGCAGATCTAGTGATAAAGAAAATATTTGAATTTAGGACTCTAAGTGTTCTTTTAGCCGATCCAAAATTATTCACTTTGTAATGGAATTGTTTCTGTGATTCTAATTCAACGTTTGCAATTTTCTTGTAGGTTGGTTAACCTCAGGACTTAGAAAAGAAATGACTGTAATGTAACCGTTCAAAAGATCAGTTTACCACTAAATACACAAACATAAGTGTGTAAAACTTTTTCAATAGAAGACTCAGTCAAGTTCTTAAGCAAAAGACATTCCTTCAACAAGCTGGTGTGCAATAACTGCTTTCCAGAAACACCAGTACCACTAAAAATTCATATTTTGAACGAGATTAAATCCTTTATTGCTCTGGCTATTGAAGAGGTGGTGCCAAGAGACTGAAATCTTATGAAAGACATTTATTTTTTCAAGGAATGTGTTAATATTTATTTAATTAAATTCATAACCCTTTGTTTAAAATATATTTATAGAAAAGGGAGAAAAACAGACTCCACAATTAGTTTTCTTGTATCTAGGACAAGCTTGTTATAACAGTCACGGGATACATTTTGACGGGTGCTATTTCAGCATTGACTATTTTGAAAACTTGGAGAAAAACACTTTAAAGTCAATACTGTCCAATTTAAAAATATGAAGTTGGATCATATACCATAATGTATATTTAACCACTTCAAATCTTCTATGAATTTTAGAGGTGGCTCAATTAACTTGGTATTCTTACATACTTTATAGATCATGTCTAACAAGATGACAATACTATTTTCCCCCTTTCTCTCAAGAGGCCTCCTGCAGACAGTGACTACAGCTTAATGTCCCTGCACCCCCATCCTGCTTATGATAATGAATACACAGGGGATGTTACTAAGCATGAGGGGTTTGACTCACTGTCCTTTATGTCATCAAGCCTCACTACCCTCTTCCTCTCCCTGTTTTCTCTCCTCCTCTCTTTCTCAAAAGTTGAGATCTATATAAAGATAATACAAAGTAGAAAATGGTAGGCTGCATGAGAGGTGCAGTTAGGTGCTCTGAAAGATCAGGAGACACGTCTGGCTTAGGGAAAATCAGAGAGAGTTGCGGCATGAGATGGCATCGAGTTAGGGGATTTAGGCACACAGACATCAGAGGATGGCTTTCCGGTACATGCAAAGACAGGTGGTATGCTGTTTAAATGTTTGCCAAGTGAATGCAAGGGTATTTTGAAAAGTGAAATAGGTGCATAATTAATGAGAGTGAGAAAAGCCCAAGGGAAAGCTCATGAATGACTTGAGTTCTTGACTGGATCCTTTTAGACCGGAACCTTTTCCCATGTGTAGATGGAGACCTGGATAGATGAGTTTCTCGAAGGGAGACAAGACACCCTTTCCCCTCATCTCCTGCCTAGAGACTCATGGTTGTGCCAAGGATGCCCTTTGGAAGTAACTGACTGACAAAAGAGATGAGGAGATAGGATGTCAATCAGTGTCAAAACCCAGTTAGATTGATCATGGTCTGTCCTCATAGCGCTTGCAGTACATAGCTCCATGGCAATAATTATTTACTTCTTAAACATCTGCAATTTTTTTTTCTGCAAATCCACTGAGCTTTGTGAGGGAAGGGCCTGGGTTGGTTTTGTTTGCATTCTATACTAAGCACATAGCTGGTGCACAGTAAATATTTGCTGAATGAATGCTTTGTCTTCACCCATTCATAATGGAGATTGTTGAATGAATAAAAGTAAAGCAAATTGTTCTATTTATCTAAAATGTAAAGCACATAGGTGCTTATGTTAGGAAGACAGCTTGGGATCAAATTACTGAGGGATTTGAATATCTAGCTAAGACTCAGTACTCGTAGCACTGTGGCAAGTGACAGATTTTTTTTTCTTTTTTTTATTATTTTACTTTAAGTTCTAGGGTATATGTGCACAACGTGCAGGTTTGTTACATATGTATACATGTGCCATGTTGGTGCGACAGACTATTAACTAAAAGTTTTGAGTAGGCGAATACAATTTCAGCTTTGTTTTACAAAAAATACATCGCTTTTAAAATTATGTGAGAATTAGAATTCATGAAGAAGAAGATTGTGAGTATGATCTGAGTCACATATTGCTTTAGCCCATTGCTCTTAAAGCAACTCCAGGTAATTTCCCCTGCAACCTGCCTGATCCCACTGCCTGGTGCCACTGTTTCCATGTAGAAGATGCAAAGGGTTGTGGTGGTAACGTAGAGTGTGGGATGGAGGAGGAGGCATGGAGTGGGGGCTGTGTGGCAAATTGGGCATAAATAAATGTCCATTCCTACCATGAATTAAACATTTATTTTACAATTTTTTTTCAGTAGTATGCCAGTCATTTACAAACACATGTTAAGATTCTGATTTGGCTAGAAAGATGAGGCCATAACATTCATGATTAGTTTATTGGCCGAGCTAAACGCAGTGATGCTACAATCAGAAATGGTTTAATTTCTCTCCAATCATTTTCTCTAAATGTTTCTCTTGATTCTTCTTTTTCCTGCCTTTGTGAACATCTTCACATTTCAAGCAAATTCCCCTAGCTTTCTGGTCACTTTCAGATATTCAACTTACTCCAGTCTAACACTCAGTCAAACATCTAGTTCAAAGATTCTCTTTTGCCCACAATATGACCAAGAGCTCAGGAAAAGGAAATATTCTATGCCTTTTCATACTTTAGGTACTTCTACTCTCCTTTTCCTCCTTCTCCTCCTTCTTTTTCTTCTGGAATGCAGTGGGAGATGGAGATTGCACAGAAGAAAAGGGTTAGAAATATTCTTATATAGTGATATTTGAAGCTCAAAATCTTGTTCTTTGGGATGTTTGTGGTCTTTTCAAATGATCCAAAGAGGCTCCCTGATGTGAATAATGCACTCTATTGGGGGAATTCTGTAACTTCTTTATTTTATTTTATTTTATTATTATTATACTTTAAGTTCTAGGGTACATGTGCACCATGTGCAGGTTTGTTACATATGTATACATGTGCCATGTTGGTGTGCTGCACCCATTAACTCGTTATTTAGGATTAGGTATATCCCTAATGCTATCCCTCCCCTCTCCCCCCACCCCACAACAGTCCCCAGAGTGTGATGTTCCCCTTCCTGTAACTTCTTATAGGTCACTTCAGCTCCTATCCCTAGTGACCTACTCTTCAGCCATTTAATAAAAGGGTCGCCCCATCCTAACTAGCTTCTTACTGGCTGTCAGGGTCCCTGCAGGAAAATAGAAGCCTATCTTCCTTGGTATGCACTTGGTCCTTGGGAAATTCATTCATCCTTGTCATGACAATAAATATGTAATAAGTAAATAAACAAACAAGCATTATAGGCTTGCCCCATTCTTTGCTCTATTGCCTTGAGCTGCTCCCTTCAATTACCTGCGTTCAGAACTCCCCTCTCACAGAGTTTGCCAGGAGGAAGCAGGTGCAAGTCTCTGTGTTCACATATGCCTCTCAGTTCCAGGAGTCACATATCAATTTTATCCAAGACTTCTCTTAGCCTGTTTCATTTGGGTCTCTTAGTAGCACTGGGACCCTTGATTCCACACCTTGCTAATAACCAGCTGGGGAATGAGATGCTTTTGTCCTCTTTGTGAGATCACCCTTTTATCTGTATGACTGGTTCTCTAGGAACATCTTTCCACTGGCTTCAGCAAAAGAAAGGGGGAAACACCCTCATCCTCCCTCCCATGGGAAAGGGGGAAGAAATGTCATCACACTTTCCTCTAAGGTCACAACACAATGATGCCATCTGTTTCCTCCAAAGAACCCTTGGGTTTTGCTTATATATGCGAATTGGGGTATTGGTCTCTGGACCAGTCTGGCTGCCATTTAGTAAGCCCTCCCTACGTGGATATATTTGGCACCTTTCTTCAGTACTCAGCATTGCTTGTCTTCTATTGTTCTCAGTTTTAGTGCTTAATGGAAATTCCGAGACAACAGAAAATACGCATTTAATTTCCTAGAATATACATAGCCCTCACATTCTGGTAGAACTCAGAGTTTAGAAATCGCCATCAAAAAAGGTGATAGCAAGCAATCTGAATTGTGAAGGAAAGAGTGACTTAGTTTCTTCCTTCATTTATTCATTTATTTCCACCAAGTGAGGTCTTGCTCCAAGAGCTAGATATGCTGTATGAATAAATCTAAATAGTCTCTGCTCTGACTGAGATTACAGTCTCATGGGAAAGGTAGACATTACAGAAGTAAATACACCAATTATTACAAATTATAATATAGGCAAAGAATAGGGTACTATGAGAAAGAACAATATGGCACATGACAGCGTGACCAGGCTTGGCTCATTTCTGTGGGCAAGGGCCTAGAAACTGTATCAGACTATTCTCTGCTAGAATTATCAGAGGTGAGTGCTTTCTTAGGAGTGTATCAGTGCTGACTAGAACCATATATCCAGGAGGAGTCCGTGACTACATCAGTCAACTAATTAGTAGTCCCTGAGTGCTAACCATTTAATAGGTATAAGTGCTAAAAATAAAAAAAAAAAATAGGATGCTGTTTCTTTTCTCAAGATGTTTAGAGTCTCATTGGAGATACAGCTAAATAAGAAGTTGCAATCTGGGGAGCTAAGCTGAGAATGAGCCCAGCAGTGCTACGGGAGTATCACCGTCCCTGGCCTTGGGAGATCAGCAGGGAGATGGACTACTTAAGTGGTTTCCTGAAGGATGAGGGGCTGCTGACTAGACAAAGAAATGAGAGGGGGGAAGAGGAAGAATATTCCAAGTAGAAATATCGTGTTCAAAGACAGCTGAGTATCCCAATCAAGGAGCTTTGACCCACTAGAGTACCTCCAATAGGTTATCAATGTGCAAAGACATGGATGCTTCCTTCCTTGCAGCAACTTCTGCTGTTTATCCCAATGTGTCAGGATGTGAAAATGATGCAAAAGCACTGGTCTAGAAGCTAACAAGAATATGATATCTTTAGAGAATTTCACAAGTGTTGAAATATATGAAGTGTAGAAAGAGATGATGGCCAAGTTTTGGTCTTACCCATCACACTCAAATACATACATAACAATATTGTCATCAGTAAAAGCTTCAAGCTAGCAAGATGAACAACTATAAGAATGGGAATGAGATGTATTGATGAGTGAATGTTATCAGCTTTCACTATCTCAACACCATTTATGAAATATTTTATTCTTGCCTCCTTTGTTCATCCACCTCCCTGAATTTCAAGGAGAATTTGGTTGTGTGTGCTTAGTTCCTGGGTTCTTGCCACGTAGAATTAGAGAACAGGACTGGAGAGACCAAAGGGAAGAGGAAAAAGAGCAAATGGTGAAAGCCTTGTTTTGAGAATAAAAGAGAAAATAGGACTTGATGTAGTTGTGGGGTATAAATTGAAATTGAGTAAATTTTCTTTGTAAGTACAAATTTTGGAATTGTCTTAAAAATTACTTTAGAATTTTTCTAAAATTAGACCCTTCATTAAATGTGAAACTGAACAGAGACTGGGCTCTATGAAACATCAGGGTTTATTAGGTGGATGTGCTGCATACGCATGCTTATGAATGGGAAAGAGGTTTAGTGCAATGTGGAAAATAATCTCTGGATTTGGAATGAGAATATGTGATTCTTGGTTTTGACACTCAATAGTGGCATAATTTTTTATTAGCCCCTCTTATTTCTCTGACTCCCTATCACCTCAATGTCCTTATGAATGAATGTGGATATAGTACCTAACGTACATACTCCATTGGGTCAACATAAATAATAAATAAGACATGAAAGTGCTGTGAAAATTATAAGAATTTATCCAGTTTCACAATGGCAATAATAATAAGTGATGTTAATATTTTAAAAATTGATACATAATATATGTACATATTTTGGGGCTATTTGTGATAATTTAATACATTTACACAATCAAATTAAGGTAATTGGGATATCTATCATCTTAAATATTTATGTTTTCTTTATGCTAGGAACATTTAAATTATTATCTTCTAGCTATTGATGTTAATACTAACGAGAATATCTTCGAATTTTTTAAACATTATAGGATTATATACTTAGCGACTTGTAAGAAATGATAGTTGATGGTGACAATAAGAAGGAGATAACAAAAAGGTGACCTCCCTCAAGTTTTAGTGGCAATGGCTC
Source organism: Nomascus leucogenys (assembly GCF_006542625.1). Lineage (NCBI taxonomy): Eukaryota > Metazoa > Chordata > Mammalia > Primates > Hylobatidae > Nomascus > Nomascus leucogenys. The sequence goes on from NC_044396.1 coordinate 6,644,140, forward strand.
CAATCTAGAGAAAACGAACTGCTCATTAGGAATGACTCTAAGCTTGGCAAGAGTACAATTTAAACTCATCACGCTTTCTTTTTAACATTATTCTTATATGTCTGAATTCTTATTGTTCTATCTGGAAATGCCACAGTTCAGTCCCTGTATTTTCTGGTTCTGTCATGCTGCAAAATCCTGTGATAGAGGGATAGCTAATAAATTATTTGACGGGAAGTATAGAAAAAAAAGCCTTTGTAATTCACAGTTCTGACATAATGAAAAGCTTATAATTCACTAGTGTGACCTCACAGCTGTGAATTACAAGTTTCACTTGACTTGTTCACAATTTGTCTTTGAATTTATACTATGAAAAGTGAGAACCATATTGTCAAACTGTCACTCCATATTGATATATTACTGCTGAAGATTAAGAAACATTTTGTCAAAGAGCAGGAAAATAAAAATACTCTGAAAGAAGATGAAGTCTGATACAAATGTGAAGGAGAGTATGAAGAAATAAATGCCTACAAAAAGGCAGCATGCAGTGTTTGCATCTGTCCAGGGACTTGCTTTTAATTCCCCCATTCAATAGCAGCAAACTCCTATATAACACTCAATATATGCCAGGCACTCTTGTAAGCATGTTAGATATAAACTCTTTTAAAACACAAGAAACCCCTAGAAGTAGCTACTATTTTATTTCTATCTGTATTTATAGATGTACAGAGAGGTGAATCAATTTGCCTAAGGTCACATAGCTAGTAAGTGGCAGAACCAGGATTCAAAGTCAGGCCTCATGCCTCCAGAGGCCATACTCCCAAGCCTCTTTTCCACTTGGCCTGGTTAGAATGTTATTAAAGATAGAGTTGGCTGAGTCTATGCCAATCTTGTATCCTTAACATCACTTTAAACATCTCTTTGTTAGAACTTTTTTTTTGATAGTGTTGTGTCAAAAGAGTGGAGAGCAAGAAAGAGAAATCATTTTACTTGTTTAGATCCAGGATAGGTGAAGGTTCTTTATACTGCACATACATCTAGTATTCTTTTCAACCTTTCATGAATCTTCAAATAAAATATGCAAAGCAGATTGTCATACTGATAGTACTTTTCCTTGAAACCTTATTTTTAAAAATTCAAACTTACAGAAAAGTTTTAAGGATAAATCCAGAACTGTTGTATACTTTAACCCAGATTTGTGAATTATTTACATTTTGCCTCATTTTCTTGTGCACTTGTGCTCTCTCTCTCTGTCTCTGTCTCTCCCTCTTTCTTTCTCTGTCTTCAGAATTATTTGAAACTAAGAGGTAAAATGCCTCCTTATTCCCAAATATTTCAGTGTGTATTTTCTGAAAGCAAGAACTTTCTTCTGAGATAATCACAATTAAATGATCAAAAATAGGAGACTTCTTATTGATGCAATACTAATATCCAATCCACAGTCCATATCCAAATTTTGTCAGTTGTCTCAATAGTGCTCTTTATAGCTATTTTTCTTCATTAGAGAAAGAAACTTCTTATTCATTTCCAAAATGACAACAGTCTAAATAGGCGAACAGATTAGTGATTGCTGGGGGTTAAGGCTAGTTTGGCATGGGGGAGGGGAGTGTGACCATAAAGGGGTAGCATCAATGAGAGCTTTGGGGTGATGAAGTGGTTCCAAATTTTGACTATGATGGTGGTTGCACAAATTCTATTTTGTTAACATCTTCAAAAACTTGTCAATAGCTGGATGTAAAAGTAACGGATGAAGCCAGAACAAATAAATGAACAGAATACCAATGCTGTGATGATGACTTCTCAGACATAGTTAAATCGAATTTCTCTCAGCCCAGAAGGTTCCCAGAGAGTGTCTCAGTGGGTTCATCAACTACACATCTTGTCTCTAGGAAGGCATCTGCCTTTTTCTCTGGACTGCTCTGATTTACTCTGGTTTTCTTTCTTCCCATGCATGTGCTGTTATCACTGTGATCTGTTGCCCAGCCATCTATCAGGCTGCCTCACAGGACTAGAAGTGGTGATCTCTTTGAACTCCGCTTTCATCCAGATATAGACTGGTTGGCTCTCTTGCTCCAGCCACTGCACCTATTCTGTTCTACACATTCCAACGGCACCCGGCAGGTAACCTTCACCTCCGCTTATAATATGCATCATTTATGCAGTTTAAAAATCAACCTGCTTTGGGCTCTGAATAGTTCATAGATATTTCAGTAAGAGTTCATGCAGTTTGTACTGGCGTTTAATAGAAACTCTCTTCCATAATTCAGATTTGAGTCCAGAGGTCAATGACTATGAATAATAGACACTATACTGTACCTCAGATTGCCCTTCCTCAAATTTCATTCTCTCCCCTTCCTAATCTCTTCTCAAAATTATTGCCAATTATCCATTCAGTGGACACTTATGGAATACTTCATCTTAAAATTTAACTTTGTTAGTAGTCCCTGAACAAAATTACACACATCTGAGATGGAAATTTACAGTATCATCTAATTTCTACCTTTCTACTTCTATCTGTTACAGTGCTACTCTGGGGATTCTATTCTGCTGTGAACTAGGATTCCTTGCTTTTCTCTAAAGAAGCTTCACTTGTTCCTCCTTTTTTGCTTTGCTCAAGCTCTTCCGTTACTCCAATTTCTCTTTCCTGAGCAGCTGTAAAACTCCACTCATCTCTGGTTGCCGACCTGTGAAGTTATCTTTTCCAATGATGCTTGCCCGATGTCTTTAACTAGTCTCCCTCTTTAGAACTTCCACTCTCTCTCGTCTTTGGCACATACATTTGGCTTTTTTTTTTTTTTTTGAGACGGAGTCTCGCTCTGTCGCCCAGGCTGGAGTGCAGTGGCGCGATCTCGGCTCACTGCAAGCTCTGCCCCCCCCGGGTTCACGCCATTCTCCTGCCTCAGCCTCTCCGAGTAGCTGGGACTACAGGCGCCCGCCACCACGCCCGGCTAATTTTTTTGTATTTTTAGTAGAGACTAGGCTTCACCGTGGTCTCGATCTCCTGACCTCTTGATCCGCCCGCCTCGGCCTCCCAAAGTGCTGGGATTACAAGCGTGAGCCACCGCGCCCGGCCCATTTGGCATTTTTATAATTGCTGTTTGTGAGCTCCTGGAAGGCAGGATGCACTTCCAGGTCTGTCTTTTAGTCCCCACCCTTATACAGGTCTGCATTATTGCTCACCTAGACTCTTAACTCCATTCACCTTGCTCAGTATGGGCAGACAACAAATAATTTAAAAATTTAACCAATGTTTTCAAATTTTCACCGAGCATAATTTGCTCGTTACTTGAGACCTTTTTTCAAGTTCACAATGATTAATTGATATGGGCTGTTTGAGGATAATTATTCAATGAGCTATGATTATGTTTAACTGTAGTGTTCATCATAGGAGTTAAGAGGATGCAGTTTCGGGGCGTAGTGCTGAGTTTGAATCTCCAGTCTTCCAGTTAGTAGCTGCGTGATCTTGGGCATGTTCCTGAACTTCATTAAGTTCCATTTTCTTCATCTGCAAAGAGACTATAATAATATTTGCTTCCTAGAGTTGTTATGAGGATTAAACACTTGGCATCACAATGATACCAAACCAGGTTTGTTTTGCATGTGCACAGTAAGCCAATAACTATGATGCTGGGTTTTGCAAAAGAGAAAGGATTTATTCACAGGGAAGTCCAGCAAGGAGACAGGAGAATAGCTCTCAAATCTGCCTCTTCAAAGGTGGCATTTAGGGATATTTGTGGGATAAAGAAGCAGGCAGCCTACAGTGTGGGGAACGGGGTTGGAGGGAAGGAAAAGTGAGGTCATCAGTGATTTGTGCATGCGCAGTCAGGCTTCACGGCTCTTCATGGGATGCACGTTCAGAAAATGGCAGCATTAGCATAATCTGAGGGAGGAGCTTTTAGCCTTCTGATGTCAAAGGGTCACCTCTCAGGCAGGTTGGTGGTCTCAGCTGATTCAAACTGGACACAAGCTGCCCCCTAATTCCTGAAAAACAACTTCAAGCAACGATTACCATAGTGACATATACGTCAGAGATGTTATCTATGAGGAAGCTAGTGGGGGTTTAGTTATATATTGTTTGGCTATGTGACTTTTAGCTATATAGATTTTAAGAGCAACTAGAAGTCAGCAATTAAAAGAAAGCAAGGTAGGTTAATTTTAGTGGGCTTAATCAGGTTAGCCTTCTGTTTCCACAATTGTCACATAATAACTCAATAAATGAGAGCTTCATTATGTTGGCTGTTATCTTTTTTTTTTTTTTTTTTTTGAGAGGGAGTTTCATGCTCTTGTTGCCCAGGCTGGAGTGCAATGGCATGATCTTGGCTCTCTGCAAGCTCCGTCTCCTGGGTTCGAGTGATTCTTCTGCCTCGGGCTCCCGAGTAGCTGGGATTACAGGTGTGCGCCATCATGCCCAGCTAATTTTTTTGTATTTTTAGTAGAGACGAAGTTTCACCATGTTGACAAACCTGGTCTTGAACTTCTGACTTCAGGTGATTCACCCACCTTGGCCTCCCAAAATGCTGGGATTACAGGCATGAGCCAATGCGCCTGGCCAGCTGTTATCTTTATAACTGTGATATTATAAAGAGGTTGTGAAATAGATCCCGCTAAAAACAAGGATACATTATCCTCTTCAGATATCTCCAGTTGTGTCTGTCTGGTTCACTTAAAAAAAAAAAAAAAGGAAATGAGATTAGTTAGATTAGTTAAGCATATTTATTTGTAATGACTCTATGGTAAATCCTAATGAATATTGCTGTCCTTTCCAGAGAATTATTCATTCACTAATCCATTTGGAATGGGGCCATTGGAGACTTATACATTTAATGGGGAGGGCCTGAGGTAGTCTCTTTCACCTTCCTTGATGATGGGATATTTGCTCTTTTGCTCCTTGCCCTGAGCCACCCTCACACAGACACCCTTCTGCCTTCACTTTGCCTGGGTGTCATCTGTCAGGGTGCTTTCCTCACCCAGTGCCATGTGTTATACCATGGACCTCTAACACGGATGCCCTCTTGCCCTCCTGGGCCCAGACACTGCACCGGCTGCTGCCCCTGCCCCTTGCCGGTGGGGTGCACCCCCACCTCACTGGAGCTCCAGCATCTGCAGGACACCCTCCACTCTCCACGCCCACTCACACACTGTTCTGTACTGCTCTACTTTCTGTTCATCCCACTTGGGCCCTGATGCTCTGCTCTCCATGGATACCCTCCTCACCTTGCTGGGCTCCAGCACCTGGTGCTTGGCCACTGTGGCCTGTTTCCTACTTCACCCACTGCTGGTGCCTACCTTGCTCAGCTCTATCCAACAGCTTTTGAACCAAAAGAACGGGAGAAACGAGAAGAGGAGGGAAAGGGCAGGGGGAGACTGGAAATGGCTTTTGACAGAGCTTACTCAGGCCAAGCCACAAACTCAGGGCCATCATTCATAGTACCCTTTTATTTTCATGGGTATCCATTCTCGGAACGATTTGAACATTTAGTCAACATTTCAATATTCTGTGCCTTCCTCAGGGTACTGAAGGGGCATGTTCTCCGCAAACAGCTGTTCAGTATGATACCACCAGGGTCCTCCAGTATAATTATAGCTTTGCAATTCACATGCATAGCTCTTCAAAAAATGTAAAAAATAAATCCTTCTAACTTATAAGGAGTGTGGAATCCAATCAGTTTTAGCAAGCTTTTCTGTATATTAATTACCATTTATTTGAATGCTGTTTGAAAACTCATAAATTCGTAAAAACTTACAGTTTTAACCTTGATCAAACATTATTTTTAAACACCTATTGCAATTTGGGAATTTTGCAAGTCCTGGAACAAAGAACAAAATGTCATAGTGAAACTAATTTTTATGATGAAATGATGGTTATGATATAATTATTATAATTAATGCTAAAATCTAGCTGTAATTCAACATGGTTGACCCGAGTGCTTCTACAGTGACTCAGGTTGTGACAGATTTACTCCTAGGTAATGTGATGAGCTGTGGCTGGATGTTCTCATGAGTGTATGTGATGTAATGTTTATGATAACAGTATCAGTCTGTGGTGGTGAAGATTTTACACTGTGTGTTTTCTCCTAGGAACGAATCTCAAAAAAAATACACTACTTGGTATATCAACTTTTTTTGTGTGTTTCTCATAACCAAGACTACCTGAAAAGTGAGCTGCAGAGAAGCCCTGACCTTTTAGGTAAAGAGCTACCAAAAGCTAGATTGTGATGATTGACATCGTGCTTATCACAATAGGGTGAAGGGCAACTTTGCAAGTTCACCAGGCAAGAAATACAGCTGTGGTTCTTGTTATGAACAGAAGACAATACAGGCAGCATTCCATAGCTTCATTGTCTCAATCTGGGACATTAAGGTTCAACCTCTGCATGAGACGCATAAATATCCTTTGGATTTTCTTCAGTAAGCACACACTGGAGGTTAATAATGTGGGGATGTTTGATTCCCTGCTGTTTTAAATAATTTCATGGAAAATCTAATGCAGTAGGACACTAGTTTAGAAAGGTTATTACCCTCATCAAACGTTAGCACTTCTTTCCTATTATTTTCTACCAATTTCTTGCCTTTATAGCTCCTCTCCCTTCATTTACTGCAAATGATTCTTCAAAACGACTCTCTGTGGTTGGGCGGAGATGGGATTGGAGAAAGCTTAATCCCTAATCAGGACCCTGTCAGTGCTGGTAGTCGTGTGCATCTTTCTTCCTTCTTCTGCTTGCTGGAGCTTAGATACAGGGCAGAGATGTGCACTCGCTGGAGGGGTGTAATTGGAAACTAGTCCCTACCCCCCTCACTGGGCCATTTGACTTAGGACCGGAGAACAGAATGGACAGGGAGCCTCCAGCCAGTCACAGCCTGCAACAGCCCATCCCAGATCTTGTAAAATACTTAGTGCTCTGATTTGCTAAATTCTTGAGTCATTATTACCTCTGTGAGTGGCTGGAACTCACAACACAATAAGAATGCTCTTGGGCAGAGGCTCAGAGTAGAGTTTTCAGGGTTAAGGAATGTGGGGTTCTATGGACTGTGTGGTTCCAGTCTTACTGAGTGTGAAGGAGACTGCCTGTTTACTATCCATTCTCCTCTTTTCTTAGTGGATACACAATTTGCCTCAGTGGTCATGTGCATTTCCCAGCCTTCTTTGCAAAGGGGCACCATGTAAATAAGTTCTGACTAATGAGATATGAGCAGAAGTTGTTTGGATAGGACTTCTACATAAGATCCTTAATAAAACAGTGGGAAAACCCCAATTAGCAGTTTCTTTTTTGGCTTTTGCCTTCCCTTTGGGGTGACCAACTGTCCCGGTTTGCCTGTAGTTTTAGAGATATGGGACTTTCAGTCCTAAAATCCAGACAGTCTCAGGCAAACTGAATAAGTTGGTCACCTTGCTTCCCCTTCTTCCTGCAGAATATAGGTGTGATGGCTGGAGTTCTAGCAGCTACCTTGTGACCATGAGGTGACACATGCCTGCCAAGGGTGGCTGAGTAAAGGATAAGAAGAGCTTGGGTTTATTATACCTGCCCTAGATTTCTCAGTACATGAAGCAAATAACTACCAGTTTAGTGAAACAATATGTGTATATATGTATTTTGGGGCAGAGTGTTCCTTTTTTCTAGCAATTAAATTTAATTCCTGATATATCAAGCTTCCACAAATTCCCTTAATGTTGACTTGGTTGAGGAGGCCTATTATGTCTTGTGGAGTAAAGACGCTTTCTCCTGGCTGAAGCACATTCAGTTTTTCAGAGGGAAATGTTTTTAACTTTGTGAAAATGGTTCCTACCTGGTTTGTCTGACTCCAAACCCTCTCTCCTTTCAATCTCAAGCTAAATTCTTTGTTTCTAGTGCTCACCCATTTAAAATATACTCCCCAAAGCACCCTGAGACAGATTTGAGTGGAGTTCACAGAAACTCTGTGTGGAAAGAAAGGCCCTTACCAAGGATGTGGCCCTCAGTGTCCTCACTTACTGATGAGGACAGAGAGGCACAGAGAAGAGAAGAGATACAGGGACCTGGCTTTGCAGTGTGCTCACTCTGATGCGTGACGCGCCTCTCCTTGCCTGCAGCCTGCTGTGCCACCCCTGCTGCAGACAGCTGGATTTAGCCCGGTGTGACCCTGCCCAGCCTTTGATTGTGAACTTCATTGTATAGTTTCTCACTCTCTCTGGATTTCCCTGTTTGGTTTGCTTTGGCACCTTATCACAGGAACTGCACAGCTAAAACAATACTGGTATTTAGAACTTGAGGTTTCTGTTTTGTTTTGATTTTTCATTTTACTGTTGGATGTGCAGGGCTGACCTTAGAAATGATTGCAAGGCAGTGAAAATTGGTTCTACTACTTTTGCATATATATATATATATATATATATATATATATATGCACACACACATACATACATACAATACATATATATGTAAATACATACATATATACACACACAAATATAAAATATATATATATATAATTTGAAAATTGGTTCTATGCATATATGTATGCAAAGGTAGTAGAACCAACTATATATATATAAATATGTATATGTTTGCCTTTTACCAATCTGAGTATCAGAATTATCCTTTCTCATCAAGGAAAACATAGTTCCAAGCTCATATCAAATACTTAAAAATAACTGTTTATTAAATGAAAGAAGGAAAGAAATTGAAACACTTTTTGGGCACCTATTATGTGCCAGGAGCCAGGGTTTATTCCAGTTGTTTGATATCCATGCAATACCAGATGTTAATATTTTAAATATTACCTCTGGCAATGCACATGTGGCCACACAAACACACACAACTTTGTGCACATGCATGCATCTGATTTATTCTTTATTAAAAACCCCTATGAGGTAAGGGAAAGGGGCTCTAAACAGTTACATATTCATCCAGGGTCATCAAGTAGCCCAGCAGGGATTTGAACTCACATCCTTCTTTTTTTTCTTTTTTCTTTCTTTTTTTTTTTTTTGAGGCAGTCTCGCTCTGTTACCCAGGCTGGACTACAGTGGCATGATCTCGGCTCACTGCAACCTTCACCTCCTGGGTTCAAGCGATTCTTGTGCTTCAGCCTACTGAGTAGCTGGGATTACAGGCACGTGCCTCCATGCTGGGTTAATTTTTGTATTTTTTGTAGAGATGGGGTTTCGCCACATTGGCCAGGCTGGTCTTGAACTCCTGGCTTCAAGTGATCCACCTGCCTTGGCCTCCCAAAGTGCTGAGATTACAGGCGTGAGCCACTGCTCCCAACATGAACTCACATCCTTCTAACCTCAAGACAGCACTGGTTTCTACTGAGCCAGCTATTGATGATTCCCTAGTTTTCTCCTTGCAAGAAGGGCTCTAAAACTGATTCACTTTTGGGGCAAGGGAGAAGGGAATTAGCACTAATTAAATGCCCACTTTGTGTCATCCAGTATACCTTTTACATCCTTTTTGAGTTAATGTTTACTCAGACCATGTGAGGTGATATCATTTACATTTTAACACCCATCTTATAGATGAGAAGACTGAGTGTTGGAGAGATTAAGTATCTTATCTAAGGTCAAACTGCTGAAAACATAGGTTACCAATCTACTCATGTTCTGAACCAATGTATACCACTGCCTCTTATTTATAATACTCTACAACATGCTTTTCTCACCTAACTATGCATCATAGACATTTCTCCAGGTTAGTAAAGAATAGATAATACAGTAAAAAAAAAAGCCCTGCATAATATTCCATAGTATAGATGAACCTAATGTATGCAGCTATCTCCCTTCCCACCCTGTCATAAACAATGCTGCAATTACTATTTTATATATATCCTTAGGTACTAGTATATTGATTTCTACTGGATAGATTCAAAGGTGAGGATGGGCCAAAGGATTTGGATATATTTAATTATAATACCTACTTCTAGATTATTATTACTATTTAAAAATTTTAAATGTGGTAAAGTACACATGACAAAATTTGCTTGTTTTTATGAAAAGTTCATAACAAGTCACACTCCTGCCACCACTGCACGAGCAGGAGACTGTCCGCTTCCTCACCAGCACAGCATGTTACTGTTTTGTAAACTTTCCTCAAGTTGGTGGGCTAATATGGGTACCTTGATACTGCTTTAATCTGATTTCCTAGACTCCTTGTGAAATTAAGTACCATATCATCTGTTTATTGATCATTTATACTTTTTGCCAAAAAATCTGATGTTTCAATCTGAGGGGTTCACAACCTTAAATTGAGAGAATAAGTTTCCATGTAAGATTTTGGGCACTGAAAGCAGGTGGAGGAGAGATGAATGTGTGAGTGTATTTAAAGTGGAAGTTTTCTTGGCTTTCTTTCCATGCCCCTGGAATAATTTATTCAGTTTATAAATTAGCCTCTAACAGTGGGTGCTTTAGAAGTGAAATAAATTATCTTCCATGTGGATTTGAAAGCTTTAGAAAAAATAGGGAAAAAAAACCATTTGAAATGCTGACCAGCCACTGTGTATGTTGTGTGGACTGAACACAGTGAATGTGGAAGATTCTTCTCATCTGTGCATTTCCAAATACATTTCAGCACACTATTGGAAAGAGTCTTTCAGAGACAAATTACATGGAAGATGACTTTCCATTTTGTAGATGTGAAAAGAGAAAGGATAAAGGGTTCAGAGCTTATGTGCTGTGGGGAGGCTGTTCGCTGGGATGGAGTTGAAACTGCTATCCCTTTCTGGTACTGTGTGAGGACTATTAGTAAAGAATCTCTCTGTAAAGTTAAATGAACTGAATTTTTAATAAAGTTCTGCTTGACAAGCTAGAAGAGAGTTGGGCCAAACTAAACAGTCATTCCCAGGAGACACTAATTTCTGGGAAGGGAGGGGGCGTTGCTCCCACCGTCTTCCCTGTGACACCCCTATTGGATCACAGGTGAGGTGTTTTGAGTGGGTGGACTTGTGTCACTGGGAACCTTCTACATAAAAGTAAAATTCCATAAGCTTAGTGGGGGAAGATTTTTGTTTGTGTGGAGAGACGGTGCCCTACCTATGAACCACATTTTAAAATGCATTTTGAGGTTTGAGTTAATAATGTGAATGACATTCAGTGAGATTGCCAAATGCTGGTAATTTACTCTCATTTTCACATTAATGTGGGCCCACCTGTGATGAATTGGAAACTAAATAAGCACATCAGTTTTAATTAGATATTTCAGAGACTGGATCTAGTTAAACAGCAGTATTCATTCTTATCTATTAAATAGTGAAGAGTTTAGCACATTTTTCAGAAAAAGTTTACGCACTCCCTCCCCTCTTCACCATTTGTCCTTCCTTGTTGGTTTGCAAATATTCTTTTCAGATGGAGGCTTTTAAATTAAAAAGTGCCTAGGTTTGTGCCAATAGGGAAGGAAAGGATTGCATTTAAGTGTTAAAAGGTAAGCAGATCATCCAGTTAATTAGTGGTATGTTGTATATTAAGATACATGAATTTACAAACCTTTAAAAAGATAAATAACATCATGGTTGCCTGGAAGATGCCGAAAGGGGGCGGACACCTCGAACACTGATACTGCAAATAGGGATCTAAAAATGCCACCAGGGTATGGCTAATAGATGCTGAATGATCTTCTATCACAGAAAGGAGCAATTTTTCAAAATTCAAGACAAGATATTATAGTGCTAATGAAGGCAAAATGTTCTCTGATGCATAAGGGTCTAGGACCTAATGAAAGAAACTAGTATAAATGCGGGAGTATCTTTGATTAATATTTGTGAAGGATAAGGAACTAATAGTAGACAAGGAGGCTTAATAATCATGTGTCCCCCCTAAAATTATTTATAGATACAATTTTTGCATCAGTCCTAGCATCATTTTTCCGCGTCATTTCTGTAAGTACCTCTACCTGGTTAGACGCTGAACTCTGGAAGGGTGAGGCTGTGTCTAGCTTGCTACAGCAGTATCCCCAGAGCTCAGTTTATTCGTATGCCTCTTTGCTGCCAACCTAAAATAATTAAAAGGTTCAGAATTCAGTTTGAAGAGAGTTTATTCAAGCACAAAATTTGAGGCCAGGCCACCAGAGAAGCACAGAGTCCAAAGAGTGAATGTCAGTGTTCCGAAATGTAGAAGTTTGGCATCATTTATATAGATAACGTTTAGGGAAGCTTAACAGAATTTCAACATCTTTCTGTGTAAAGCTTAATGCACAGTTACAACCACTGATTAGTTGAGGTGGTCTTTTTCTTTCTGGAAAAGTATATGTAACATTCCACACTGAAGTTGTAATGGTCATGGAGTCGTGGTCACCATCTGTTCTGAGTTAGGGACAGGACAATAACGGAGGCAGTTAATCTATAACAAAGATCGGTGATTGGAAGTGGGAGGTCTGGTCTCTGGTTTCTCCCAGTCATTTACAGAGCAAAATAAGGAAGGGAGTCCAGCTATGATGAAGAGATCTATAAGTTATAATGAAGAGAGTTAAGCTTACAGAAGAAAAATAAGGAAGAGAGTTAAGCTATAATCTAAGAAGCAGACATTGCAAACATGCTGCATGACTCAGTCTCCAAGGCTTAACTTCCCCCTTGGCATAATACATTTAAAAGGGTCCTGAAATTTTACTTTCTTTTATACTGTGTTTCGAGTTCCTGGTCTAAAACATTCTCTCCTTGCAGATCTGTCATTGCCTGTGTCCTGACTTTCCTTTCACTAAAAGGAATCATGGCAATATTTCCATGTTATTTTTCCTTTGTTTTTCTTGAGAGGAGAGTATCAGTTTGCCAAAGGTATACTTTACTAAGATTTCTTAGTTTTCAATTAAATTCTAGATTCATGCAAAAGCAATAATAATAATAATAATAATAATAATAATAATAATCCACAAGGTGTCTATAAATGCCAGAAAATCAAAGATGCTTAAAAAATATTGACTATAGGCCACACGCAGTGGCTCATGCCTGTAATCCCAGCACTTTGGGAGGCCAAGGCGGGTGGATCACCTGAGGTCAGGAGTTCGAGACCAGCCTCGCCCACATGGTGAAACCCCGTCTCTACTAAAAACACAAAAATTGGCTGGGCGTGGTGGCAGGCACCTGTAATCCCAGCTACTTGGGAGGCTGAGGCAGAAGAATCCTTGAACCCAGTAGGTGGAGGTTGCAGTGAGCCGAGATCACACCGTTGCACTCCAGCCTGAGGGACAAGAGTGAGACTTCATCTCAAAAAAAAAAAAAAAAATTGACTATAGTATTAATTAGAGTACTAAAACACAAAAGAAAAAATCAATAGGAGATTGATAAATTATAGTTAAGCAAATTATGATAGTCATTATAATATGTATATAGTCAGGAAAACATGTCTAGTCATTAAAATAGTATTTTAATATTTAAGGACAAAATAATTCTCCTTATATATTAAGTAAAACAACAACCCAGTATAATAAAATACGCCATTAGAGTATGATATAGTTTGGATATTTGTCCCTGTCCAAATCTCATGTTGAATTGCAATCCCCAGTGCTGGAGGTGAGGCCTGGTGGGAGGTGTTTGGATCATGGGGGCGGATCCCTCATGGCCTGGTGCTATCTTCATAATAATGAGTTCTTGCAAGATCTGGTCATTTAAAAGTGTATGGCTCCTCCCCTCCCACTCTCTCTCTCTCTTGTTCCTGCTTTAGCTGTGTGCCCTGCCTGTACCTGCTTCCCCTTCTGCCATTATTGTAAGCTTCCTAAGGCCTCCCTAGACGCTGAGCAGATGCCAGCACTATGCTTCTTATATAGCCTGCAGAATCATGAGCCAATTAAACCTATTTTCCATAAAACCTATCCAGTTTCAGGTATTTCTTTAAAGAAATGCAGGAACAGACTAATACAGAATACAGTCATATATGTTCTTTATTAGAATATAATTGAGAAATAAAAATTGTACTGTATTCACACTTTTAAAAGTGTTCCTTCTCTTAAAAAAAAGATTAAAGAATTTCCATCAGAACTTCTTTATAGTTATCCAAAATTTTGACTAGGAAATGTATTACTTTTATATTCAGAAAACATGTTATGAAAATATAGAATTTCTTTAAATATAAATCTCTTTTGCTGGATTTAAAATGTGATGTAATTTCCCACGAATCTGTCTACAGTGGAAGGTGAGTGGGCCTGAGGGAGGGGAAGGTAGTGGATGGAAGAAAGCAAGAACTATTATAGGGGGAAAAAGAGATTGTGTGTTCTTGGGTAGGGGAGTAGTTTGAAACCTGCATGTCAATTTTCAAATCTCCCTGAAACATTCCCATAACTGTTTACTTGAGAAAAAAACAATACCTTAAGATTGTTCCTGTACAATTGCCACAAAGAAATTACAAATAGGGACAGAAGGAGGGAGTTGTATTTATAGACTTTAATACCAGATCTATGGCTTAATTTTATACTTAACTGCATAGATTTCTTTCACTCCTGAGTAAATGGGTTGGAAATTATTTTTCAAGCTTACTGCTATAGTTCTTTCCTATCTGCTTCATAAGTGATCTTAGGAAAACAATCTGATTACATATCTGCTTAAAATCTTCTAGTGAATTCTCGTTGCCCTTGGGGTACCATCCAAACTCCTTACCGTGGGGCACATACGTGATACTGCTGACCTGTCTCCTGCCTTCCTTTCCTTCTCATCTCCCAAACATGTCCCAGACTTCATCACAGCAGACCACTCACAGCTTTTGTGTGTATTATCCTCCATTATTAAGGCTGTGCTTCCTGCTAGAAGCCTCTCTGATTGCGTTTCTCTCTCTGGGCCCTCTTTCCTCCCTGCCTGCTTGTGTACCTTCACCACACACATTGCACTTGCCGTGTGGCATTGAAGTTGATTGGCTGTCCTGCCTTCCACCTCACTGTGTACTTCTGGGTGGGGAACAGAACATGGCCTTGTTTTATTTTAGTACCCACCATAGGCCTTTTGGACCACAGCAGGTATTTGATAAGCCTTTGTTCATGAATGTGAGAGTGAATGCCCGGCATGTGCATACTTACTGTTATATCCACTCCTAGTCTTGTCTAAGCTTTGTTTCGTGGCTGATATCTTTGCAGACAGAATCTAGTGACCTCTTGGATTCCTTTGTCCAGTGAAAGAAGGGTGTGGTCAGTAAAATAATGGCCCCCAATCTCTGGGACCTGTGAAGATGTTGCCTTACATGTCCATAGGAACTCGGGAGATGGGTTTAAGGTTATGGACTTTAAAATAAGGAGATTATTCTGGATTATCTGGGAGGGCCCAGTGTAATTACAGGCATCCTTAACTGTGGAAGAGGATGGCAGAAGGAAGACAGATGCAACAGAAGAACAGGAAGGAGAGAGTTGAAGTGAGAGAGGGGTGTGGTTTTGAAGACAGAGGGAAGGGACGATAAGCTAAGGAATATGGGTGACCTTTGGAACCTGGGAATAAATCTCAACTGATAGCCAGCAAGAAAACAGGGGCCTCAGTCCCACAACTTCAAGGAAGTGAACTCAGCTACCGATCTGCATGAACAGAAATGGATTCTTCCTTAAAGCATCCAGAGAGCAGCACAGCATGGCTGCACCTTGATTTTAGCCCAGTGAGACCTATGTTGGGCTTCTCGTCTACAGAACTGTATCCTAATAAATTTGTGTTGTTCTAAGCAATGAAGTTTGTGGTCATTTGTTACAGCAGCATGAGAAAACTAATACAGAGCTTAGAACTATTTTAGAGTGTGTGATACCTAACTCCTTGGTTACCTATTTTGTTTATCTATTCTTTGCAAGTAAAGTCCTTTCCCAAATAAATGGAAACAAGAAGAGGAGGAGGATACCTTATAGTGGATAAAAGAAAGGGGCTTCCCTTTCTTTTTTATAACTACGCTTTGTTAATATATGCATATCTTTTTTTATTTGTTTGTTTTAGAGATGGGGTCTCATTATGTTGCCCAGGCTGGATTTGAACTCCTGGGCCCAAGTGGTCCTCTGTCATCAGCCTCCCAATTAGTTGGGACTGCAGGAGTGTGCCGCTGTGTCCAGCTAATGTACTTATCTTAACTGAGTTCTGCCATTAATTTAATTAAAACATCTTTAGTTGGTGAATTCATCCAAACTTCCTTTCCCTTGCGCCTATCTTCTCCTTCCCTCCTACATACATTCCCTCTGTCTTTGTGTGTTTCTTTTTCTTCCTCATCTGACTCTCACTGACTTGCTGCTCATCTCAATCACAATTGGGCAGTTTACCCAGAGAACTCTCAAGTAGTGGAATCACTGAAATGCATTTTTTGAACTCTGAACAGGAGTTGAATCCTTGCTTTCTTCATTGCAAACACTCCCTGGAACTGTCCAGAACTGTCTGCCATTTTTCCCAAGCCCAACAGGTCTAAATGGGTGTAAGTAAGTACAAACTGTTTCTGTTCTTTTCCTGATCCCATTTTTGGATTTTCATTGCTCAATTTCACCAGGTGTACAAGTGTCACACAGTCTCTCAGGGAACCTCCGATGAACTCGATGAATTTTGAAATGGTACTGCTCTGTTTCCGTTATAACCTGTGTCACTTGAGAAGATGGCATTGTCTTTTTCATGGTTGTTGCTCCAAATGTCCCAAGACCACGATCTGTGTTAGAACATGTAGAACATGCTCTAGGATATAATAAAAAGAACACTGGCCTGGATGGGAATCAGAAGATCCAGGTTCCAGTTCCAGCCCTGACTAAGACCATATAAACTCAGGGAAGCATCCATTCATTTTATTTATTGTATATACATTATATATTGTATATACATTATATGTTATACAATGAATATAGATATATACATTCCCTGAACTCTGTCAATAAGCCAATGTTGTACTGGTCTTGGGGGTTACAAAGATGAGTTAGATGTAGTTTATCTTTCTTCAAGGAGCACACAGTTTAGTGAGGGGGAGAGATAAGTAAAGAAACATTTACAACACTGTGATATGTACAGCTATGGAAGTGGGCACCAGTTACCATGGGGCTTTAGAGGAGGCAGTGATTCATCTGCTTTGCTTAGGGACAGGAACAGACAATGAGCAGCATGTTGAAGGATGAGTTGAAGTTTACCAGTTGGGGAAGCGGAAAGGGTATTCAATGCAAAGAGAACATGTGCAAAGTCATAGATACATGGGCCTGCACAGCCCATTACGGCCCACATGGGGAAAGCATGTTGTTGGTCTGTGTGCTGAAGGGGCAGCGGTGGGGCGTGGGGCCGTGAGACCAGAAGAGATGTCTGGAAGTATGAAATCGGAGAAAATGACTATATTGAAGGCCTGATTTTTCGTAGTTATGAAATATTATTTGTTATTGGGCCTTCTGCAGATAAGATTCTATAGTTCAAATTATGATTATTTTCTATTATGAACTAAATTTCATGGCTGCATGGTGCTGAAAAAATTTCTATGCACAATCTTATGACATAGGTTTCCTTGGAATAGAGATGTGTGTGTGATATATGGAAACTGGGACACCTGGGAGGCAGAGGTTGCAGTCAGCTGAGATCGCGCCATTGTACTCCAGCCTGAGCGACAGGGCGAGACTCCGTCTCAAAATAAATAAATAAATAAATAAAAAAGATCTTCTTTAGTGCTTTGCCTTTTCTAAGTGCTAGATGTAGATCAATTTTTATTTATCTCCCTTGGAATACAGTATGTTTCTTAGATCCATGAATTCATATTCTTATTAGATTTTAATTTTGCAAAACTTTCAGCCATTTTCTTTTTAAATATTGCCTTTCCTTCCCCACCTCCCCCTGTTACTTCCTCTTGTGTCACTGGGTAGTTGTAGCCTCATTTTACAGCCTCATATCTCTTAGCTTCTTAATATATTTTCTTATCTCGCTAAGCTACTTTAAGAATATTCCCATCAGAGTGCTCATGTTTCATGGGCAACAGTGCTTGATTTGCTCTTTATCCTGTTTGTTTTTTTCTTTTAAATTGAGAAGTTCTACATATTTCCCCCCAAAGTGTCATTTTTTTCAAATCTGCCTGTTCATTTGGATAGTTTCTTGTTATGTGTTCATCTGAGTTGTTGTGCATATTATTTCTATAAACATTAGAAAAATGTATACTTGTTCTCATGTTCCATTTTCTAGATCTGTAGTTTTTTGTGCAGCCAATTCTGTTGTTTGTTACTTTTTGTCGCTTTTACTTCTGGTGGTTTGTATTCTTAAATGCTTGCTAATTGTTCTTCCATTGTAAACCCATTGATTGATTGTAACCCATGATAGTCGTGTGGATCTATATTAGAGTAGAGTAGTTTTCCTCCACAGAGGACTTCCTCCTTCAGCTTTTCTCCTTGGTTTTGGTTAGCACAGAGGCGAGGCTCAGTTTTTCCTTCTTGTCATTGAATCTCATCTCAGTATCCAAATAACAGTGGTGATATTAACATCCACCCGTAGAGTAATCCGAACCCGCGTGCTGACAGTTGATTATTTTGGGAGCAGGAAGGGTGCTCCTTGGAGGCCTCACATGTTTCCTTCAAGAAAAGCAATGGAATGGAGTTTGTCACATCCAAAACACATCCTTTCTGCTGCAACATTATCCCTCAGATTATCTAAGCCTGCCATAATGCTAGAAGCAAAAGTTGCTAGTTTTTTAAATTAAAAAATTGTTTTGAATAATAAAAATATTTATTATCTAACTTAAGAAATCTACATAGGCAGTTCCAGATATGCTTCACTAGTTCTATGATGCCTTAAGGACTTTTCCTATTTTTTGGTTTGACTGACCTCTGTTTATCAGGAGTAAGTATCTCTCTAACGGTTGCCAAATGGCTGCAGAAGTTCCAAGCATCTTAAATTCACACAAAAAAATCCTTTCTAGTGTTTTGAAATCCTATTTTCATTCTGTTTTTATTATCTAGTATTATTTTCCTTTAGCTTAAAGAACTTTTATTTAGTAAACTTTTGTCATATAATCTGCTGGTAATTAATTGTATGTCTTCAATTTTGCATTAAAATATTTATTTTACCTTCATTTTTTGAGAGTTTTTTTTGGCGTGGCATAAAATTCTAGCTTGATGGAATTTTTTTCTGTATTTTAAAGATGTCATTTTACTGTCATTTGGCTTTCACATTTCTTGACAAACAGTCAGTCATCAGTCTTACTAATGCTCCTTTGAAAAATTATCTCTCACTGCTTTTAAGGGTTTTCTCTTTGTCTTTGATTTTCAGCATTTGATTAGGTTATGACCCTGTGTGGTTTCTTTTGTGTTTACTCTGCTTGAGGTTCCCTGAGGTTTTTGATATTTTTGGAATATTCTCAGCAATTGTTTTTCCAAATATTGCTTCTGCTCCATTCTCTCCTTTCTCTTATTTTGGGACTCCAATTGCATGCATGTTAGAACTATTGATCATGTGTTACATATTTATTTTGCTTTTTCACTTTATTATTTATTTCCTACTAGTGATTTAATGTAAGTCTTTTTTATTATTTTTCTTTGAACATTCTAATCCTGTCTTCTGATGGGTCCAGTCTGCTGACAAACTCATCCAGCAAGTTTTTAATTTTAGATATCCTGTTTTGATCCCTTAGCTTTAAATAATTTCAATTAATTTTTTTCACAGATTACATTCCTAAATCATGGTTAGCCATTAAGGAAATGCATTTTATCAATATTAATAAGGCCTAATTTAATGTCTACTTATCATTATGACAATTAGAAAAGACAGCTAAATAAATGTGCAACTTTAACCCCTTCATATGGGACTTAAAAACTTAAGTTTTACAAATTGCTTTCCTATTTCTGTGTCATTTGAAACTCACCATGTGAAATACATAAGGAAAGTATCACTGTTATTTTCTTTATGATTATAAGGAAACTAAACTTGTAATGGCAGAGGAAAGTGTCTGTGTTTTCTGATGACAAACTTCTTGTTTTCATCCATTACATTATGCTGCTTCAAAGCACATGTCCAGTCAGTGGGGGAGGAGGGGAAAATAATGTCAAATTAAAAGGATATTAAAAAAAAAAAAGGATATTAAATTTTCTTCTAATGATTATTATTTAAATATATAGTCACAGAGCTGGAAGAGAAGAGAAGATCCTAAGAAGGATCACCTAATCCATGCCCTTATATAGTATATTGCTTTAGTAAAAGATTTCTTCTTAAGCTAGTGAACCTGTATCTGGAACTTGCAAGATAGGGAAACTTCTTTGTTATCTTTGACTGTTTATCTAAAACCATGGAACAAGTGCTGAATAGATTTTTAACTGGCATTTACTCTTGAAAAAAAATAGGAATGGTAAGGTCTATCTGACAGTTTTACAACATTCAAAATTTAGAGACACTATTTGCATTGGCTTTTTTTTTTTTTGAGACAGAGTCTCGCTATGTCACCCAGGCTGGAGTGCAGTGGCGCGATCTTGGCTCACTGCAAGTTCCGCCTCCTGGGTTCACGCCATTCTCCTGCCTCAGCCTCTCCGAGTAGCTGGGACTACAGGCGCCCGCCACCACGCCCGGCTAATTTTTTTGTATTTTTAGTAGAGACGGGGTTTCACCGTGGTCTCGATCTCCTGACCTCGTGATCCGCCCGCCTCAGCCTCCCAAAGTGCTGGGATTACAAGCGTGAGCCACCGCGCCCGGCCTGCATTGGCTTCTTAAAAAGCCTAGGCTAAATTTATTTGAAACCTAGAGTTCATAAAAGATAGTTATGTAGTTTCATAGTTAATTGATTGTAAAATGGATGCTGATAGTTCACTCTAACTTTATTGTATATACTTTTTATAATTTAATTGCATTATCAATGGGTACCTACCTTTGTTTTCTAAGTTTTGTACCAGTTTTTTCTCTAAAGCAGTAAATTTAGGACTTTTTGATATCAATACACCTTTAGAGAAAGAGTCTATTGGTTCTTTTCATAACTCAATATACTTATCCCCCTGATATAAGGAATTAGTTACAAGAATAGTAACCAGTTTAATATACATATGTGATATAATATAAATTTTGTAAAGCTTTACTTGCTTTACAAAAGACTAGCACTTTCACATACAACATTTTTTAAAAACCTCACTCTATAGACTGCAAATTTTGGTAGCAGTAAAAAAAATTAGCAATGATAGTAGTTATTAACTACAAGCTTTGATCTAGTTTGCTGTGATGGCACCAATTCTGGACAACTATCTAACAAATGGGGATTTTGGTCATCAATGACAAAAAAAGAAAGTATGTGAATAGCTGTGTGTGAACTCATTACCACTGCTGGAGAGATGATCTAAAGAGAAAATTCTATCACAGAATATAACAATAACATCATCTTTGGATATAAGATATACATTTGCTGCACTATAATAGCTTTCTCTGGGCACATTTGTAATTGGTGAATGGATTATTTTTACAATTCATTTGGGGCTGAGAAAATTAAGGCTTTTATTTCGGCAGGATTATTTGCTGTGAAATACTTAACTCGTTGTGGCTAGTGAATATGGCTGGCTGTATATGTGTATAAGTATATGTATTTTTGCTCTGTCTGAGGATCTTCAGCCTTCAAAGTGATCTTGAAGACATTGTCATAAGAGCTTTAAAAAACTCATTGATTAGGCTTTCAGATCCAAATCTCTTCTGAAGAGAGAAGTCATTAGGAACACTGAAAATATTGTGATCAAGAAGAGAAGGAGATGTTGTCAAGCTTTTACTATTACCATATGGAAAGGGCATCCAGTGCTCATTTTTCTACTTCTCTAAGCCATATCAATTTTAATCTAGCACATGAAAGGAACTATGGGTATACTATTTCAGCTCTTAATATTCAATGCCAGGTCCTAGTTTTGGCAAATCCTAAGTCAGAGGAAATAATATTCATTAATTTCTCCTCCCTTTCTTTCACCTTGCATGGGGCCCTGCCAGAAGCAGGGTTAGATTGCCAGCCAGGAGTTATACTTCACACTCTGAGAGGTGCTATTCATAAGCATATTATCCTCTTCTATGACTCCAGCCTAAATCCACAGCTGAACAGTAGGATGCTGCTTGCTAATGTTGATCATTCTGGCAAAACAGACTGACAATTCTGCAAACCAATATAACTGGTGAGTTTTGTTTTGCAGCTGAATTTCTAAATTGTATGAGGATTTTGTGCTACAAAATGGCCTCTGTTGCTGTCCTTTTCTACTTTTCCCTTCAATATCTGTGCCCCTTCTTTCTTCCTATCTCAAAGTTAATTTCTTAGCACTGAAGAAAGAATATAACTGTACCATTCTCAGAAAAACAAGCTTCAGTGGTTCGACTTAGATACAGCTTAGATGTGTCTAAATGATTAGTTTGTTATTTGTTTTTAAATTTCCAGGAAAGGAAAATTAACTGACTGTCCATTGTTTAACACTGGCTAAATCTAAATGAAACCATGACAATTTCTACAGCAGATTTACCTTCCTAATTATGCTTGGCGAATGTTTCCACTGACTGATGGAAAGAGATGGTTGCCTGGGAGAATGCCAAATGGCAGAAGGAAGTCTGACCTGAGATTAAAAATGTCCAAGGGTAAATTCCTGAGTGGACAATCTGCAACAAGATGAAAAAAAGAGCTGATGATCTGAATATCATTATTCCTTCAGCTCTGTCCACCTTTCCCTTGATTTTGGAAAAAAAAACAAAAACAAAAAC